>NC_092784.1:63631857-63934891 GCF_047496795.1 Chiloscyllium punctatum
TTCTCTTTTCAGAGAAGACTTGATTGAGGTTCTCAAAATCATGAGAGAGCCGAATGAAGTAGACAGGAATAAGTTCCAATTGGTTGGAGGAACAAGAGGGGAAAATAGGTTTAAAGTGATGTGCAAATAAAGCAAGGGTGATGTGACAAAAAGCTTTTTCACTGTGAGTAGTTAGGGTATACAATACACTGCCTGGAAGTGTGTTGGAGCTAAGTTCAATTGAGACATACAAGAGAGGCATTGGATGATTATTTGGATAGAAATAATGTATAACAGCATGCGGGGGGAAACAGGAGGTTTTCACTAGATGATGATGCTGGATTGAAGAGCTGGTGCAGGATAATGGGCTGAATGGCCTCCTTCTGCACTGAAACAATTCTGTGATTCTGTGAAATTCAATCAACCTACAAAACAAAACAATCTCAAATACTGACTGTTCAACTACCCTTGTCAATGTTACCTGTAACCTCCAATGCAACAGCCACAACATTCAACTATCCGTTCTTCATGACAATTCAGAGACAGATCCTATTCCCTTCTTCCATGTCCATACTCCAAACCCCACACACCAAGTCTTGTTATCACACGGTCTGCCATTACACACTACCCATTGTTTGCTACTCATAGTCCCCATCAGCAGCCACTCAATCTCCTAGGCTGATTGTTATCTACTCCTTTGCCTGAGAACTGTTCTTTTTCCTCTTTGGGCTCTACCTCGACCTATCATTTACTTCTTACCCTCTCCCTCCAACCTATCCTCTGCATAAAAACTAACCTTTTTCTAGCTACCACCAGTTCTGAAGAAGAGTCACTGGGCCAAAACGTTTACTCTGATTTCTCTCCACAGATGCAGCTAGACCTGCTGAAATTTTCCAACAATTTCTACTTTTGTTACAAAATCACAGATGTTTCTTTTTGACTTTTATCTTTTTGGACTCAAACGTTAATTCTAATCTGTGTGTATAACATCTGTATGTTATTAATATTTTGCATGTTTTGACGTTAATAAACAAACTCTTTTTCCATGCTGTACATCTCTATGGCTCTATGAATCTAAAGCTTGGTTAAGTTGACTCCTTTCAAAATGTATGCTAATTTGATTCTGGGTGAAAAGGAAGGGATCAGTTTTCACACGTGACTGAGGGTCAGGTGATTAAAAGAGGGAAGCCAGTTCATGCCTTCTCCCTGTGAGCTTAACAGTTTGGGATATCCCTCTTGGAACTGTAACAAACTGGGAAACATAGGACATAGAAGGGCTGATGAAGAGCTCTTGCCCGAAATGTCGATTTTCCTCCTCCTCGGATGCTGCCTGACCAGCTGTACTTTTCCAACCCACTCTAATCTTTATAGAGCAGTCCAGCACAGTACAGTCCCTTCAGTTTTATCCTACTCGAAGATCAAACCAACCTACATACCATACATTTTATTATCATCCATGTGCCTAACCAACAGTCGTTTAAATGTCCCTAATGTATCTGACTCTACCACCACTGCTGGCAGTGCATTCCACACACTCACCACTCTCTGTGTAAAGAACCTACCTCTGACATCACTCCTAAACATTCCTCCAATCACCTTAAAATTATGACCCCTCGTGAAAGCCATTTCTGCCCTGGGAAAAGGTCTCTGGCTATTCTCGCTATCTATGCTTCTCATCATGTACACCTCTATCAAGTCACCTCTCATCCTTGTTAGCTCCCATGAGAAAAGCCCTAGCTTCCTCAACTTTTCTTCATAAGACATGCCCCCCAGTCCAGGCAGCATCCTACTAAGTCTCCTCTGCACTCTCTCTAAAGTTTCCACATACTTCCTATAATGAGGCAACCAGAATGAACACGGTATTCTAAGTGTGGTCTAACCAGGACTCAATGTAGCTGCAGAATAACCTTGTAGCTCTTAAACTCAATTCCTCTGTTAACGAAAGCCAACACACCATACACCTTCTTAACAACTCTATCAACTTGGGTGGCAACTTTGAGGGATCTGTGAATGTGGACCCCTGTTCCTCCATAATGCCAAGAATCCTGCCTTTAACCCTGTAATCTGCATTCAAATTCGACCTTCCAAAATGAATCACTTCACACTTTTCCAGGTTGAACTCCATCTGCCACTTCTCAGCCCAGCTCTGCATCCTGTCAATGTCCCATTGCAATCTACAACAGTCTTCCACACTATCCACAGCTCCAATAACTTCTGTGTTATTGGCAAACTTACTAACCCACCCTTCCACTTCCTCATCCAAGTCATTCATAAAAATCACAAAGAGGAGAGGTCCCAGAACAGATCCCTGCAGAACACCACTGGTCACCGTGCTTCAGGCTAAATACTTTCCATCTACTACAATCGTTTCTCTTCTGGGCCAGCCAATTCTATATCCAGACAGCTAAATTTCCATGTATCCCATGCCTCTTTACTTTCTGAATAAGCCTACCATGGGGAACCTTATCAAACACCTTGTTAAAATCCATGTACGCAACATTCACTGCTCTACATTCATCAATGTGTTTGTCACATCCTCAAAAGATTCAACAAGGCTTATGAGGCATGACCTGCCCCTCACAATGCCATGCTGACTATCCCTAATCAAGTTATGCTTTTCCAAATAATCATAAATCCTGTCTCTCAGAATCCTCTCCAATAATTTGCCCACCACCAATGTAAGATTGACTGGTCTGTAATTCCCAGAATTATCCCTATTCCTTGTCTTGAACAAGGGAAAAGCATTTGCCACCTTCCAATCATATGGTACTACTACAGTGTGAGTGAGGTTGCAAAGATCACTGCCAAAGATGCAACAATCTCTTCCCTCACTTCCCGCGGTAACCTTACGTATATCCAGTCTGACCCAGGGGACCCATCTATCCTCATGTTTTTAAACATTTCGAGCATATCCTCCTTCTTACCATCAACCTATTCGAGCATATAAGCCTGCTTTACGTTATCATCACAAACAACAAGGTCCCTCTCACTAGTGAATACTGAAGTAAAGTATTCATTGAGGACCTCCCATATGTCCTCCGACTCTAGGCACAAGTTCCCTCCACTATCCCTGACTGGCCCAACCCTCACTCTGGCCAACCTCTTTTTCCTCACATAACTGCAGAACACCTTTGGGAATTTCCTTAATTCTACCCGCCAAAGCTTTTTCATGCCCCCCCTTCTACCTCTCCTAAGTCCATTCTTTAGTTCCTTCCTGGTTGCCTTGTAACCTTCTAGAGTCCTGTCTGATCCTTGCCTCCTCAACCTTAAGTAATCTTCCTTCTTCCTCTTGATTAGATATCTCATACCTCTTGACATCTAAAGTTCCTTCACCCTACCATCCCTTCCTTGCCTCAGTGGGACGAAATTATCCAGCACTCAGGCAAGTGCTCCCTGAACAACTTCCACATTTCTGTCTTGCATTTCTCTGAGAATATCTGTTCCCAATTTATGCTCCACAGTTCCTGCCTAATAACAGTGTAATTCCTCCTTCCCCAATTAAATACTAGCCTGGGGTCTGGTTGTGACCCCACTTTAAGGTTGCTTTGAGAAAGCTTTTAAAGAGAGATAGAAAAGCAGAGTAGTTTAGGAAAGGTATTCATCATGAAGAAGAAAAACTATCAAAAGCTTTATCATCAATTTCGAGTCATGCACAGGGTAATGCAAAGCAAATGGAATTAAGACAGCAGAGTGTTCAGGAGTAAAAAATAAAAATATAGAGCTGCCACATATCATAGAACTAAGGTAGGGTGAGGATGTAGCAGAACTAAAGCTGAGAGCCAAGACTTTAAATTTAAACCCATTACGGGACAGGCAGCCAATGAAGAATAGAAAGAAAGGGAGATAAGGAAGTTGTAGTTAAGGCAGGTACATGTCATGGAGGTGCTGGTGTTAGACTGGGATGGACAAAGTTAAAAATGGACAACACCAGGTTAAAGCCCAATAGGTTCATTTGAAAGTACAAGCTTTTGGAGGGCTGTTCCTTTGTCAGTAGCTAGCTGTGTGATATTTAACTTAATGTACAGTCGCCCACCATTGTTTGATTAACCTTGTCTCCAATACCATAAAATCTAGTAATGCTTGTCCAACAGGTTCTGCCCATGCAACATTCACATAGGTCAGTTTGTTGGTTAAGGTCATAGAGTCATAGAGATGTACAGCACGGAAAGGCAAGGCTGAGAAGTGGCAGATGGAGTTTAATTCAGATAAATGCGAGGTGCTGCATTTTGGGAAAGCAAATCTTAGCAGGACCTTTATACTTAATGGTAAGGTCCAAGGGAGTGTTGCTGAACAAAGAGACCTTGGAGTGCAAGTTCATAGCTTCTTAAATGTAGAGTCTCAGGTAGATAGGATTGTGAAGAAGGCATTTGGTATGCTTTCCTTTATTAGTCAGAGTATTGAGTACAGGAGTTGGGAGGTTGTGTTGCGGCTGTACAGGACATTGGTTAGGCCACTGTTGCAATATTGCGTGCAATTCTGGTCTCCTTCCTATCGGAAAGATGTTGTGAAACTTGAAAGGGTTCAGAAAAGATTTACAAGGATGTTACCAGGGTTGGAGGATTTGAGCTACAGGGAGAGGCTGAACAGGCTGGGGCTGTTTTCCCTGGAGCGTTGGAGGCTGAGAGGTGACCTTATAGAGGTTTACAAAATTATGAGGGGCATGGATAGGGTAAATAGGCAAAGTCTTTTCCCTGGGGTCGAGGAATCCAGAACTAGAGGGCATAGGTTTAGGGTGAGAGGGGAAAGATATAAAAGAGACATAAGGGGCAACATTTTCACGTAGAGGGTGGTACGTGTATGGAATGAGCTGCCAGAGGAAGTGGTGGAGGCTGGTACAATTGCAACACTTAAGACACATTTGGATGGGAATATGAATAGAAAGGATTTGGAGGGATATGGGCCGGGTGCCGGCAGGTGGGACTAGATTGGGTTGGGATATCTGGTCAGCATGGACAGGTTGGACTGAAGAGTCTGTTTCCACGCTGTACATCTCTATGACTCAATGACTGATTAGGGATAGTCAATATGGCTTTATGCATGGGAAATCATGTCTCACAAACTTGGTTGAGTTTTTTGAAGAAGTAACAAAGAGGATTGATGAGGCAAGAGCAGTAGATGTGACCTATATGGACTTCAGTAAGGCGTTTAACAAGGTTCCCCATGGGAGACTGGTGAGCAAGGTTAGATCTCATGGAATACAGGGAGAACTTACCATTTGGATACAGAACTGGCTCGAAGGTAGAAGACAGAGGGTGGTAGTGGAGGGTTATTTTTCAGACTGGAGGCCTGTGACCAGTGGAGTGCCACAAGGATCGGTGCTGAGTCCACTACTTTTCATCATTTATATAAATGATTTGGATGATAGCATAAGAGGTACAGCTACAAAGTTTTCTGTATAAAAATCTTTGCCTGACTACAGATGGGAATTCATCCAACTTTCACCATAACGTCAGTATTTACCCAATTTCTCCAAATTTGTCAATCTAGCACAAAAAATACAATTGTAGAATAGGAGAACTATTTTGCTTCATATTGAACAAGTACTAACAGTGTTATTTAAACACAGGCAAAAAAATTGACATGACAGCTCCAGTTCTGCTGAAGATACCTCAAGATAAATATTTCTTCGATATTAAGACCTACACCATCCATTTTTTGTTGCCAGCTAGTAATCAGCAGAATCCACCAGCACCCATTGACACAAATGTGAGTAGATAGATGGTTCAACTTTTGTTGAAACTGAATGTTGAACCAATTTAATTTTAACGTGCAAGTTTGCTGTAATTCTGCTGTACTGAATAGAGTGGGTCCTTTCTTGATTAATATGTTTTTATTGAAATCTGTCTTTTGATTAAATTTTTAAAAATATAAACTTAAGTATTAAGTTAGCCTAGAGCACTGTTTTTTAGGGCAAAAAGACAGTGCTATTTTCTTGATCTGTAGATTGTGAAGGAGCAAAGATGGACTTTAATACAGTGAAATGCTCTTCCTGTCAGATATTAGTGTTGAGGGAGAGTTTCCATGTTACTGATGATTGTGTCTGCAGTAAATGTGTTTGGTTGCAAATCCTATCACATTGCATGGATCGGTTGCAGGGACAGAGAGAGGCAATGAGGAATTTACAAGAGTGAGAGGATGTGATAGATGACAGTTAAAGGAAGGGAGAAAAGCTGCAGATACAGTCAGGTAGATGGGTTAACTCCAGGAAGGGTAGGAGGGGTTGGCAGATAATGCAGGAGTCTTCTGAGGCTATCCCCATTTCAAACATTTCAAAATGTAGGAGGTGATGGATTCTCAAGGGAATGTAGCATGAACAGCCAAGTTTATGGTTTTGAGACAGACTGTAAGGCAATGAAGGGTATGTTGGGTTCCAAGCAATCAACTGTGAAGGGGACTCTCTAGTCAGAGGCACAGAAAGACGTTTCTGTAGCTAGCAGCGAAAAATCAGAATGGTGTGTTGCTTCCCTGGTGCCAGGATCAAAGATGTCTCAGAGAGGGTGCAGAATGTTCTCAAAGTGGAGAGGGACCAGCAGAAGGTCATTGTACACATTGGAACCAACCACATAGGAAAGGAAAAGGATGAGATTCTCAAGGGAGAATATAGAAAGTTAGGTGGGAATTTAAAAAGGAGGTCCTCGAAGGTAGTAATATCTGGATTACTCCCGGTGCTATGAGCTACTGAGGGTAGGCATAGGAGGATGGAGCAGATGAATACACGGCTGAGGAGCTGGTGCATGGGAGAAAGGTTCATGTTTTTGGATCACTGGAATTTCTTCTGGGGTAGAAGTGACCTGTACAAGAAGGATGGATTGCACCTAAATTGGAAGAGGACTAATATACTGGCAGGGAGAGTTGCTAGAGTTGCTCAGGAGAATTTGGGGGGGGAGCCATGGAACCCAAACAAATAGTGAGGAAAGAGATCAATCTGAAACTGGTACAGTTGGGAAAGGGGGCAAGTCAAACAGTCAGGGCAGAAAGGAACAAACCAACAAGGTAGGACTAATAAATTAAACTGCATTTATTTCAATGCAAGTTGCCTAACAGGGAAGGTAGATGAACTCAGGGCATGTTTAGGAACATGGGACTGTGATATCATAGCATTACAGAAACGTGGCTCAGAGATGGACAGGAGTGGCAGTTTAATGTTCCAGGATACAAATCTTATAGGAAGTATAGAAAGGGGATCAAGAGAGGAGGGAGAGTGGTGTTTTTGATAAGGGATAGTATTACTGTTGTACTTAGGGAGGAGATTCCTGGGAATACAACCAAGGAAGTTATTTGGGTGGAACTGAGAAATAAGAAAAGGATGATCACCTAATTGGGATTGTATTATAGACCCTCTAATAGCGGGAAATTGAGAAACAAATTTGTAAGAACATTTCAGTTATCTGTAAGAATGATAGGGTGGTTATGGTAGGGGAGTTTAACTTTCCAAACATAGTCTGGGACTGCCATAGTGTTAAGAGTTTAGATGGAGAGGAATTTGATAAGTGTATACAAGATTCAATATGTGGGTGTACCTACTAGAGAAGGTGCAAAACTTGACCTACTCTTGGGAAATAAGGCAGGGCAGGTGACCGAGTGTCAGTGGAGAAGCACTTTGGGACCAGCGACCATAATTCTATTAACTTTAAAATAGTGATGGAAAAGGATAGACCGGATCTAAAAGTTGAAGTTCTAAATTGGAGGAAGGCCAATTTTGACAGTATTAAGCAAGATCTTGCAAAACCTGATTAGGGGCAGAAGTTCGCAGGTAAAGGGGCAGCTAGAAAACAGGAAGCCTTCAAAAATGAGATGAGTCCAGAGACAGTATATTCCTGTTAGGGTGAAAGGAAAGGATAGTAGGTGTAGGGAATTCTTGATAACGAGAGAAATTAAGGTTTTCGTCAAAAAAAAAAGAAGGAAGCATATGACAAGTACAGACAGGAGAGATTGAGTGAATCCTTAGAAGAATATAAAAGCAGAAGGAGTATACTTAAGAGGGAAATCATGAGGGCAAAAGGGGTACATGATAGTTTTGGCAAATAGGGTTAAGGAGAATCCAAAGGGTTTTTATAAGTACATTAAGGACAAAAGGGTAATTGGGGAGATAAGATCAGTAAGGCAGCCTTTATGTGCAGCCGCATATATGGGCAAGATACTAAATTAATACTTTGTGTGACAGTGTTTACTGTGGAGAAGGACATGAAAGGTATAGAATGTGGGGAAATAGATGGTGAAATCTTGAAAAATGTCCCTATTACAGAGGAGGTGGTGCTGGATGTCTTGAAATGCATACAAAAGGATAAATCCCCAGGACTGATCAGGTGTACCCGAGAACTCTGTGGGAAGCTAGTCAAGTGATTGCTGGGCCCCTTGCTGAGATACTTGGATCATTGATAGTCACAGGTCAGGTGCCAGAAGACTGGAGGGTGGCTAACATGTTGCCACTATTTTTAAAAAGGTGGTTAAAAAAGCCAGGGAACCATAGACAGGTGAGCCTGACATCGGTGGTGGGTAAGTTGTTGGAGGAAATCCTGAGAGATAGAATTTACATGTATTTGGAAAGGCAAGGACTAATTAGGGATAGTCACCATGGTTTTGTGCGTGGCAAATCATGTCTCACAAACTTGACTGAATTTTTTGAAGAAGTAACAAAGAGGATTGATGAGGGCAGAGCTGGAGATATAATCCATATGGACTTTAGTAAGGTGTTCAACAAGGTTCCTCATGGGAGACTGGTTAGCAAGGTTAGATCTCATGGAAGACAGATAGAACTAGCCATTTGGATATAGAACCAGTTCAAAGGCAGAAGACAGAGAGTGGTTGTGGAGGGTTGCTTTTCAGACTGGAGGCCTGTCACCAGCGGAGTGCCACAAGGCTCGGTGCTGGGTCCACTACTTTCTGTCATTTATATAAATGATTTGGATGTGAACAGAGGAGGTATAGTTAGTAAGCTTGCAGGCAGGTGGGACTAGATTGGGTTGGGATATCTGGTCGGCATGGATGGGTTGAATCGAAGGGTCTGTTTCCATGCTGTATATCTCTATGACTCTATGACAGCAAAATTAGAGGTGTAGTGGACAGCGAAAAAGGTTACCTCAGAATACCTTGCAGTGCAGATTCATAGTTCCTTGAAAGTAGTGTTGCAGGTAGACAGGATAGTGAAGAAGGCATTTGGTATGCATTCCTTTATTGGTCAGAGCATTGAGTATATGAGTTGACAGGTCATATTGCAGCTGTATAGGACGTTGGTTAGGCAATTTTTGGAATATTGCATGCAGTTCTGGTCTCCTTCCTATTGGAGGATGTTGTGAAACTTGAAAGGTTTCAGAAAAGATTTACAAGGATGTTCCAAGAATTGGAGGATTTGAGCTTTAGGGAGAGACTGAATAATCTGGGGCTATTTTCCCTGGAGCATCAGAGGCTGAGGGATGACCTTCTAGAAGTTTACAATATCATGAGGGGCATGGATAGGATAAACAGACAAGGTCTTTCCCTGGAGTGGGGGAGTCCAGAACTAGAACTAGAGGGCATAGGTTCAGGGTGAGAGGGAAAGATATAAAAGGGACCGAAGAAGTAAACTTTTCATGCTGAGGGTGGTCCGTGTATGGAATGAGCTGCCAGAGGAAGTGGTGGAGGCTGGTACAATTACAGCATTTAAAAGGTATCTGGATGGTTATATGAATAGGAAGGGTTTAGAGGGATATGGGCCAAGTGCTGGCAAATGGGACTAGATTAGGTTAGGATTTCAAGTTGGCATGGATAAGTTGGACCAAAGGGTCTGTTTCCATGCTGTACATCTCAATGACTCTATGAATCTAATGTGCCTTATGTGTTTAAATTCTGCCTTCCTTCTTCTTTCCTTCTTCCTCGTTTGCCTTGATGATATATGTCATTTACTGGCTGAAGAGTGAAGCAGCTCCAAGAGTTCAGTGAATGTCAATCTTTATATGGTCATGAAGTATGCACAGGTTAACAGGGTGAATCACTGCTCAATCTCCTCACTCTACATGAGGAAAACATCTGGCCAATCAGAACAACCTTGAATAGTATGTTGTCAATCAGAAGATGTGCATACAGGAAACCAGCAAAGGATAGTTCAGGGTTAGGTTTCCAATACATGCCATATTACATCTTAAAATTGGTATTAATGTGCTTTGAAATAAATGTGCATTTTGAGAAGATTTGCAGCTCAGATTGAGGTTCTGGATATAGGTTTGCTCACTGAGCTGGAAGGTGCATTTTTAGATGTTTCGTCACTATACTAGGTAACATTATCAGTGAGCCTCCAGATGAAGGCTTCATCTGAAGGCTCACTGATGACGTTACTTAGTATGGTGACGAAACATCTGAAAATGCACCTTCCAGTTCAGCAAGCAAAGCTTCATCCATAAATGTACATCATTAAATAGGGTTCCTAAGCCAAATTGATTATTAATTGTCCACTTCTTATTAATTTATGATTCAGTACATTTGACCCCTGCAGCACAATGACTTGAAACTAATTTCTAGTTTTTTTTATAGTCAGTGAGTTGCTGCTTGACACTTCAAACAAGGAAGTTTTATGTATACTTGATATATTTTTAAAACCTTAGTTCAATTCTTTAACTTAATCTTAGCATCTCCTTTCGATGTAAACTCGAAGTCAATAGTAACGCTTGCTCCCACCATTCAGCAACATTGTGAAGAGCAGCGTGGTAGTCCTCAAAGTTTTCTGTTACTACTGACGGTCGACTATCATGATTCTGCCTATCACATTGGACCAGGAGTTTAATACATAGTAAATTTCAGACATAAACCTAAAACATGCAATTCTATGGCACTTAATATTTAGTGAACAGGGCAGTTTTAAAGAAGGAATTTATTTTATCACTGATTCCATTATTTTCCATCTTAACATTTTGACATATTTTTCTTTTATATTAAACAGGTTTACTTCATTGATTTCCCAGATATGTATGCCTATGTGAAATCATTTGGTGGTTGGTTAATGACATTGAATTCAAAATCCAATGCCAAGAGTTTGAAACAGCAGCTGGAAAATGCTGCCGAACAATTTGATTCCAGTTTTTATTTTGGCGCTGGCTACAATAGGTAATGATTTAATGCACGTTCAGCAGTCCTTTGCTTTAAAGCAATCGTTATCCAGGTAATTGAGTGAACTGATACACAATGTGTTACATTGCCTGGAGCAGGGCAGGCAATCACATCTGCCATCCTCTACATTGAATTCACAAATTTAACTATAGTGAAATGGTCAAAGAGCAATACAATGACAAAGAGCTATAGTCAAAGAGCAATACAATGACAGTATGAGTTTCCCCTTAAAAGAAACATAAAAAATAGGAGCGTTGTAGGCCATTCTACCTGCTCTATATTGTATGTTCGTGGCCAATCATCCAACTTAGAACCCTGTTCCTGTTTTCTCCTGATGCACTTTGATCCCTTTAGCACCAAGAATTATATTAACTCCTTCTTGAAAATAGTCAATGTTTGGCCTCAACAGCTCTTTGTGGCAGAGAATTCCATAGGTTCATCATTCTCTATGTAAAGAAATTTCTTTTCATCTCAGTTCTAAATGGCCTACCCATATCTTCAAACTGGATATTAAAAAAAGATATAGATCTATTATATAGCAAATGATGAGTTCAAACACTGGCTACTCAAGTGACACAAGAAAAGTCAAAATATTCCCCATCCAGCAGAAAGGAAGACCAATTTGCATATACACTTAGTAGTACTGACTGTGGAGATGGTTCTATTTTGCTTGAAGTTTTTTGTCTCCCTTACATTGTCTTAGAAGAGTGTGTTATGATCCCAGTTGGTGAAGCTACTGGACAAGTCAGATCTCAGATGGGAATCCGGCTTGACCGATCAGATTTTATTTTTCATTCAATTTGACAAGGTGGTCTTTCAGTGAAATGGTACAATTTTGTTTTAACAAGAAACCAGAAGTTTATTATGCACCAGGCCACTTGCATATAACATAATTTGAAAGATTTCAAATCACACAGTAAAATAACATCCTATCTACCCCAACATCCTTTACAGTGCTGAAATACCAGAAACAGCTCGCTTCTCAATTACATCTATTGGTTTCACTTAACTATTGCTTTCAACTCCCAGTCTTCAGAGTTTGATAGAGTTTTCCTTAAAGTATTACACAACCAAACTTGAACATTCTTAGCTTCAGATAACTCCATCACATTTTTAACAAAACGTGTCAGGTTCATAATTTTCAAACTAAAATCTTTACTCTGAAGTAACCTATTTCCTCACTGTTCTGAGAAGACTGTCTTGTATCTAATCTCAACCATGTTCTGTGAACTGAAACCCAAAGTTTGCTATTCTCTGGGTCTTTCCCCAGGCAAAAGAAAAATCCTTTCCTGATTCTTCTAAACTAAAGGCAACTAATGCTTTTCAATGTTTGCTCTTTTCAATCATAAAACTCGCACTTCGCAAACAAATCCACATTATCACTCTAGAACTGCCCCCTCATAATGGTTTAAAAATCATGACTTCAGAAAAAAAATGACAAGTTAATTATTTAACTCACTCATAGACAGAAACCACTAGTTCAAAATCCAAATTCTAAAATAAATGTAATTAATATATATAAATCACACACTTAACATCACTATTAAAAACTAAAGAAAAAGACTGGGGGCAATTCTCCATTCTGTCATGTATGTTGTGAATATTAGTTTGCAATTTTCATTTCAATAAAAATTAATTTTTAAAATTTCTTTTTCATTCAGTCCAAAGACATTAACTGGTCGACATAATGAAGTGTGGTATATTGCAGAAGGTACACCAATCTGTCAAGCCCCATGATCTCATCGAAAGGAAGCACTAAAAGAATCTTCAAGGGACTTATTTTCTGTCCATAGTACAACTGATAACTATAATCACTGCATTTAGATTTTAGCTTTGTAGAAAGTAAAACTAAAGTATTATTTGTCTAGCTTCATATCTATGGTATACTCTTTTTCCACTTAAAAAACACAATGATCATTAATATAGTTTTATGACTGGTCAAGGGGGCCACGATATAGAGCATCCTCTCCTGAAACCAAACTTCAACATAAATTAAACCAAGCTGAGGAAAATCCTTAGTGGGATTGCAGAGTCTGTAGAATGACAATGTTGATGATGTTTCATTTGCATCAATGTTTTGTTATTTCAGCAAAGCATTACCCTACTGCAGATAATTGTTGGTATTGAATGACTAGGAATGGTAGAAAGATAGAAAGATTTGTTTCCACATAGCAGCTGTGGAATTTAAATTTAGTTAATCAAACGATTCTGGAATAAAAAACTGGTATCAGTAATGGCCACCATGTAGCCTACTGGATTTATTTTTGTCAGCTAAATGAATTAACTTACATGAATAAAACTGGATTATACTCAGCCCCTTGGATGCCAACCTTGGATGAGTTGCTCTGATTGAAGGACCTTTATCTGACATGCATGGCACAAAAAGTTCATACTCATGATCAAAGGTCAGCGCTATCATTTACTCTCAATATTTAGTGACATTGAGTGGCAATGTAAAGATCTGATTTGGGAAGTACACTTGTCTTCAAAGTTTTCTCCCTTTTTGAGGGTCCGGAATCATGATTCAACCTGTCACATTGGATCTGGAGCTTTTTGCAGGAATGGAATGGTGGCTCAGTGGTTAGCACTGCTGCCTCACAGCGCCAGGGACCCAAGTTCAATTCCAGTCTCAAGCGACTGTCTGTGTGGAGTTTGCACATTCTCCACATGACTCCAAGGGTTTGCTCCCGCAGTCCAAAGAGGTGCAAATTGCCCACAATGTCCAGAGATGTGCAAGCTAGGTGGATTAGCCATGGAAAATATAGGGATACAGAGATAGCATAGAGAGGTGGGACTGGGTGGGATGGTCTTCCAGGGGTCGGTATAGGTGGAATGGCCTGCTTCCATACTGCAAGGATTCTATGATTCTAATAACACTACTGGTCCTTGGTGATTATGAAGGAAAACAGCTTTGGAGGTTTTCCTACTTTGCTGCTATAATCTTGGTGGAAGATTGATGAAAATGGAGTAAGTGCTGAAGTTATCTTGAAAGATCAGGAGAAACCCCATGAATATTCAGACAAAGGTCGTATGTCTTAATCAATATGCTGATCTATACAAAAACTGGATAATCTAAGTTTAATAATTATTTTCATTAGCAGACTCTGGAAGCAATTGTAAGGAAAATGCAAACTCGCTTTATATTACATCTTATGCTATTTTGAATTTGTTTTTCTATAGATCTTATTATGGACTAGAACATGGGAATGTGCGAAATTATAACATGTTTCATTCTGTATCAATAAATTAGCTGCAAATGCACATTGCTTGAGTTTTCTTGATGTGGAGAGGTTGGAGTTGGACTGGGATGAATAAGGTCAAAAATCAAACGACACCAGGTTATAGTCCAGCAGGTTTATTTGAAACTGCAAGCTTTCGGAGGTCAGCTTCTTCCTCAGGCGTGGTATGATTGAGAGGTATAAAACAGTATTTATAACCAAAAAGTTAACAACTTTAACACTAGGTGCCCTTGTTGAATCCTTTAATCAGTTAGAAGTTAGACGACTGATTAAAATGCAAAACACAGATTTCTTTCAAATCTTTGTCCCTAGATAATTAAAGATTTTATCTATGTACAAGAGGTGACATCTCAGGTTAAACAATGCAATTTAGGTGCGAGGTCCCGCTTCGAACCTGACCTCAGCTTAAAACATAGACAGCTGTTTTATGATGTAATTTCACTTCCCATACCAGCTGAGGTTACCATGAAGGACTTTCCTTCTCAACTTTGCCTGTGGTAAGGTCATCCTCCCTCAGATTAAACCACCATCAGCCATCTCCCGAATGAGAATGCAGCCCTATCGTCTGGTAAGATTATGGTGACCTTTGCTGAAAAACCACACATGCTATTCATTTTATCAAATGGAAATTCAGAGCTGCAGGAATGTAATTTCTCAACATCCATTCCCAAGAGATAAAGCCATCTCTCCGGAGTACGCAAGAGACAAATTTACCCTAATCTTGCTTCTTGCTGAAAATACACAAGTTGTATATGTTTCTTTACTTCACCAACCATGTAATTAATGTGATCCCACATTCCAGCTTGTACTATGCACCAAACAATAACAGAAAAGGTTACAAGAAAATAAGTTTCTCTTTGCTCTTCAGTATCGTTGATTCTCACCTGGCTTAGGTTTCCAGAGATGTTCAGACCACTTAAAGACACTTTTCCAATGGAGATCATTGTTACATAGAGCTGCAATAATGGGATAATGTTAATGATTAGAATCAACTGATGCAAACTATATGTTTGTTACATGTACAGCTTACAAAGTGACAATTCATAGCAGGTCTTTTTGAAAGAAGAACTGAAATGAATACTTGCTAGTAGTTTGTATAATTTCCAGCTGAATATGTCTGAATTTTCAGCAAACAGCCCAGCTTTTAAACATGCATAGCTGATCATTATCCAAACTTTACAGACACATAGTTTCCACCTCCAATTTTGGTGATTTTCAAAAGCATCAAAATGTCTGACATTTTTAAGTTGCCCTTAAATGGACTATAATCCACTGCACATTATTTGTTTGACATGATTGTTTTAGAACTGGAAGGATTATAGACACAGTTTGTTGCTCTACACTAATGGTTTTGGAAAATTGGTGAGCATTAATAAAGTTAGACAGCAATTTTTAAACACAAACTACATTTCCTTGTGGTGATTCAGTTTCTGGTGATTAGACATTTATTAATCAATCATACAGAGTCAGAGAGGTAAACAGATATAAAGTACAGGAACAGACCCTTTGAACTTGTCCATGCTGACCAGATATCCTAAATAAATCTAGTCCCATTTGGCTCATATCCCTCTCAACCTTTTTTATTCATATACTCATCCAGATGCCTTTTAAATGTTGTAAGTGTACAGCCTCATTTCATATGTGCACCACCCTACAAAATTGCATAATTTGGCGTAGCAGTAATGTACATAATAACGGGAAACTTCACATACACTCCAGATGATGAAAATGGTAATTAGAATCTCAAAGGATGGGAGAGAATGGCTATAACACAGAAAGAGGCCATTCAGCCAGTATGTATGGAAGAGCAACCATTTTTCCTCTGTCTTTTCCCCATTGCCCTGTAAATATATTCCCATCAGGGGACTCTCCCAATTCATTCTGAAAGACATGACTGAAAGCACCTCCACCACATTCTCAGAGATGTCATTCCAGATCTTAACCACTCGCTGTGGAAACATTTTGCCTCAGATTGCTACTGTTTCATCCGTCAAGTTCCTTAAACCTTTGTTCTTGGGTTCTCAACTCTTCTGTTAATTGGAACAATATCACTTTTTGTATTTAGTCTGACTCCTCATGTCTTGGAACACCTCTCAACGTCTGAAGGATACTCTTAAGTTACCGAAGAAATCTTATAAACAATGCTGATCCTGGGTTCAAATCTCTCTTGCTCAAGAAGTGTAATAACATCTCTGAACACATTGGTTAGAAAATATCTAAAAATATTTTCTACAGTCTCACCTAACTGCCTACATATTTTCGAAAATGTGGTGCCAGTACTGCACGCAATATTCAAGTTGAAGGCTAACCAATGTTTTACAATTTGTCATTCGAACATTCGTGATTTTATATTTCATACTTCTAAATATGAAATCTAGAATCATTATTATAAGCTTTTGATGATAATTATAGGTTTTTTATGGGTGTTTTAGTCAGTCATCCATCCATCCACATTTCCTTGGGATCTTACCACCTGAGCTGACACAGTGCGCGTGGTCTGGGCGATTGCTCGAAGCGCGTGTGTCGCCATGACCGGGGACACCCCGCGCGCGGCGCCGAGCTGCGCCGTGATTGGCTGCAAGGCTGGGTTGCAGTCACAATGGGCTGCCGCATGCCCGGGGGCTTCACACCTGGCGGGGATCAAGATGGCGGCGGGTGGTGGTTACCTGTTGCTCCTCACCTGTCTCGTGGGTCAGCTTCCCCTGGGTAAGTACCGTCCGTACAGGCCTCCAGGGAATAGTATAACAAGACCCTTCCCAAATCTCACACCCAAAGGTCACCAATCAGCACTGCCCATGTATCTCTGGAAATTGCATCTCAGTCAGATGATAGATTTTGCCTTTAGTATACAATTTATCGTCAAGAGAAGTTGATGAAATCTGTATTTCATGGTATCAGGACCCAAAGCCCTTCATAACTAATAAATTATTATTCATATTTAGTCATTGTCATATTAAGGAACATGGTACCCATTCTTTCCTTCATAGAAATGGGTGTTACTGGTGGGTCAGCTTTTATTGTCCATCTCCAATTGTGGAGAAGGTGGTCGTGAGCCACTTATTTGAACCACGGTAATCTGTTTGGTTTAGCTTCAGCCACTATACTGTTAGGAGGGGTATTCTAGGATTTTTGCGCAGCGACAGTGGAGAACGATGATGTACTTCCAAGTCAGAATGGTGAAAGGCTTGGAGGGGAACTTGCAGCTGCTAATGTTTCCATGTATCTGCTGCTCTCTTGACCTTCTAGATGGAATTAATGATTTTGGAAGGTGCTGTGGATGGACCCTTGATGAGGTACTGCCATTCATCTTGATGATGGTACATACTGATGCTACTGTGCATTGGAAGTGAAGGGAGTGAAATTGAATGTTACAGAGAGAGTGACATTCAAGTGGGTGGCTTTGTCCTGGGGCATTTCAGGAGATGCAACCATCTGGGGAAGTGGAGAATATTCTATTACATTTATGACTTGTGCCTGCAAATACTAGAAAGGCTCTGGGGAGATGGGATGAGTTGCTAAATCCTAGCCTCTGATCTGCTGTTGCAACGACAAATATATTTGGCTGGTGTAGTTCACAATCTGATAAATGGTAATCCCCAAGATGTTGTTAATAGAGGATTCAGTGATTAATGTCATTGAATGTCAAGGGAAAACTTTTATATTTCCCCAATGTTGGGCATATCCATTGCCTTATGTCTGTGAGTGTGAATGTCATTTACCCATGAGCACTCTAAGCCTGAATATTGTCCAAGTTCTTCTGCATTTGGATCTGCCCAACGTCAGTAACTGAGGTGTCATGAAAGTTGCTGAACATTGTGTAAGTAAAAGTGGAACACCCCCACTTCTGATGCTATTATAGAGGCATGGCCATTTATGAAGCAGCTGAAGAAGGTTGGGGCCTGGGACACTACCCTGAGGAACTCCTACAGAAATGTCCTGGAGCTTAGATAACTAACCTTCATAAACCACAACTATCTTTCTTTGTGCCAGGTGTGTCTCCAAACAGAGGGGAGATTTCTGTCTGCCAGGGCTCTTTCATGCCACTCTTGGTCAGGTTCTCCAATGATGTCAAAGGCAGCCACTCTCGCTTCATCTCTGGAGTTCAGTTCTTTTGCCTGTGCTCTGGACTTGACTGTGTGGCCCTAGTGGGACCCACACTGTGTGTCTTTGGAAATTGTAAGGTATTATTCCATGTGTATGATTATGTTGCGCTATTCATAGAATCATAAAATTCCTACAGTGTGGAAACATTGCTTGACTTGACTAGACTGTGAGATAGTTCTCCCAATTTTAACACAAGCCCCAAGATGTTGACAGGGCTGAGTTTCCAGTGCCTGGGTCAATGCTGGTTTCACTCCTTTGTTTATACTTTGTTGTAGTTTGGTGCAACTGAATATCTTGCTCGGCCATTTCAGATGGCAGTTCAGAGTCAACCACTGTTGCAGTGTATCTGGAGTCACATGTAGGCACGATCAGATAAAGACATCAAATTTCCCTCCCTGAAATATTTTGGTGAACCATATGAGTTTTTGCAATCATTGACAATGGTTACATGTTCACCATTAGACTAGCTTTTTAATTTGAGATTTTTTATGCGCACAAGGTCCCCCAGTTGTAATGAGATGAAAGAACACATTATCTCAGATTAGATAATCATAGCCAGAAGAATTGTTCTACTTTTCTACAAATACTTTGAGGGTAGTACAGTGGGTTTGTCAACATGGAGTTTGGTAAGCATTTGACAAGGTCCCACATGGCAGACTGGTCAAAAAGGAAAAGCCCCTGGGATATAGGATAATGTGTCACACTGGATCCAAAGTTGGTTTAGTGGCAGGAAACAAAGGGTAATGGTCCCATGGCTGCATTTGCAAATGGAGAGCTGTTTCATGTGGTGTTCCACAGGACTTTGTGTTGGGGCCCCTGCTATTTGTTTTATACATTAATGATTTGGACTTGTACATGGGAAACACAATTGGGAAATTTGCAGACAACACAAAAATTGTTGGCCATATTGTGGATAGTGTAGTGAATGGCTGTAAACTCCAAAATGATATAGTTGGTTTCAAGGAGTGGGCAGGAAAGTGGCTGATGGAGTTTAGGGAGATGAAACAGTAAAAGGAAATACGTAATAACTGTGAATATACTGAGAGGGGTAGATGAAGTGAGAGATCTAGGCATGCAAGTGCCCAGCTTCCTAAAAGTAGCAGTACAGGTAGATAAACTTGTAAAAAAGGTATATAGAATTCTCCCCTCCATTGGCAGAGATATATAATATTCCACAAAAGTGGGGATAAAATGATGAAACTATATAGAATATTGTGCGCAGTTCTGGTCACCACACTGTAGAAAGAATGTAATTTCTCTGCAGAGAAGATTTAATAGAATGTTGCCAGGACTCGAGAAATGTAGCTACGAGCAGAGATTCAAGAAGTTGGAGTTGTTTTCCTTGGAACAGAGAAAGCTGAAGGGTATCATGATTGAAGGACGTATAATTGAAGGGTAGAGAGAGAGAAGAGACAGGAGGAACCAGTTTTCCTTGACCTTTTTAAAAACAGTTATGGAGAAGGCTAGGTCTGGTCCACAAGTTCAAGTTTCAAATTGAGGCAAGGTCACTTTTTTTAGATTAGATTAGATTCCCTGCAGTGTGGAAACAGGCTCTTCGGCCTAACCAATCCACACCGACCCTCCAAAGAGTAACCCACCTAGACCCATTTCCCTCTGACTAATGCACCTAACCCTATGGGCAATTTAGCATGACCAATTCACCTGCCCTGCACATCTTTGGTCTGTTGATGATATTAGACAGGAACTTTGAAAGAGTTGACTGGGATAGCTGTTCGCAGGTAAAGGGACATCAGGGGGGTTTTCAAAAGCAAGACAACAAGAGTTCAGGGCTGGTGTTCCTATTTGCGTGAAGGGCAAGGCTTGCAGAAGTAGGGAACACTGGATCACTAGAGATATTGAGGCTCTGGTCAAGAAAAAGGAGGAAGCATATGTCAGGTATAGACAACTGGGATCAAGTGAATCCCAGGGGATGTAGGACAACAATGAAGAGGGAAATCAGGAGGGCAAAAAAGGGACATGCGATAGCTTTGGCAGATAAAGTTAAGGAGAATCCAAAGAGATTCTACAAGTATATTAAGGGCAAAAGAGTAACTAGAGAGAGAAAAGGGTCTCTTAAAGATCAACAAAGTCGCTTGTGTTTGGAGCCACAGGAGATGGGTGAAATCCTAAACAAATGTTTCTCCTCAGTATTTACCATGGAAAAGGACATAGATGCTAGGGAACTTGGTGAAATAAATAGTGATGTCTTGAAAAAAGTCCACATTACAGAAGAGGAGGTTTGCAATTTTTGAGAAGATTTGTAGCTCAAGTTGAGGTTTCAGTTTGTAAGTTTGCTCGCTGAGTTGGTAGGTTTGTTCTCAGGCGTTTTGTCACCATGCTAGGTAATATCAACAGTGAGCCTACATTGAAGCGCTGGAGTTCTGTCCCACTTTCCATTTATGTGTCTTGGTCTCTTAAGGTTGGTGATATCAATGTTTCATTGCTTCATCGGAGGCTCATTGATGATGTTGCCTAGCTTGGTAACGAAACGTCTAAGAACAAACCTACCAGCTCAGGGAGTAAACTTGCAACCAGAAGAGGAGGTACTGGAGGTCTTAAAACACATAAAGATAGCTAAATCCCTCTGGGACCTGATCAAGTATATCCCAGGACTTCATGAGAAGCTAGGGAAGAAATTGCAGGCCAATCATGGACCCATGGGTGAGGTGCTGATAGACCAAAGAATGACTGATGTTGTGCCATTATTTAAGAAAGCCTGTAAGGAAAAGCCAGGAAACTACAAACCAGTGAGCCTGATGTTAGTGATGGGTAAGTTGTTGGATGGATTCTGAGAGACAGGATCTACATGCATTTGCAAAGGCGAGAACTGATTAGGGATAGTCAACATAGCTTTGTGTGTGAGAAATCCTGTCTCACAAATTTGATTGAGATTTTTTGCAGAAGTGACCAAGAAGATAGATGAATGCAGAGCGAATTTTAGCAAGATCTTGGATAAGGTTCTGCATGTTAGACAGTTTAGGAAAGTTACTTCACGTGGAATCTAGGGAGAGCTAATCAACTGAATACAAAATTTGCTTGACAGTAAGAGACAGAGAGTGGTAGTAGGGAGTTGTTGTTCAGACCGGAGGCCTGTGACCAGCAGTATGCCACAAAGATTGGTACTGACTTCACTGTTGTTCGCCATTTATATAAACAATTTGGAAGAGAAGATAGAAGACATGATTAGTAAGTTTGCAACTGACACCAAAATTGGCGGTATAGTACACAGTGAAGAAGATTAACTAAGAGTACAATGGGATCTTAATCAACTTGGCCAGTGGACTGAGGAGTGGCAATGGAGTTTAATGCAGATAAACACTAGGTGTTCCATTTTGGTAAGATGAAATAGTGCAGGACTTACACAGTTAATGATAGGGAGTGTTGTCGAACAGAGAAATCTAGAGATGCAGATACACAGTTCCTTGAAAGTCCCTCCCTAATGGTATTGTGGGTAAACCCACAGCAGGTAGACCCGTAGGTTCAAGAAGGCAGCTTATCACTATTTTTTTCAAGGGGAACTAAGTTTGGCAATAAATGCTGACTAGCCAACATTGCCCAGATCCCACAAATGAATAAAGAAAAAGAAAATGGCATTTGAAGTAGATGGTGGTGAAGAAGGCATTTGGCACTCTTGCTTTCGTTGATCCCAGTGCTCTGAGTACACGAGTTTGTTCCATCATGTTACCTCTGTACAAGATATTGGTAAGGCACATTTGGAGGAATGCATGTAATTCTGGTCACCCTGCTATAGGAGGGATGTTATTAAACTGGAAAGGATGCAAAAAAGATTCACCAGGATATTAACGAGACTGAAAAGTTTGAGTTAAAAGGAGAGGCTGGATAGGCTGTGACTTTTTTTTCAATGCAGCACAGGAGGCTGAGGGATAACCTTATAGAGGTTTATAAAATCATGAGGGGCATAGACAAGGTGAATTGCCAAGGTTTTTTCTTGAGGGAAGGGGAGTCCAAAAGTCAAGGACATAGGTTTAAAGTGAGAGGGGAAAGATTTAAATGGGACCTGAGAAACAAACTTTTCACACAGAGGGTGGTACGTATGTGGAACGAGCTGCAGGAGGAAGTGGTAGAGGCGGGTACAATTACAACATTTAAAAGACATTTCGACAGATACATGGATGGGAAAGGTTTAGGGTGTTATGGGCCAAATGCAGGCAAATGGGACTAGTTTGGTTTAGAAAACTTGGTTGACATGGACGAGTTGGGCTGATGGGTCTGTTTCTGTGCAGTATGACTATATGACCCAGACAGTTACAAGCCAATGTTATAAGCTGTTTCTGGTTCTAATATTTAAATGCTGGTTATGCTTTGTTTTCTTGGGAAAATTACTGAGCTAGATGTAGAGTCATAGAGGTCTGCAGCCCAGAAGAAGGCCCTTTGGTCCATCGAGTAAGCGTCAGACAAAACCCATTAAAATCACAATGGTAACTGTAAAGTGAGAGAACAGAATTGCTGTCCCACACTTCTGTGTTTATAATTCTCCACAGTGCACTTTATTTCAGAACTTACTCATCTCCCTGAGAAGAGAATTCCACCTGAGGAGAATGCTCACAGACAACAGAACCAAATCTCCGTGGAGGGCCGTAGAAGTGACCCCCCTCCCAGATTGCATGGAGGTGAGGAAAAGCACTACAGTCAAACAATAGTGAGTGAAACTTTAAATGTATCACAGTTTAGGAACATTGTAAGTTAGCACATTCTCCTTTCACCTTGCAGGTCAGCTTCCAGAATGTATAGAGGGACTAGTCTGAATTTTTAAGGACCACCACGCCTAGGCAAGGGGAGAGGTTGAGAAGGAGAGTCCTTTATGGTAACCTCAGCTGATGTCGGAATTGAACACATCCTGTTAGCATCACATTACTTCGTGAACTTACTGTCTAGCCATTGAGCTAAACCGATAGGCAAATTATAGGCTTTATTGAACTTTAGTTGGGCCACATTAGGAATATTGCATACAGTTCCGGTCACCAAGCTACCAGAAGGATGTGGATGCTTTGTAGAGGGTACAGAAAAGGCTTATCAGGATGTTGCCTAGCATGGAAGATTTTAGCTGTGAAGGAAGGTTGGATAGATGGGTTTGTTTTCATTGGAATGCAGGAGGTTGAGGGGTGACCTAGATTGTAAATGGCATGGATAAAGTGGAAAGTGTGGAGGTGTCAATTACTACGGGACACAGCATCAAGGTGAAGAGGCAAAAGTTTAAAAGAGATGTGCAGGTAAGTTTTTCACACAAAGAATAGTGAGTGCCTGGAATGCGCTGCCAGAAGTAGTAGTGGAAACAGATACAATAACAGCATTTAAGGAGCACCGAGACAAATACTTGAATAGGAAGGGAATAGAGGGACTAGGCAAAAGTGAGGACTGCTTATTCCTGATGAAGGGCTCCTACCTGAAATGTCAATTTTCCTGCTCCTCGGATGCTGCCTGACCTGCTGTGCTTTTCCAGCACCACTCTAATCTTGAGGGAATAGAGGAATACAAATCCTGGAAATGAAGAGTTTTAGTATGGAAAGACAAAATGTATAGGCGCAGGCTTAGAGGGTCTGTTTCCAGTGCTATATTGTTTTTTATTTTAAAGTGCTGGAGAAACTCAAGTCTGGTAGCATCTGTGGAGTGAGAAAGAGACATTTCTCCAGCACTTTCTTTATTTCAGATTTCCAGCATATGCACTATTTTGCTTTTTTTAATTCCAGATGTCTTTATTAATTCAAAGTTCACCTTCTGTCAATTGAAACTTTGTCCCCAGCACATTATTTGAGGCTCTGAACTACTAGTCCAGTGACATTATGGCTATGCCACTGTCCACATCTTACTTGCAATGCTGAAATTTAGAGAAATACAGTACTTGTTATAGAAGAGACACCTTTTATGACATCAGACAAATTAAGTTAGTTTCTTGAAATGCCGTAATTGTAAGAGAGGAAATTTGGAAACTTGTAAACAGAAAGAAAATAATGATGTTGGTTGAGAGATAAATATTAGCTCAGACATTAACGAGAACTTCCCTGTGCTGCTGTAGATTGTAGCCTTTGATTTTTGACTTTTACCTCAGCAAACATTTTGGGGCTCAGCCTTATCTCAAAGGTGCTGAATTAAAGTACCAACATAGACTATATGCTAAATTTTTTGTCAAAAGTCATACGACACCAGGTTATAGCTTTCGGAGCGTTGTCCCTTTGTCAGGTGAAATCTTTGTGGTGGAATTCAAACCTGCAAGTTTCTGACTTCAAGGCAGAAGTGTTACTTCTGATCCATGACTGATACCTTGGCAGTACTATAAGGGACCACGTGTTTGTTTTCCTTTTGAACTGTAAAATGGAAGAAAAGTCAGAAACTGCTATATTGATAACATATCAGGAGTGTTATGCAACTTGAAACATCAAGTGGGGCACATTTTTGGCTGGACAAGACTAGGGTGTTTTTGGAGCAGTGAGATCACTCCATTATTGAGACAGAGTAGCTTGACGGCATTGCTAAAATCAAAAGAATTGTGAGAAATAGCTCTGCATTTTGCAGTCTGGAGTTTTAATCTTCAGCATTTGTTTTCCCTATCTGTGTTTCCCACCTATAATATTTGTGTCAAAGCATCTGTCTTTAATCTATCCTATTTGTAATAAATAAATTGATGGGTGTACTTATGATTTTAAAGGGGTATAGTTTAAGTTGATTAGTAATCTTTTTCCATTTGTTAACAAGTAAGTTTGTTTACACTAAATAGTTATTTTCCTGTTTTTGACAAAACATGGTGTGAATTGGCTTTGTCCTGAACCGTAGTTAGTCAGGTAAATTGATCAGCTTGGTGTTTTAAAGTGGGTACCTAGACATTTGTGATGGTTTGTGCAATAGTGGGGCTCAATTATTGGCACAGTCTTCCCAGTAACTACATAATAGGGCAATGTTTCCTCCTTTGTCATGAGAGTGCTGTCTTTTATTTGGGTTATGGTCACTTTAGCCTTCTGATAAAGCCTCCTGATAATTCTTCAAATTGGGACTTTTCTTTGAGTCATAGAGTCATACAGCACAGAAACAGACCCTTTAGTCCAACCAGTTCATGCCGAACATAAGCCCAAACTAAACTAGCCCCACCTGCCTGCTCCTGACCCACATCCCTCCAAACATGTCCTATTCACATACTTATCCAAATATCTTTTAAATGTTGTAGTTGTACCCACATTGAGCCTGCCTTTATCATATTTCCTCCTACCAGGCAGAATCCTTGTAGAACTGTGCTGTATTCCCTTCCAGATATCTTTGGCCTGAATTTGTTTCATCTTTTAATATTATCCATAAAATTGGACCCCACCTCCAGCTAATTCTAATCAAATGAACAGTAAATAGCATAGTAACTTCTTGAACACCATCTCACAATTCCGACTACTGAGAAATGAATCTGAATTCCTGCTTTGTTTCCTTCCTTCAATCCCTGTGTTTAAAGCAATTTGCTATCCTCCCCCTAATCCCATGTCCCTTCCTCCTGCATAGCACTTTGTCAATGATTTTGAAAGTCTATATACGCCACTATATCAACTCAGAATTTCTCAAGTTTGTCAGTCATGGTCTTCCTTTCTGAAATCTAATTTTTAGAATTATTTTTGATTTAGCTAGGCATTTAATTATTCTGATGGAAAGAAATGAGTGAAATATGTGTGGCATGTTTCTTTCTCTTAATGTTAGCCAAAACATGTCACATGTAAAACCTAATTCATTTTACCTGGAATTATCTGTCAGCATGAGAAAACTGTTAAAGTAGGAAAACACAGTCAACCAAAGAGTAAGGTGGTCAACTGTCACGCCATCTGGTCCTTTTCTTAACTCAATATTTTTTAAATTTTCCTTATTTTAGGTCATCCAAGGAAAGTGCCACAGTTCCCTGGAGGAGAGCAGCTGAAAAGCAACCAATTGCAGCTCAGGCGTAAACGTTACAATTCCCATGCTTTATGTGAGTAGCACAGCACCATTTTTGTATAAAATACAAATTAAACAAAGTATGCTGCCAGTGAAATAAATCTTTTAGTAAGCAGCTTGAAGGTGGCACTGCATGAAAAGCAGTAGGACTAAGATGCTGAATGATGGCAGAGATTGGGATTAGAAAGAAACTATGAAAATAACAGCAGGAATTGTACATAATGCAATGGAATCTAAAGGATAGCATAACCATTGTATTGGCTGAACAGAAACTGCAGTGTCAGTGTAGAGATTTTAGAAATTAAACAGGTGTCACATGAACAGCTCAGAAACTATAGAGACAGTACCTAGATTATAATGTTAGCACAGAAATCACAGAGATAGCACCTGGATTATAATGTTAACACAGGGATCTTAGAGACAGCATCTGGATTGTAATGTCACACAGAGATCATTGAAACAATTCAATCTACAGCATTTTAAAATCCACATTTTCTAGCAACTACTGCTACTTCCTGATTCAACTTATCCTTTAATATTTTCAATTTTTTCCACAATATGACTATCACCTTGTATTCTCTGCTGGGAACTTCGGAGCAATTATTGAATATTTGATGATTCTGAGTTAAGAAGTAAATATGAAATGAATGCAATGAGAGGGTTAAAAAAAATCTAAATTGGATTGTGTTACCACAAGGAGGCGAACCCCTCTGTTAAGTAAACCAAACACCTAGAAGAGTTCACCTCACCTCATAATCATTTAAATTATGAGTGACAGAAAACTCCCAAATTCCACTGTTAAAAGAAAATAATATCAATTTATTTTCTTACTCTAAAAATGAACATTAAACAAAAACTATTCACAATCTAAGCGCCCCCCCCTTTCTCTTATCTGCTTACTATCTGCCCCCAACCCGAAAACAATATGGTGTTCCAATAAGGTACTTATTAAAATTAATAAGTACTTTAATTTCAACTTAATTTCAAAACCACGTAGCATCTGTCTTCTTATGTGTTTTCACTTTTCCAGCTGCTGATCTCTCTAGGTCGTCATCTTTCTTTTTACTGCGAGTATGTTTCACGTGAAAAGGTACCTTTGATAGAGAGTGTTTTCTAATTTCTTTGAGAGCAAGATGTTAAGATGGGCAATTAGCTCTCCAGCACTTTCTCTATCTATGCAGGTCCTGTCTGACCAATTTTCAAGTTGTCTGCATTTTTATACGCTGCCTCAATATCGGATCATCTCATTGGTTCAATGTTGACAAAACAATAAATTCAAAATCAATTGAATTTTGGTATCCTGGGGCATAATTTAAACTGATTGGTTACATTTGAATTGGTGTGAAAACAGCAAACAAAGCTCAAGTATCTATTTCACAACCAAATGTTACGTATTTTCCATTTTCCAATACATTATGGGACTGTCATCTTGTCATATACAACAGGTGCTTGTAAGCTCTCAGTTCAGAACTGCACTCTCTCTCCTGTGAAGACAGAGCGCATGCCTTCAACCTTATAACAATTTGTTTTGCTTATTTTGTTACCACTGTTTTACTTTATTATTTGCAGATTCTGTAGGCGATGAAAACCGTTTAAAGAATGAGGATGCAGTGGCTGGACACAAAGAATATTATTTGCCCAGACCGCCTCCTAGAATGCATCCACATGTGTATGAAGGTGCGAAAAAATTTCTGGTTATAAGTATGCAGAGGTGTATTCACAGCTTGTAGGAGAGAAAAGTGATCTGTTTTTTTTCAAATATCACTGAATCAAAGAATTGTTAACGTGCAGCAGTAGACTGCTTGAACCAACACTTCTACACCGGTTCACAGACTCTTCAACTCACTGTGTGTGTTCTAACCATGATGCTTTTCTAAACCAATCCCATCTGCCTGTAATGGCCCATATCCCCTTTATTCTCTACCTGTTCATGTATCTGTCTAAATGCCCCTTAAACTTTGCTATCATATCTGCTCCATCACCTCCCTAGCAACTCATTCGAGGAACCTACTACTCTCTGTGTTTTAAAAAAAAAATCTGCCTCACCCATGTCCATTAAACTTTCCCTTCTCACATTTGTTGTGGACCAGGCCAGAGCCCTGCAAAACATTTCAAGAAGGTAGCCCAGATCCTAACTTTTCTAGTTGTTTAAAGCAGATGTAAGACGGATATTCCAGGAGTGATGCAGCTAGTCAAACAATTCAGTTTTAAACAAAACAGAATTTATTTACAGACTACTGAATGAAACATGAACAAAAGAGAACAGAATATAGAATAACAACCTAACTGAAAACCCAAACGACTTTATCGCAACTTAATGATGCTGTTCTAATTTCCTGCAACATCCCCATAAAGATCCCTTGGCAAAAATGGTAAAATCAAACACAGGTTCTTACAGGAGAGATGCCAACGATGAATCAACCAGAAAACCTCTATTCAATCAGGGACCTTTTTTCCCAGCAGTCTTCTTTGACCAGCAGCTTCAAACTAAGCCAATCTAGAAAAACAAAACCTGAGCTAGGAGAGTTGGCCACTCCCCTTTCGTTATTTAAAAAACACCTTAAAGGCCTCCTCTGATTGTCGACTTAGGCAGTATCTGTTAGCCATTATTAAAGTAGCCAGTTCAGACATATTGGCACCTATCTTTACGACTCCTCTTGGAGAAAACAAGGGCGAAATAAACTTGTTAATGGGACAGCATCATCACATCTTAAACATATGTGCTTTAATATTTGACATTTCCACTCTGGGAAAGAGACTCTTACTATCCACCCTGTTCATGCCCCTCATATTTTATAAACTTCTATCAAGTTTCCCCACAGCCTCCGACTCTCTAGCAAAAACAATCCAAGTTTGTCTCTCATTATAATTAAACAGTCCAATCCAGGCGACATCCTGGTAAACCTCTTCTGCACTGTCTCTAAAACCCAGATTCTCCCTATAGTGCAGTGATCAGAACTGCACACAGTACTTCAAATGTGGCCTGACCAAAGTCTTATACAGTTGCAGCATGACTTGCCAACTTTATACTCAATGCCCCAAATGATGAAGGCAGACTTGAATATGCTGTCTTTACCATCTTAACCACCCGTGTTGTCACTTTCAGGGAGCTATGGACTTAGACTGCAAGAGCTGTCTGAATCAACGATCCTAAGGATTCAGCCATTTAGAATTAGAATCTCTACAGTGTGGATACATGCCCTTTGGCCCAACAAGTCCACACCGACCCTCCTATGAGTAACCCACCCAGACCCATTCCCCTACCCTATTACTCTATATTTACCCAACTAATGTACCTAATCTACACATCCCTGAACACTATGGACAATTTAGCATGGTTAATTCACCTAACCTGCACATCTTTGGATTGTGGGAGGAAACCAGAGCACCCAGAGAAAACCCACGCAGACACAGGGAGAATGTACAAACTCCACACAGATAGTTGCTCAAGGCTGGAATTGAACCAGGGTCCCTGGCACTATGAAGCAACAGTGCTAACTACTGAGCCACCACGCTGCCCCGTACTGTTTCTACTTAATCATCCATCTACCATTAGCTATCCTCTTAGCCTTCTTTCCGTGGAAAACAATCCCAACATTTCTAATCTATCCACATAACTGAAATTTCTTAATCTTAAAACCATTGTGATAATGGTTTTATGAACTCTCTCCAATGCATTCACATCTTTCCAAACTGAGGAACACAGAAATATACCCAGTACTGAGGCCTAACTAGTATCATATATAAGCTCAGCATAACTGTCTTACTCTTATATTCTATGCCCTTAGTAATGTCGCCTTGAATACTGTATGTTTTATTATCAGCTATCTCTACCTGTCTTTCCACCTTTAATAACTTGTATAGATGTGGCTAGGTGTCTCTGCTCTGTATCTCTTTTAGAATGTGCACATGGGAGATATGTTTAGTAGGTTTGCAGATGACACCAAAATTGGTGGTATAGTGGATAGTGAAGAAGATTACCTCGGAGAACAATGGGATCTTGTTCAGATGGGCCAAAGGGCTGAGGAGTTGCAGATGGAGTTTAATTTAGATAAACATGAGGTGCTGCATTTTGGAAAAGCAAATCAGGAAAGCACTTAGAGTCATAGTGTCATAGAGTCCTACAGCATGGAGAAATGCCCTTTAGCCCAAACTGTTCTAAAGCCGAACAAAATGTCCGTCCACGCTAACCCCATTTCCCTACACTTAGCCTATATCCTTCTAATCCTTTCCTATCCATGTATTTGTTCAAATGCCTTTAAATGTTAACATATCCACCTTAATCACTTCCACTGGCAGTTCATTTCATATGTATACCATGCTCTGTGTAAAAAAAAAGTTGCCCCTCAGGTTCCCTTTTATTCTTTCCCCTCTAACCTTAAACTGATGCCCTCTAGCCCTTGATTTTTTGTTTCTTGTTCATTTGTGGGACTTGGGCGTTATTGATAACCCATCCCTATTTACCCTTGAGAAGATGGTGGTGAGCTGCCTTTTTGAATCGCTGCAGTCCACTTGCTGTGGATTGACCCACAACACTGGTAAGGAGGGAATTCCAGGATTTTGACCTGATGACTATGAAGGAATGGCAGCATATTTCCAAGTCAGGATGGTGAGTAGCTTGGAGGGGAACTTGCAGGTGGTGGTGTTCCCAAGTACCTATTGCTCTTGTCCTTCTGAGTGGAAGCGGTCCTAGGTGTCTAAGGATCTTTGGTGAATTTCTGCAGTGCATCTTATAGATAGTACACGCTGCTGCTCCTGAGCACCAGTGGTGGAGGGATTGAATGTTTGTAGATGTGGTGCCAAACAAGCGGGTTGCTTTGACCTGGATGATATCAAGCTTCTTGAGTGTTGTTGGAGCTGCACCCATCCAGGAAAGAGAGGAGTATTCCTGAGGTGTCAGGAGTGAGTTACTCGCCACAGTATCCCTCATCTCTGACCTGCTCTTGTAGCCACTGTGCTTATGTGGTGAGTCCAGTTGAGTTTTGGTTAATGGTAATCCCAAGGATGTTGACAGTGGGGGATTCAGTGATGGTAATACCATTGAATGTCAAGGGGCGGTATTTAGAGTGTCTCTTATTGGTGATGGTCATTGTCTGGCATTTGTGTGGCGCAAATGTTATTTGCCACTTGTCAGCCCAAACCTGGATGTTGTCCAGATCGTGTTGCATTTGAGCACGGACTGCTTCAATATCTAGGAGTTGCGAATGGTGCTGAACATTGGCGAACATCCCCACTTCTGACCTTATGACAGAGGGAAGGTAATTGAGGAAGCAACTGAAGATTGTTGGGCCTAAGACACTACCCTGAGGGACTCCTGCATAGATATCCATGAGGTGAGATGACTCCACAACCACAACCATTTTCCTTTGTGCCAGGTATGACTCTCTGATGCTGGGGACCACTGGAGGAGCCCGAGATGGATCAACCACCCGGCACTTCTGACTACAGATTGTTGCAACTGCATCAGCCTTATCTTTTGCACTGATGTGCTGGGCTCCTCCATCATTGAGGATGAGGATATTTATAGAGTCTTTTAGTCTAGTGAGTTGTTTAATTGTCCACGACTGTTAATGACTGGATGTGGAAGGACTGCAGAGCTTAGATCTGATCTGTTCATTGTGGGATCGCTTAGCTCTGTCTATGACTTATTGTTTATGCCATTTGGCACACATGTAGTCCAGTTTGGTAGCTTCACCAGGTTGACACCTCATTTTTAGGTATGCCTGATGCTGCTCCTCACATGCCCTCCTGCATTCTCCATTGTACTAGGATTGATGGTAATGGTTGAGTGGAGGATATGCCAGGCCATGATGTTGCAGATTGTGCTGGAGAACAGTTCTGCTGCTGTGATGGCCCACTGTGCTTAATGGATACCCAGCGATAAGCTGCTAGATCAGCTCAAAGTCTGTCCCATTTAGCATGGTGATAGTGCCACACAATATGGAGGTTATTCTCAATGTGAAGGTAGACTTTGTCTCCACAAAGACAGTGCAGTGGTCACTTTTACCTATATAGCCATGTTCAGATTTTTCTCCAGCCGGATGAAGTCAAGTATGTTTTTCCATCTTGTTGGTTCCTTCACCACCTACTGCAGACCTAGTCTAGTAGCTATATCCTTTAGGACCCAACCAGCTCGATCAGTAATACTGCTGCTGAGCCACTCTTGTTGGTGGATATTGAAATCCCCAACCCAGAGTACGTTTTGCATCCTTGCCACCCTTAGTGCTTCATCCAAGTATTATTCAACATGGAGGAATATTGATTCATCAGCTGAAGGAGGACGGTGCATGCTAACCAGTAAGAGGGTTCTTTGCCCAAGTTTAACTTGAAGCCGTGAGACTTCATGGAGTCCAGAGTTGATATCAAAGACTTCCAGGGCAACTCCCTCCCGACTGTATATCACTGTGCCATCACCTCTGCTGGGTCTGTCCTGCTGGTGGGACAGGACATATCCAGGGATGGTAATGGTGGTGTCTAGAGTATTATCTGTAATGTATGATTCCCTAAGAATGACTATGTCAGGCTGTTGCTTGACGTGATGAGCCCCAACCCCTGGATGTTGCTAAGGAGAACTTTGCATGGTCGACAGTGCTGACTGAGTTTTTGCTGTTGTCTTTTCCGGTTCCAAGGATGATGCCAGGTGGTCATTCCGGTTTCATTTCTTTGTTGTGACTTTCTCGCGATTGATATGACTGAGTGGCTTGTTGGGCCATTTCAGAGGGCAGTTGAGAGTCAACTACATTGCTGTGGCTCTGGAGTCACATGTAGGCCAGACCAGGTAAAGATGGAAGACTTCCTTCCCTAAACAATGTTGGTGAACCAGATGGGTTTTTCTGACAATTAACAATGGTTTCATGGTCATCAGTTGACTCTTAATTTCAGATTTTTAAAAATAGAATTCAAATTTCACCATCTGCCATGACGGGATACAAACCCAGGTCCCTAGCACATTATTCAGGGTTTCTGGTTTAATAGTCAAGCGATAATACCACTCGGCCATCGCCTTCCTCGATTCCCTGACCATGGGAAAAAGACAGTATATTCACCCTATTGATGCTTCACATGATCTTATACACCTCAAAAGGTCCCCCATCAGTCTCCTATGCTTGAAAGAAAAAAATCCTAGTTTGTCCAGTCTCGGACCATTGAGTCTGGGCAATATCCTTGTAAATTTCTTCTGCACTCTTTCCAGTTTAATAACATCCTTCCTATAACAAAGTGACCAAAGCTGAACAGAATACTCCAAGTGCGGCCTCACCAACGTTGTGGGACAACACTGACTACTCTCCAGTCTTCTGGGACTTCACCCATGGCTAACGATGGTGCAAAAATATCAGCCAGAGCTGTCGCAGTTTCTTCTCTAGCCTTTTATAGTGTTCTTGGATATATCTGGTCAGGACCAGGAGATTTATCCACCTTCATACATTCTAATACATCCAATATAGAGTCATAGAGATGTACAGCTTGGAAACAGACCCTTCGGTCCAACCCGTCCGTGCCGACCAGATATCCCAACCCAATCTAGTCCCACCTGCCAGCACCTCGGCCTATATCCCTCCAAACCCTTCCTATTCGTATACCCATCCAAATACCTCTACTGTGATATGGACTATCTCCAAGATATCACCACTAACTTCCCTAAATTCCCAAGTTTTAATGTCTTTTTCCGTGGTAAACACAGAAGAGGAATATTCATTGAGAACCTCTCCCATCTCCAGCACTTCTACTCATACATATCCACTTTGGTCCTTGAAGGGCCCACTTCTTTCTCTAGTTATTCTTTTTCCATTAATATACTGAAAGCACCAGTTTGGATTCACCCAAATCTTCTCAGTCAAGGCTATCCCATGCTCCGTTTCACCCTCCTGATTTCCTTATTCAGTAACCTCCTGTATTCCCTATAGATCTCCAGGGATATCCTTGATCCCAGGTGCCTGTACCTTAGCCATGCCTCCTTTTTTCTGGTCAAAGCCTCAATATCTCTTGTCGTCCAGGGTTCCCTATTCCTGCCAACTTTGCCCTTCACCCTCACAGGAACATACAGACCTTGAACTCTAGCTATCTCACTTTTAAAGGTCTCCCACTTGCCGGAGGTCTCTTTGCCTGCAAACAAACTATTCCAATCAACCCCTGCAAGCTCTTGTTTAATTCCATCAAAAATCACCTTGCCACAATTTTGAACTTGAACCTGTGGGCCAGTTTTGTCCCTCTCCATAACTATTTTAAAATTAATAGAACCATGGTCACTGGTCCCAAAGTGCTCCCCCACTGTCATCTCCGTCATCTGTCCTGCCCTATTTTCCAAGAGTAGGTGGAATTTTGCCCCTTCCCAAGTAGGACTCTCTATATACTGCTTGAGGAAACCTTTCTGAGCGCAGTAAACAAATTTCACCCCATCTAAGCCCTTATTGCTCTAGCAATCCCAGCCTATGTTAGGAAAATTAAAATCCCTACTATGACAACCCTATTGCTCCTGCAAGTCTCCCCAGTCTCCCTGCATATTTGTTCCTCTCATTCCCGTTGACTATTTGAGGGCCTAAAGTACAACCCCAATAACGTAACCATTGCCATCTTATATCTTAGCTCCACCCACAAAGCTTTACTGGATGATCCTTCAGTTATTTAATCTCTGATTACTGCTGTGTTACTTGCCTTAACCAAAACTGCAAGTCCCCCTTCCCTCCTTCCACCACCTCTGTCCCACCTAAAACACCTGTATCCTGGCACATTAAGCTGCCAGTCTTGACCCTTCCTTGGTCATGTTGTTGTTATGGCTGTAATTTCCCAGTCCCAAATTCCGATCCACGCCCTGAGTTTATCGGCCTTACCTGTCGGCCTGCTTGCATTGAAATTACTGCAATTTAATTCAACAGACATTCCTTGCTTCCTGTCGTGTTCTAGCCTGACCTGTGTCTTAAACATAATATTTCTGATTATTTCATCTCCTTGGATCCTCGCATTTGCCTCCCTGCTGTTGAGGATCCCATCCCCCTGCCAATCTAGTTAAATGAATAGGAAGGGTTTAGAGGATTAGGGTCAGATGCTGGCAAATGGGACTAGATTAATTTTGGATATCTGGTTGGCATGGATGTGCTGGACCATGCGTTTGTTTCTCTGCTGTGTATCTCTATGACTCTTAATTGTACCCTTAAAGGGCACTGTTTTAAAAAAAACTTTAACAGAAAATTGTTAATTTAAATTATAGTTTCCAGCCTTGATGATGTGTCCAGCCATGCTGTGCCCACCAATAACAGAAGTCCTCCAGTGTACTAGCAGACACCTCATGCTCCCACTCTGAGGACACGCAGGTGTGAATGTTTCTGCATTTGTGAAGCTCGAATGACTCAGCAGTTGTTGCACCCATATGTGCACTTTAAAACTCAATGAAAATACAGTTAATACCAATCATGTTGACAGGTATTGTTAAGTGAATATAGTGGCTGAATCCAAATTACTTTTTAGAATTACTACTGGACTTGAATGCCAAAACTAATCCCAATTATTAATATTAACAGAAAGTGAAAGTAAGTTTGTGGGCTGAATCTTACTTTTCTACTGGCTATGCGTCAGTTTCATCGAGGAATTCTTTCTATGTTGCCAAGAGAGTTATCTCATCCTATTGTCCCAAACTGAACTATCAATTATCTATCTCATCACAGTGGAATCCCCATCACAATGGAGTCCCCTATATCTGAGGTTAGCCTGTTTCTATCACTTACTGTTGCCTGAAGAACTGTCCATTACCAAGATGAAACAGACTAGCATCTTTGGCACACACACTATCTTTGAAAAGGCCATTGTGCACCCACATATGCACTGTCAGTCCGGAGATGCCCTGTATAATTGTGACATTTGCTCCAAATGTGGCAGATGAGAGGAAATCGATGGTCTTCTTTGTAACCAGCTACTTGGATGAGGTAGTGCAGGTCAGGGATATCCTCTTCCCCCAGGATTGGCAGTGGAGCTCATGTCATCAGATCCTGTTAGTCTGGTCTGAGACTGCTGCTTGGGTCATTGAAATTTCATTCAGCTGGAGAAATACACAACAATGAAGGCAAATGGTCAGTGACTATACACTTGCTATTACATGCAGCATCTTCCCTCACTCACTCCAACACATCTGAATGCCCTCCTAATCCTGAATGGCCTCAGCTGTGCCTGCTCAGTTGCCATTTCTCCACCCCACTAGCAGTAGTAGCTTTGCAACCTGGTTTCATCTGATTAAATCCATCCCTTTCAATCGTTCCTGAGGAAAACAGCCCACAATGGTGCAGAAGGAGGCAAGACTGGCGGTAGGCTGCCTTACATCCTGCTCTTACTCCCTTTGCAAAGAAGGATCTGATCCTGACTGCCCCAAGTGGCCAACTGACTGTGCCCAAGACACTGGACTGATATTGGAGTCTGGAAAAGCGCAGTTGGCCAGGTAGCATCTGAGGAGCAGGAGAATCGATGTTTCAAGCATAAGCTCTTCATCAGGAGTTAATGCTCGAAACGTCGATTCTTCTGCTCCTCAGATGCTGCCTGACTGGCTTTGCTTTCGCAACATCACACTCTTTGACTCTGATCTCCAGCATCTGCAGTCCTCATTTTCTCCTAGTTGATATTGGAGCCTGCTTAGTGTGCCAGGATGCCACTGACAGAAGATCTCTACCTTGACTGAGGATTACTGACAACCATGCAAACCTTTCTTGCTGTGCTATACAGCAAGACAAAACAGAAATATTATGAGCCTGGTATCTGTAGCTGAGCAGTTAAAGCGCATGAGGCAAGGAAAGGCAGGAATGCTGTGAGCATACAGGTAGGGTTTAGGTGAGGGAGCACTAAGAAAGCAAGTGGACAATCTTAAGATGCACCCTTTGTCCAATCTGTGAGCTGGGTTTGTGTCCCTGTATGCAAAGTGTCCTTGTGGCAGTATTGCAGTGCTAGTTGTCACTGCACCCTGAAGTGCAGCTTTAAAGTGTTGAAGTATGTATGGTCATGCCATGACGGTCCAGAAAGATTGTCAAGTGTTGGATGCTAGCTTCCATGGATAGGATGGTTGCAGCAGGTGTCGTGGAGTACCCACAGAAATTTTGTTGCCAGGTGTCCAAGATTGTGGTCCTTTGGAACAAGTGACAACCTGAAGTTACCAGGTACTTTCTTAACTTTAACCTTAGGAATTGTTGACGTTTAGTCTCCTTTTTGGGAATAGGGAGCTGCATGTCAATGAAACAAATTTGCAATTAATGATGATGACAACAAGCAATAATCGCTGTTAACAGACATCTCACCATCTGGAACTGAAAATGCAATGAGTTGCTTCTGACATTAAGAAAGGTCTTGACTGACTTCTCATGTGATACTCCCAGATTTCTCACCATAGCCCACATCATCCAGGACCCCATGAATTTCTGTGCCACAATTATGGATCGGCTATTCATCAAAGTCTGTAAACTACTAATGACCAGGGAAACCCTGAGTATAGAACAGGAGAAAATGTGTCAATTTGTGCATCTCCAGGAACGGATTCCATGCGACCTCTGAGTCTTTCATTTCTGAGATTATAGTCCTGTGATCTGTTGAATCATATGCCACCACACCAATGGATAGAAATATCACACTGCATTTACTTCATTATAGAGTCATTGCAGGGTGACAGTGCAGCTGGATTGTAGAGGCAAATGTAAAAGCCCTTAATAAAAACACTGTATATGCTGTAAAACTGATATAAAAACAGTGAATGGTGGAAACATGCTAAAGTTCAGGGTCATCAACCTGAAAAAATATCTCTGTCCCTGTCCACAGGTGCTGTCTGATGCTTCTGAGTTTCCAGCATTTTCAGTTTTTATCAAATGCAAGCAAGCTATACATCTGTACCTAGTAGCGTATCCCTCCTATCATCTTCAAACTAAGCAATCTCGGTGAGTTGTTGACTCGCTGTATGACTCTATGAAACACAAAGAATTAAGGACAGTGAACAACATATTTATATATGTGTATATATATTCTATATATACATATATAATTAGCTAGACAATTTCAGCTTTCTTGCTATAAATGTCTCAGATCTACACCATAAGATAGCAAAACTACACTACACAAACTCTCCATTCTCACAGGGATGTAACTGGCATTCATTTATTATCAGTGGAGATGCTTTTTTCATTTAATTTATTTTTCTAATCAACCAATCGGCTGCCCCTAACATTGTAAACTTTTATTTTCCACAATCACCTTTGATATGGCACCATCACACTGCACTTCAATAAACAATTCTTTTTATGTAAAGTTTTGCAGTGTTTTGGCATGGTTGAATCTTACATAAAGTATAATCATAAATTATATGACCTACAGATTTGGATTATTGAACAAGTTGTATCTTACAGAAATTAGGAGCCTAATTTGTTACTTGGTAACTTGCAATTATTGTAGCTGAATTTTGATTAGGCAGCTAAATAGAAGTGACAATCCTACTGTGATTCACTGCAAAAGATATAGAGGCAGCAGTTAAGCAGATATGGCCTAATACATTAAAAATAAAACAGGCTGCAGATGCTAGAAATCTAAAACAGAAATTACTTGGGAAACTCAGCAGATCAGGTAGCATCTGTGGGAAGAAAGCAGAGTTAATGTTCTGAGTCCAATGACTCCTCATCAAAGCTGTTAGTAGTTAACTGCTAGGAAAATGTGGGATTTATGCTCAATTTAAATTTTTTTCTGGGAGGGGCACAAATGGGAAGGGAAAGGGTGAGCAGATAACTCGAGACAAGTGGGTAAAAACCATGGAAGGAAGGAATCAGGCTGTAAAGTTGTCGAACTCGATGTTGAATCCAAGAGATTGCAGGGTTCCCAAGTGGAACGCTACCATTGTTGTGAAGGGAAGAGAAAGGGTGAGGGTAGAAGTGTGGGAGATGGGTTGAACATGGTTAACAGCCCTTTGACCACAGTGGTGGCAAAAGATGGACATTTCTTCCACCACCCCCCCCCCCCCCCCCCATCAGAACGGATGCAATGGAAATGGAGAACCTGCGAGAATGGAGTGAAGTCATTACAGGAAGCAGAGTGTGAGGATGTATAGTCAAGGTAACTGTGGGATTCAGTGGGTTTGTAATGCATAATGGTGGCCCGCTTATCCCTAGAAATGGAAACTGATGTCGAGAAAGGGAAGGGAGGAATTGGAGATGGACCAGGTGAAGGTCTGTCATCAGGTGCAGGGTGGAAATTGGAAGTGAAATTTCCAGTTCCAAATGAGAGAATGAAGCAGCACCTTTCTCTGGTTCATACCATCTCTGAACTGGAGAAAGAATTGTGTGGTGAAAACCGAGTAAGATTGGATCAAGCCATGTTGCACTAATCCCAGAAAGGGAAAAGGGAGGAGAAGGCAGAAGCAGGCTTTGTGAGGTTAGGGAACTTTGAGGTATGAAGCTGTCTGTGGGGGAGATCCCCAGCTGAGATGAGGTTGTTGGCAGTTGGTGAACACAATGGTGGAGTTAAGGTGCAAAGGGAGATTGGAAGGGGTGTCCCTGAGCTGGCACTAAACCTCCGCAATATAGAGGTCACTAAAGCAGACAACACAACACCATTCTTGTTGGCAGGCTTGATGACAAAGTCAGAATTGAATTTGAGAGCGCACAGTGCAGTCAGTTCAGAGGGAGATGAGTTCAAGTGGGTGGTTGGGGGGAGGTGGAGAAAATAAGGGGACCTGTGTCACGTTGACAGTTCTTGATGAACCAGTCAAGTACAGGTAAAATGCCAGAGAGAGAGGTCCAGGTGGAGGGAGAGTGTCAGATACGAGTGATGGTGTCTGTGGGACGGGGAGAAGAGTTGGCCCAAAGAAATGGCATGGAGGCCATGGAGAAAAAAAGAGTTCAGCGTAATGTAATGCCCAAAATACATTGAGGTAGGGGTCAAAGGGATAAAACTTAACACATACCTATGTGAAAGACCTTAATACCCAGTGTCTCAATACTTGAAAGCCACTTGAGTTTCTAGATAAAAGCGTAAAATAGGGGAGAAAAATATTGTAAAGTGCACAAAAGTTCAGATGATAATCCTAAAATATATAATTTTAGATCCTGTCAATCATGGTGAAGAGGAAGTTATCAGAGATGGATCCAGAGAAGTTATAATTCCTGAATCTTCATTTGGAGTCACTCCACATATATATCAAGGTTTGAAAAGCAATTTTCTCTAAATAATTAAACTGTGACATTAAAAATTGATAGTAAGTCTTGATTTTGTTGTGCTGGCCTGAGCCATTCAGTGCATTTGATGCAAAGTGATTCTGACCCAGGAAGCAGAAAGAAACAATGAATAAGTTGCCTCTTTCCAAATCCTAATTGTAGCTTTATTGAGGAATGGCTCTTGGAGTACTCCTCAGATAGGATAAGAAACAACATTATGGATTTTTGAAAAAAATTAAAATAAATGATTGTCTTTATTACTGAATGGGAAAAATGGTCCGAAAGACGTTTAATGTTACTCATAACAAGATTTTAAGATGCATTTTTTTACCTGAAGGTGTTGACCTTTACTGGGATGCTGTTCCATAGATATTGGAGTCTTTAAACTATCTCATGTTAGTGCTTATCTTTATAATGAGTCATTATAGAGTATATCAGACATTAGCTTGCTTTTCTTCTCAGGGGAGAAAGTGAGGACTGCAGATGCTGGAGATCAGAGCTGAAAATGTGTTGCTGGAAAAGCGCAGCAGGTCAGGCAGCATCCAAGGAACAGGAGAATCGACGTTTCGGGCATAAGCCCTTCTTCAGGGATTCCTGAAGAAGGGCTTATGCCCGAAACGTCGATTCTGCTGTTCCTTGGATGCTGCCTGACCTGCTGCGCTTTTCCAGCAACACATTTTCAGCTCTGCTTTTCTTCTCAGTTCAGTTTATTAACCATGCGTATGCATTTTTACATACTGCATAGTGGTCAGTTGCAGGACCCCTGACTTTTTTTGTCATTTACTGACCAAGCTACAATGGAAGATTGTAGGTTCCTAACCATAATAAAAAGCTTGTTTTACTGGACCACTAGCACCCAGTATAGAAACATTGGGTGGAATCTTATTTAAGCCTGAAAAATGTAGGTCAGAGTGAGGAGTTCATTGATCCCATTTCAATGCAGTGTTGGGAACATCTTACTGCATCTTTTGATTAAATTCAGGGTGTTGAGGCAACAGTCTCTCTAGGCAGCAGTTGGGTGCCTGTTAAGTGGCATTATTACTTTTCAATGACCTTCCTAACTGCAGATTTTGCTTCTTTAATATCATACCACCTGCTACAAGCAAATTGAACACAGAATTCTAAACATGGAATTCAGAACAGGTACTTGGCAACTTCAGCTCGCTGCTTTCTCCAAAGGAGCTTCATTTTGGTCACAAGGCACCAACAACATGGGGCACATTATATATATATTGGCCTCACATGCATGTCTATGAACATTGGCAGTATTTACTGTATACTTGCAGTATGCTTTTGCATTCAATGCTGCACCACAACTCAATGACAACTGTCATTGTAATGCTGCAGCAAAGATACTTTGTGCTCAAAGACATGCCCTCCATTAGTGTTCTGTAACTTTGAGTGTGCTTGGATGCTCACAGCATCCTGCTTGTTTTGCCTTGATCCTCAGCCAAAGATACCAGGTTCTCAATCCTTCTATATTGCTTAGCACAGATGGAAATCCAAGAGTTTGTCATAGTTGTCAGCAGTCTTCATTGGGGGTCCAGCACAGTAAATCAAGGGCAGCTTCTGATACCAGCCCAAGGTCTTGGATAGTCAGTCACCAGATTGAGGCAGAAAGAATCTTCTCCTCATACGGAGTGAGCAGTCAAATGTCAAACGACCCATCACCTATCTTGACTCTTGCTGACTTGTTGGCTGTTTTCCTCCTGAAATGAGAAAGAGAGAGAGAGGTAGGTGTTAAAGGAGATGAAAATGGGTTACTCTTGGTGTGGACAGGAGTATCCTGAGGGACAGAACAGATACCCCAGAGTGCATAGAACAGTAAAGCATGGTACTGGCCCTTTAGCCCATGATGTTGTGCCAAGTATTTATCTTAATTTGAGATTAACCTAATCTACACAGCCTTCAATTTACTGCCATCCATGTGCTTGTCCAGCAGTCGCTTAACTGTCCTTAATGTCTCTGACTCTACTACCCCCGTTGGTATTGCACCTACACTTCCTGTGTAAAGAACCTACCTCTGACATCTCCTCTATACCTTCTTCCATTCACCTTTTAATTATGATCCCTCGTGACAGCCACTTCTGCCCTGGGAAAAGGTCTCTGGCTATCTACTCTGTCAATGTCTCTCATTACCTTGTACACATCAATCAAGTCAACTCTCTTCCTTCTTCTCTCCAGTGTGAAAAACCCTAGCTGAGTCAACCTCTCTATATAAGACAAGCCCTCCAATCCAGGCAGCATTCTGGTAAATCCCCTTTGCACCCTCACTAAAGGATTGACATATTTCCTATAATGAGGCAACCAGAACTAGACACAATATTCCAAGTGTGGTCTAACCAGGGTTTTATCAGGAATCCTGATGAAGGCCGTATGCCCGAAACGTCGTCTCTCCTTCTTCTCGGATGCTGCCTGACCTGCTGTGCTTTTCCAGCACAACAGTCTCGACTCCAGTCTCCAGCATCTGCAGTCTTCACTTTCTACCAGTGTGGAGCAACAGCAGGATCTTGGGGTCCATGTACATAGATTCCTCAAAGTTGCCACCCAAGTTGACGGGGTTGTTAAGAAGGTATACGAGGTTTTGGTTTTCATTAACAGGGGGATTGAGATTAAGAGCTGCGAGGTTTTGCTGCAGCTCTATGCCCAAAATGTTGACTCTCCTGCTCCTTGGTTAAGGCCTGCTCGGCTGTGCTTTTCCAGCACCACACTCTCGACTCTGTTCTTCCACACTGCCAAGAATCCTGGCCATTCAAATTCAACCTTGAAAACCATCTGCCACTTCTCAGCCCAGCTCGCCCTGTCATTGTCTTATTGTAGCCTGCAACAGCCCTCAACACTATCTACAACACATGTCATCAGCAAACTTTCTAACCCACCCTTCCACTCCTTCATCCAAATCATTTATAAAAACTACAAAGAGCAGAGGCCCAAGAACAGATCCCTGATATCACTGGTCACAGACCTCCAGGCGGAATACTTTCCACTTGCTGTCTTCTTTCGGCCAGTCAATTCTGTATCCGGACAGCCAAATTTCCCTGTATCCCATACCTCCTAACTTTCTGAATGAGCCTACTGTGGGGAACCTTAGTTTGCAGATAACACAAAGATTGGTGGAGTAGCAGAAAGCATGAGGGACTGTCAGAGAACACAGGAGGATATAGGTAGACTGGAGAGTTGGGTGGACAAGTGGCAGATAGTTTTCAATCCAGACAAATGTGAGGTGATGCATTTAGGCAAGACTAAGTCTAGAGCGAATTGTACAATGAACGGAAGAGCCTTCAGAAACGTTGATGGGCAGAGAGATCTGGAAGTGCAGGTCCATTGTACCCTGAAGGTTGCTGCACAGGTGGTTAGAGTGGTCAAGAAAGCGTATAGTATGCTTGCCTTCATTGGACGGGGTATTGAGTATAAGAGCTGACAAGTCATGTTAAAATTGTACAAGACATTGGTTCGACCGCATTTAGACTACTGTGTACAGTTCTGGTCGCCATATTACCAAAAGGATGTGGACGCTTTGAAGAGGGTACAGAGAAGGTTTACGAGGATGTTGCCTGGTATGGAAGGTGCTAACTATAAAGAGTGGTTGAGTAGGTTAGGTTTGTTTTCATTAGAAAAAAGGAGATTAAGGGGGGACCTGATTGAGATTTACAGTCATGAAGGGTATAGACAGGGTGGATAGCAATAAGCTTTTTCCCAGGGTGAGGGATTCAATAACGAGAGATGGAAAGTTTAAGGGGGATACATGCGGCAAGTATTTCACACAGAGGGTGGTGGGCATCTGGAACGCGTTGCCAGCAGAGGTGGTAGAGGCAGGCACGGTAGATTCATTTAAGATGCGTCTGGACGGATACATGAGTAGGTGGGGAGCAGAGGGATACAGATGCCTAGGAATTGACCGACAGATTTAGACAGTACATTTGGATCGACTCAGGCTTGGAGGGACGAAGGGCCTGTTCCTGGGCTGTAAATTTTCTTTGTTCTTTGTTTAAATGCCTTACTGAAATCCATATGCATCACATCCACTGTTCTGCCTTCATCAATGTGTTTTGTCACATCCTCAGAGAACTCAATAAGGCTTGAGAGGCATGACCTGTCTCTCACAAAGCCATGCTGACTATCTTTAATAAAACTATGTTTTTCCAAATACTCATAAATCCTATCTCTCAGAATCCTTTACAGTAGCTTGCTCACCACAGACATAGGCCTGACTGGTTTGTAATTCCTAAGGATTTCCCTAGTCCCTTTCTTGCACAGAGGAACAACATTCGCCTCCTTCCAATCATCTGGTACTATTCCCGTGGAGAGGCAGAGCAGTCTCATTCCTCGCTTCCCTTAGTAACCTTGGAGATATCTGGTCCGGCCCAGGGGAATTATCTATCTTGATGCTTCCCAGAATTTTCAGCACATCCACTTTCTTAATATCAATCTGTTCATGCCGACTAACCTCATCCATGGTGTTCTCACTATCAACAAGATCCCTCTCTCCAGTGAATACTGAAGCAAGAAACTCATTTACGGCCTCCCCTACCTCTTCAGATGCCAGGCACAAATTCCCTCTACTATCGCTGATCTATATGTAGAGTTACTGGTGACAGCAAATGAGGGAAGATCTTGCAGGCAATAGTCAAAGTGTGAGCCTTGATGGGAGGTGGATGAAAGGGCAGAGAGTGGATGAATGTGGGGTATTGGAGAGAAGATGGTGGCAGTTATGCCAGAAGAATGCAGAATATCTTCTTACAATGTTGTGATTTCCTCCAGATGGCTAAAACTGCATTGAACCAGTTGACAACTTTGCACCAGGCTGGCAGGGTCTGGTATCAGGGCCTCCATATGGCATCAGGGATGCAGATCCATTACTGGGAATCCCAACAGCGGCAATTTATTCTGAGTATACCAAGTGGTAGAATGGGGACAGATGAGAGGGTCTCCTTGAAGTGGGGTAGGTTGTTAGTGAGGAGCATTTGGTAAAAAAAGGTAAAAAACACAGAAAAATTATCTATAAAACTTGACAAAACTGACATTTAGCCAAAAGAAGTGTGAGATTCAGCCCATTGTGATTTCCATTTTCAGCTAGTCTAATTGTTGAATTGTAACTCTCAATGCAGGATAAATGACCTTGAGACATGCAGGGCTGCATTTTCAACTTGGGGTCAGGAACCCAACAATCTGCCCCAAACTTCAGAGTGCTGGCCAGTCTGCAAGGAGACAAGCTCAGCACCCAGTTAGAAGTGCAGGGCATGTAGCAACTAAGCTGTGGGATTTGCAGTCTTGCTGAAGAAAACAGGCCACTCAGTACTATTTGATGTGGGTGGAAGGCAGCTTGAAAGAAAATTAAAGTTCAGCATTTGCACTGTCAGAAACAGGTCCCAGAAGGCATACATAAATTACAAAGACAAATGAAAGTTGATTGGCCCATGCAGAACTCAACAGCTGTGCAGTAATATTTATCAGACCTTTGGGTGAAATAAATTGAAAAATTAAATTTTGTATCTGACAGGCTCCTAATAAACTCCTTAAGGAGCTTAAGGGAGCATTAGTTGGAGATGAACAGATTCCCCATTGTCTCCCTTCATCAGCTGTTTGAAAATTGCATGCTGTTCCATCAGCATCAATGTCTCAAGATAATCTTCAGGACTGTAATTCTCACATCCTGTCTGTTCAATGTCCTAATCCTACCACCTTTTAAAATTCCAGCCTGTGATTTATGTAGCTCAGTACTACAGAAAATAGTGCATTATTTACTGAGCTGTTGGTGGTTATCATTGTGGAGATGCTGAAGAAAACAACAAGTTAAAGATAATTTATTCTGCAGACCTTTGCCACGGAATCAAATTAAGTACTGTCTGTGGCTCTTAAGGTATTTGGTGTTGAATATACTGTGAAGATACCAAGTTCATTCGATCTTTATTATCTGATCTCAGACATGCCAAGTTGACTAGGCAAGGAAAAGTTAACTTGGTCCTCTTTCCGAATTAAAGAATGCTGCATCCAAAGCCTCCATCCATGCACAGTTGTTCTTTTTTCTGCAGAGCTGTAATTGAGGTACCAATTCTTTTACAGTTCATCGCTAAGAGGATAATTACACTCCTCAATGGTTCACTAAAAGTATTCAAAGAATTCTGTGGTGATGGACGTTCTGGAAAATCCAGCAAAAATGTTTCAACCTGATGCCTTAAATCAAATTAGACTGCATAAACAGAAAAAAAGTAAACGAGCTGGAATATGAAAAAGAGCATGAGTTGTTGCAGATGTGGGAGGAAGGATAACATGCAATGGCAATGATGGTGATGTGTGCTTAAGCGACAATGAGAAAGTAGGTTAGACAAAGATGGTAATAGTATAAATTACCGTTAGTAATAAAGAAAAGAAAGGTACATAGCTTCTGAAATGTTAATATGTGAAGAAGCTATAAAAGCAATGTCCTCCATACAACGAGTGAACAATGTGTTTGCAGATATTTACTGCTTAAAGCTGTATGCCTCTTTGCCACTTATGTAGAATAACACCCACTCGGTGATGAGTAAAACATGAAAAAGCTCATTATTGACAGGTAGTGCTGACAAAAATAAATCATGCTGCCATTTGTTACCTTTTGTTTGTGCTAAACTTAAAGCTGTGAAGTACAGTCTAAGATGAGTCACAAGTTTCAAAACTTTCAAAATTGGGCAATCTTAGGTGTAGATCTAATATTATTCTTAAGCAACAGGTGCGTGCTCTTATTTGCAAAGTCCTTAACCAATGCTATTGCTGAAGTTCCTATTTTCTAATTGTGAGAAACTTATTTTAGGAGCATTCTTCTGTTCTTATAAGAAATATGAACAAGAGGAGACCATAAATGCCTCAAGCTTATTGTATAATTAATATGTTCATGGTTGATTGGATGCCTCACTTCCTATACCTTGCTTCATTGAGAGACCAAAATGCTGTCTATCTTGACTCAAATTTACTCAACATAGAGTCATAGAGAAATAGACCCTTCGGTCCAGCTCGTGCATGTCGACCAGATATCCCAACCCAATCTAGTCCTACCTGCCAGCACCTGGCCCATATCCCTCCAAACCCTTCCTATTCATATACCCATCCAGATGCCTTTTAAGTGTACAATTGTACTAGCCTCCACCCTTCCTCTGGCAGCTCATTCCATACACGTACCATCCTCTGTGTGAAAAAGTTGCCCCTTAAGTCTCTTTTATATCTTTCCCCTCTCATCCTAAACCTATGCCCTCTAGTTCTGGTCCCTACCCCAGGGAAAAGACTTTGTTTATTTATACATGAAAGCAAAATATTGCAGGTGCTGTCAATCCAAAATATTTTGCTTTTGTGTTGAATATATTGAAGTCTGACATAGACAGTGTGACCTGCAGAGCTGTAGAGAAAAGTATACTTAACAATGGAGCATACAAATTCCTTTAAAATAGAGAATTTCAAAGATTCACAAACCCTTGAAGAAATTTCTTCTGATCTTAGTCCTAAATAACAGAATCTTTATTTAGAGGTTGTGTTCCATGTTCTATATTCCCAGCCAAGGGAAAAAGCCTCTTTGTTTCCACCCTGTCAAGCCCCTTCAGAATGTCACTTGTTTCAGTGAGATCACATTTTATTTTTCAAAGCTTAGGAGAATGTAAATCCATTTAAGTCAGTCTCATATCATGGATGAATCCTTCTATGAATCTTCAATGCACCATCCCTAATGCAAGATTATGCTCCCTCAAATGTGGAAACCAAAACTGCACATTACTGCAGGTCTGATTTTTTGTGATTTCTGTTCCTGTGCTATTGTGGTACATCACCTTGGCTTTAGCAAGACTTGACATCTCTGAACCTGAGGTTTTAATGTGAAGAGTGTGCATGTGAATGTGCATGTGTTTGTATGTGTGTATTTGAGGCATATATAAAGATAAGAGTTGATGCTCCTACATTATTGACTTTGTGTATTAACTAGTTGTTGCATCATGAGTGAGTAGGTTTTGTTTTGATAAATCAGTAATTGCATATATTAAGAAACCTGATTAATGGATTTTTTTATTTAAAACTAGATGTAGATAAAATATTGAAGGCCACCCTGGTAACTAGAAAAACTTATTTTTATTTTATGTTGTGACCCATGGGGAGTGAGACTAGAATAACAGTGCACTTCTGTAGCCTCAGTTGTAACACCTTGCTATCAATCAACACAAAAAAAAAGCAGACCAGATAAATTCCCAATTATTTCTGAATGAAGTAGGCTAGTTAAACTCATTTTGTCTGGAATGGCACTACCTGGCACCATTCACCTCAATTGAGAAAACTATGATCAGAACCAGAAACATTGAAACAATCTTGCTAATTCAGGTGGCTCATGCAAGAACCCTGTCACATGATTGAAACTTCTGTATTCCATAAACAAGTTTAAATATAATTCTGATCTGCCTTCCTTTAGTCTTGGAAGGGCCAGCCCTCTGTTAATCTCACTCCTTGCAAAATGTTATCTATAGAAGACTATAGTTGGCTGAGCCTTCCTCAACCTCTCCAAAACTGGTTTCTGGAAGAAATCCTACATGTGCCTTTAAAGTGAACCATTCTCACTGCTATACCTCGAATCACTACAAGAAAGGACTATTCAAGATCAGACTATGGAAAAGACTCGCCATGAATTTCAAGATTCAGTCCAAAAAAAAAGTGAATTATTGTTCATAGCTTTATGTTTTAAACAATTCCTAATTGTGACCTCTTTCCTTTCCTTTTTCTCTTCTTTCTTCCTTGTTTGTTTATTTGCATGCATATGCTTCAAAAGTATTTGACTGCTTGAATGCTGCCTTTCATTTTAACCATAAAGTGAGTTTGTTGTATGTCATTTAACAAATGTACTTCACAAACAGGGATTTAGGGAAACACGCCATGCCTACTTTAAAAGAGAGAAGGAAAAGAAAAATTAAAAACACATCTGCTGTGGACAAAAGAGGAGAAAAATTAGCATAATTAAATTCATATCTTCTCCCTTGTCTGTAAAAGATGCCAACTGAGCTGCATTAATGATCTGTATATAAAAAAGGGAAAAATTCATAAATCCATAACTGCTGAGATTGTTAGAAACTTCTGTTGAAGACATTACAGAAGGATATGATGTTTACCAGTCAAAGCCTTTTATGAGCAACTCCTACTATCCGCAGAAATAATGTGTTAATAAATGTCACAAAGAGGTGATGTGGAAGGCCTAATTATTTTATAGATCTATATAATGTACCATAGTACTTCAGTGGCTCTGAAAGACCAACTTGCAAGATTTTACTCACTGGGTTGGGAACATTGCAATTTTGCATTAACATGGCATCAGAGTGTTAACTGAGTCAGAAGATCCCAATTTGTATGTAATTAAGCAGTCACTGCCTGTATCTTATCTGACTCTAAAAATTCTTTGGATAAGATAATTGCACACTTGAGCACATTAGAAATAGTGCAAAAAGTAATTATGCGAGGTTGCACTTGGACTTTTGACTTTGATGGAGATTGATCCAAGGTTGTACTAATCTAAGCAATTTTGTTCTTGATGTTATGGTCAGGCTTTGGGTGAGATTCCCCATGTTACTTTGGTTCCAGATGGATACCACAAATTGTTAAGATTCTGGGTGAAGAGGAAAGAATTAAGGACATAAGAACTAGAAGGAGGAGTAGCCTGTCTGTCCTTTCAAGCTTGCTCCACCATTCAACAAGATCATGGCTGATCTTTTCGTGGACTCAGATCCACTTAAACATGCTCTCACCATATCTCTTAATTTCTTTATTGTTCAAAAAAATCTATCTTAGCTTTAAAAACGTTTACTGAAGTAGCGTCAACTTCACTGGGCAAGGAACTCCATAGATTTACAACCCTCTGGGTAAAGAAGTTCCTTCTCAATTCAGTCCTAAATCTGCTCCCTCTAATTTTGAGGCTACGCCCTCTTGTCCTAATTTCACCCGCCAGTGGAAATATCCTCTCTACTTCTCGGTAAAAACAATGACTGCAGATGCTGGAAACCAGATTCTGGATTAGAGTGGTGCTGGAAAAGCACAGCAGTTCAGGCAGCATCGGAGGAGCAGGAAAATCGACGTTTTGGGCAAAAGCCCTTCATCAGGAATAGAGACAGAGTGCCTGAAGGGTGGAGAGATAAATGAAAGGAGGGTGGGGATGGGGAGGAAATAGCATAGAGTACAGTAGGTGAATGGGGGTGGGAATAAGGTGATAGGTCAGGGAGGAGGTAGCAAAGAGTACAATGGGTGAATGGGGGTAAGGATGAAGGTGATAGATCAGAGAGGAGGGTGGAAAGGAAGATAGGCAGGTAGGATGTTTGGAGGTGGCGGAAATGTCATCGGATGTCGTCAGAACCCCCTTGGTGCTCACCTTCCACCCTACAGACCTTCGCATAAACCAAATCATCTGATGACATTTCCGCCACCTCCAAACGCTCCCCACCACCAGGGATATATTTCTTTCCCCACCCCTTTCTGCCTTTCGCAAAGACCGTTCCCTCTGTGACTACCTGGTCAGGTCCACGCCCCCCCCAACAACCCACCCTCCCGTCTTGGCACCTTCCCCTACCACCACAGGAATCCCACACCTCCTCCCTCACCTCCATCCAAGGCCCCAAAGGAGCCTTCCACATCCATCAAAGTTTTACCTGCACTTCCACCAATATCATTTATTGTGTCTGTTGCTCCCGATGCGGTCTCCTCTACACTGGGGAGACCGGACGCCTCCTAGCAGAGCGCTTTAGGGAACATCTCTGGGACACCTGCACCAATCAACCACACCGCCCTGTGGCCCAACATTTCAACTCCCCCTCCCACTCAGCCAAGGACATGGAGGTCCTGGGCCTCCTTCACTGCCGCTGCCTCACCATCTGACGCCTGGAGGAAGAACACCTCATCTTCCGCCTCGGAACACTTCAACCCCAGGGCATCAATATGGACTTCACCAGTTTCCTTATTTCCCCTTCCCCCACCTCACCCCAGTTCCAAACTTTCAGCTCAGCACTGTCCCCATGATTTGTCCTACCTGCCTATCTTCCTTTCCACCTATCCACTCCACCCTTCTCTCCAACCTATCACCTTCATCCCCACCCCCATTCACCTATTGTATTCTATGCTACTTTCTCCCCACCCCCACCCTCCTCTCATTTATCTCTCCATTCTTCAGGCACTCTGCCTGTATTCCTGATGAAGGGCTTTTGCCCAAAACGTCAATTTTCCTGCTCTTCAGATTTTGCCTGAACTGCTGTGCTTTTCCAGCACCACTCTCATCCTCTCTACTTCTATCTTAGCTATTCCCTTTATAATTTCTATGTTTCTATAAGATCCCTCCTTATTCTTCTGAATTCCAGTAAAGAGTGTCTACTCAGTCTCTCTTCATTAGCCAACCCCTACAACTCCAGAGTCAACCGAGTGAACCTCCTCTGCAACCCCTCCAGTGCCAGTCCATCCTTTCTCAAGTAAGGAGACCAGAACTGCATAGAGTCCTCCAGGTGTGGCCTCACCAGCACCCTCTACAGCTGCAATATAACCTCCCTGCCTTTAACCTCAATCCCTTTAGCAATGAAAGTCAAAATTCCATTTGCCTTCCCAATGACTTGTTGTACCTGCAGACCAACCTTCTGTGATTCATGCACGATGACACCCAGGTCCCTCTACATAGCAGCATGCTGCAACATTTTACTATTCAAATAATAATCCTTTTTACTATTACCAAAATGGATGGCTTCACATTTATCAACATTGTATTCCATCTGCCAGACCTTTGGCCAGTCACTCAAAGTATCTGTGTTCCTCTGCAAAGTTTCACAGCCCTCTGCACACTTTGCTCTGCCATTCGTCTTCGTGTCATCTGCAAACTTTGACACACTACACATGGTTCCCAACTCCAAATCATCTATATTGTGAATAATTGCAGACCCAATACCGATCCCTGAGGCACACTATTAGTCACTAATTGCCAGCCAGAATAGCATTCATTTATCCCCATTCATTGCTTCCTGTTAGGCAACCAATCCTCTATCCATGCTAATACTTCACCATAACGCTATGCATCTATATTTTATGCATGAGCCTCTTGTGCGGCAACATGTCAAAGGCTTTTTGGAAATCTAGGTGCACCATATCCACTGGATCCCTGTTGTCCAACTTGCTCATAATGTTTTCAAGGAATTCCAAAGGAGTTGTTAAACATGTCCTGCCCTTCATGAACCCATGCTGCGTCTGCCCAACAGGACAATTTCTTATCGAGGTGCTTTGCTATTTCTTCCTTGATAATAGACTCAAGCATCTTCCCCACTACAGCTAACTGGTCTATAGCTCCCTATCTTTTGTCTACCTTCCTTTTTAAACAATGGCGTCACACTTGCTGTTTTCCAATCTGCTGGGACTGTTCCAGAATCCAATGAATTTTGGAAAATTACCACCAGTGCACTTGCTATTTCACCTGCCATTTCTTTTAGCACCCTGGGATGCATTCCATCAGGGCCAGGAGACTTGTCTATCCTTAGCTCCATTAGTTTACCCAATACTACCTCTTCCATAATAATAATTGTTTCCAGGTCCTTACGTACCTTCATCTCTTTGTCAATTACTGGCATGTTATTAGTGTCCTCCGCTGTGAAGACTGATACAAAATACATGTTCAAAGCCTCAGCCATTTCATCATATCTCATAATTAAATACCCCTTCTCATCCTTTAAAGGACCAACATTTACTTTAGCCACTCTTTTTCTTTTTATGTATTTATGGAAACTTTCGTTATCTATCTTTATATTCTGTGCTAGCTTTTTTTCATGTTCTATCTTACTTTGCTTTATACCTCTTTTTATGGCTTTCTGTTGATCTTTAAAGTTTTCCCAATCTTCTAGTTTCATGCTATTTTTGGTCACATTGTATGCCTTCTCTTTCAATTTGATAACCTCCCTTGTTTCCTTAGACACCCATGGCAGATTACCCCTTTTCTGACAGTCCTTCCTTTTCATTGGAATCTACTTTTGCTGAGCGCTTTGAAAGTCCTCCACTGCTCGTCAACTGTCCCACCATAAAATGTTTGTTTCCAGACTACTTTAGCCAAGTCCTTCCTCATTCTATTGTAGTCTCCCTTATTTAAGCACAGGACCCTGGTATTGGATTTTTATCTTCAAACTCTGCATCTGTATTCTAAATTCAACCATACTGTGATCGTTCCTTCCAAGATGATCCTTAACTATGTGGTCATTAATTATTCCTGTCTCATTACACAGGACCAATCTAGGATAGCTTGCACCCTCAACGGTTCATTACATACCGTTCAAGAAAACTACCATGGATACACTCAACGAACTCCTCCTCAAGGTAAAAACAAGGACTGCAGATGCTGGAAACCAGAGTCTAGATTAGATTGGTGCTGGAAAAGCACAGCAGGTCAGGCAGCATCCAAGGAGCAGGAAAATCGACGTTTCGGGCAAAAGCCCTTCATTAGGAATAGAACTCCTCCTCAAGGCCACCCTGACCGAACTGGTTCGACCAATCGACTTGTAGATTAAAATCCCCCATGATAATTGCTGTTCCATTTTTACAGGCATTAGTTATTTATTTGTTTATTGTCAGCCCCAATGTGATATTATTTGGTGACCTATAGACTATGCCTATCAGTGACTTTTTCGTCTTAGAATTTCTAATTTCCATCCAAATGGATTCAACCTTATTCTCCAAAGAACCTATATCATCTCTCAACACCGCCCTGGTGTCGTCCTTGAATATCAAAGCTACACCACCCCCCTTACCTTCCTAGGCAAAAGTAAGTACTGCAAATTCTGGAGATGAGAGTGTTGCTGGAAAAGCACAGCAGGTCAGGCAGCATCCAAGGAGCAGGAAAATCAACATTTTGGGCAAAAGTATGATGAAGGGCTTTTACAGTCATGGAGATGTGCAGCACGGAAACAGACCTTTTGGTCTAACTTGTCCGTACCAACCAGATATCCCAACCCAATCTAGCCCCACCTGCCAGCACCCAGCCCATATAGCTCCAAACGCTTCCTATTTATATACCCATCCAGATGCCTTTTAAATGTTGCAATTTTACTAGCCTCCACCATTTCCTCTGGCAGCTCGTTCCATATACGTACCACCCTCTGCGTGAAAAGGTTGCCCCTTAGGTCTCTTGTATATCTTTCCTCTCTCACCCTAAACCCATGCCCTCTAGTTTTGGAGTACCTCACCCTTGGGAAAAGACTTTGTCTATTGATCCTATCCATGCCCCTCATGATTTTATAAATTTCTATAAGGTTACCCCTCAGCCTCTTGACGCTTCAGGGAAAACAGCCCCAGCCTATTCAACCTCTCCCTATAGCTCAAATCCTCCAACCCTGGTAACATCCTTGTAAATCTTTTCTGAGCCCTTCCATGTTTCACATCTTTCCAATAAGAAGGAGACCAGAATTGCACGCATTATTCTTGTTTGAAATGCCGATGCTCCTGCTCCTCGGATGTTGCCTTACCTTCCTGTCTATCCTTCTGAACAGTCTGATACCCTTGGATATTTAACTTCCAGTCGTGACCATCCTGCCACCATGTCTCTGTAATGGCTACTAAATCATATTAATTTTCGATGGTTTGTGCTGTTAACTCATCAACCTTGTTATGAATGCAACAAGCTTTCAAGTAAAGTGCCCTTATGCTAGCTTTCTTACCTTCATGATTTCCAACATTTCTAATTACATTTCCTGAGTTATCCTTCCTTTTTACTTCTTTCATAACTTAAACTCTCCTACACACATGCTTACCTAGTGCTTACCTTCTTATTTACCATCATACTTCCTGTCGTGTCCCCCCCCCCCCCCCCCCACCCCCCCCAACCCCACCGACACTAGTTTAAAGTCCTTGTTTCCTCTTCTTGACAATCCTCCCTGAGTTGGTCACAACGTGATTATCTTATAGATTCTTTTCTCAAGCAAAATAAATCTGCATTTTGAAAAGAACTAGAGGCTTTCTTGCATTGACAAAAGAGTTGCTAAACAAAAAAGGAATTAATAAATAACATATACACAAAGACTAGGAATAAGAAAAGAATCCAAAAGAATCTAAAAGAGATTACTCTCCCTCTGTCATTCATGAAGAGCAGATTATGAAACAGTGATAATTGAATGATTGATTTTAAGGTTCTTGGCTCTTGCAGATTGGCTGAAATCCTGTTGTCCTGTTTCCATTTGGCTGTTGGCTGGCAGCACTCAGCTAGAGATCCTTCTGTTGTCCTTCTTTTTGACTGTCTTGTAAACTAATTGGCTTCAAATATTTAGAGCAAGAGAGTCCTTTTGTCTGTAATTCACGGTTGACTAGCGTGTGGTTCTTCAGTTTTGAGGTTCACACTGCACTTGTGCTTCAACCAAGGCTGGTACACGCAGACAAAAACAGAGCTTGCTGGAAAAGCTCAGCAGGTCTGGCAGCAACTGTGGAGAGAAATCAGAGTTAACGTTTTGGGTTGAGTGACCATTCCTCATAACATGTAAACTTCAGTTCACCAGCGTACTTGTTCCACTAGCACCTCTTCTCCCATTAGCACACACGTACCAAGGTTAACACCTTGTTTTGTCTATTCCTAGAAAGGCAAAACATTAGAAAATGTCTGCAAGAGGTGGCTTTGTGCTGAGATGGTGAGATAGCTTATTATTTCTTCTGTTCCACTCTCTCCTTCTCCCTGTCTGAGGTTTCCCTGACATTCTACAGGCGTGACATCACATGGATCCCACACAAGGCTTCACCAGACAACACTGAATTTACATCTGCATTTTTTTTTGATTCTGGATTTGTGATTGGAAGCTCATCTCAAGGTCAAAAGGCACCAAGTTGGTGAACAGTCTGCTTCACCTTCAGATAGAAGGATGGAGTAGATGACCAGCGAGGAGTCGACAGAAGTGGTGGTGAGGTAGAACCAGGCATTCTCAGCACACATATGGAATCTCACCTGTTTTTGAACGCTGTCACCAATGGGAAACATGTAGAAATAAGAGCGGTCAAGGTCAGATGTTTGGGGCCCAAGAGGTACCCAAGGAGTGAGAAAAGAGTAAGACATCACAGGTGGCTGTCTGACGATGATGAGTTAAATAACAATTAAAGCTACAAAAGCTGGATGATAGCTGAGAGAGTAAAGTTATCCTGCAGCAGTTTAATAAATTGGGTAGTAGAATGCATCTCTCTGTCTTGCAGTGTGACAGCAGAACCATCCAGGGAAGTCAGAAATCATTTCATATATCATTAACCAATACTTGGATTAACATGGACACAAAGTTCTAAATTCCTTTGGTAAATTGTTGTTTATACATGGAATTGTAATAAAATGTGATATGTTAAATTATCTGCAATTAGTGTAATGCTTATCATTGTCAGAAATATGTTCACTGTGACCATGCGTAGAAACAGTAAATAGAAGCAGGAGTAATCAGTTTGGCCCTTCAAGTTTGCTCTGCCATTCATAATGATCATGGCTGACTCCACCCCCAAGGCTCCCAGCCTCATTCCTGATGAAGGGCTTTTGCCCGAAACGTCAATTTTCCTGCTCCTCGGATGCTGCCTGACCCACTGTGTTTTTCTAGCACCACACTCTCGATATCCAACTAAGTAGCCTGTTCCTGCTTATCCCTCATATCCGTTGATCTCTTCATCCCAAAGCGCTATTTGCAACTCTTTCCTGAAATCAAACATTATCTTGCTCATCCAAGGAACAGGAGAATCAACGTTTCAGGCACAAGCCCTTCATCAAAATGAAACATCGATTCTCCTGTTCCTCGGATGCTGCCTGACCTGCTGTGCTTTTCCAACACCACACTCTCAACTCTGATCTCTAGCATCTGCAGTCCTCACTTTCTCCTAATATTTTGCTCAACTGCTTTCTGTGTTAGTGAATTCCACTTGTTCAATACTCAATTGGTGAAGAGATTTCTCTTCATCTCAGTCATAGTTTACCCTTAGACTGTTATCCCTAATTATGGACTCCCCAGTCATTGAGAACATCCTTCCAGTGTCTACTCTTCCTATAGGTTGGAATTTTATACGTTGGAATTTTATAGGTTTCTATGCAATCTCTCCTTGTTCTTCTTAAATTCATTGAATATAATCCTAACTGGTTTAACCTACCCTTAGATATCAGTTCTGCCATCTCAGGAATCAGTCTGGTAAACCTTCAATGCACTCTCTCTATAACAAGAACATCTTTCCTCTGATTAGGAGACCAAAACCACACACAATATGCCAGGAGAAGTTTCTCCAAGGCTGTACATTTGCAGCAAGATGCCCCTCTTCTATATTCGAATCCTCTCTGTGAAGGCTGACATACTATTTGTCTTCTTTACCTCCTGCTGCAGATATGTCCTTACCTTCAGCAACTGCTTTTCGAGGACACCCAAATCCAAGTGCACATTCTTGTGTCTCAATTTATAGCCATTCAAATAATAATCTGCCTTCCTGTATTTCCTACTATAGTGGATAACCTCACATCTATCCATATTATACTGCATTTGTCATGCTTTGCCCAGTCATTCAGCTTACCTGAGCCGGTTGGTTCACAAAGCCATAATCATACAGTTGTCTTTTTTTAAATTTTGAGATCTAAAAGATGACCCCTCAGTAGTTGGACAAAGTATTAATAAAGGTCAAGCAGTTTGCTACTTTTTCTGATTCTTATCACTGCAGATCATTGGATATATGTAGAATATTCCAAGTAATAAAAAAAAGCAATTCCTACTGTGCCTGTTAAACATTTATATGATGTCTCTCGGTGAGAGGTCAGACCGATGGAATTATTTAACAATTCACATCTCTACAAACAGTATTAATGCTGTTCTTTCAGGCAACCTAAATGGAACTTAAAGAATTGTTGCCTAGATAGCTTTTTGTGTCCCAGATGACATACTAAAGACAAACTGATTCATTGGGAGCACAAACATCAATTGACACTGTACCATGATCTTTTATTTTGATTATCTCAGTGTACTGAAGAATGCAAAAATGTAGTGTCATGGGGTACAATTTGTAAGAGAAAACTGATCTCTTACCATGATAAGTGTAGCAAATCCTGATGGTACAGTTATCAAATATTTCATTTCAGATCCTGCTTTTCGAAATGAATGGGGCATGAATCGTCGAAGAGGCCAGACTTTGAACAGAATGCCACATTATGAGTCATTTGAAGAGATATTTACAGGTGTGAAAAACAATTACAGTCCAACATAAATCATTCCCAATGTCAGAAGATCAAGAAGCTTTAAATTTGAAATGTGTTTGTGGTTGTGGAGAATGGAATTATGATATAGAAAGACTACACTCAGGAATATTTTCTGTTTAGTTTACTGTAGTCAGGATAGGATCAATTTATTTGGCGTAACTTTCAATGGTTCTTATGAGTTTGTTATACTGTTAGGCTGTAGATATAACATAGGTTGTATAATGAATACTGGCAGAGTATACCAAAGTGCTTGTGAGAGTTGTTCCTGTTACTCAACCTAACAAGATACACATCTATACAATGTATCTCACCTAGATACATGATATGCAAGAAGACATGAACAATAACACTGGAAACTTAGGAGTTTTGCAAGGATGAGCAAACACAAGGATGTGGTCAAAGAATTAAAAAGACAAAAAGACTTATAATTACACACTTTAAGATTAGGCAGGCTGCCTCAAAAATAGAGTCACATATGGACCAGACTGTATCGAGACAGCAGGTTTTCTTCCCTACAACACAGTTCCTTTGGTGCATCCTTGGTTCATGAAGTCAGGTATTTGGACTACTAACCCTGTAACATAATCATAGTGCTATCAAACCTCTTTCTTGGAAAAATGCTCGTTATCTGGCATGTTTGTGACACAAGCATTACTTGCTTCTTACCCTAAGCCAGATATTGTCCAAATCTTGCTGCACATGTTTATGGGCTGCTGTCTTCTGAAGAATTGTAAATGGAACTGAATGCTGTCCAATTGTCAGTAATTATCACCACCTCTGACCTAAATGAAAGAGATGAGGAAGCAAAGAAATGAAGCAACTGCCAAATCTGGCAAAGACAGTAGTATCTTGATGTTAAAATGATTGGCCCCAACAATCAAAAACCGTCAGCCCATGGAGAGGTTTCCACCAGTTCAGTTTTAAGGTACTCCTCGATGGAATAATTGGCTCAAATGCTATTTGATGTCAAGGGCAATGACTCAGCTCATCTTAGGATAGGTTAGGGAGATGGGTTTGGGTGGGATGCCCTTCAGAGGGTCGATGTGGACTTGTTGGGCCAATGGCCTGTTTCCACACTATAAGGATTCTATTCTATTCTACTCTGACCTCCATTCTCATCAGTTTTCCTTTGTCCATGTTTGCAGCTAGGAATAAGACAAAAGCAAACTATTGCTGATGTGGAAATTCTAAAACAATAGCAGAAAACATTAGAAATACTCAGCAGATCAGGAAGCATCTGTGAAGAAAAATAGAATACATATCTATATCAGTTAGTGTGCAGATATCTGGAGACAGGATGTAACCCCACCGATGTGCAGCTGGATCTCTTGGACATCCTTATGCGCTGACTCTATTGAAATTTCTTGAGTGGTTTAAACCTTCTTTGGACAGCTCCCCAAGACCTGCCCATTTATGTCCAACTTTGAGTTGGGAGAGATCTGAGCTACTTATCTGGGTACTTAGCCAGGAAATGTCTTAGAGATGAAAACACCATTTAACTTTTGGATGTTCAAACAGCTGACCCTTCACCATTGATTGTTCGTGACTCCCCCATGACTCACTCAACTTCTCTGAAACTTCCAATATTCTGACTCCCTCCTGACATTAATCCCTGACCATTAATCCCTGACTCCTGCTTGACCCTTCCACAAACCTGACTATCCCCCCCTCTCCTAACCCTCAAGTAACCCAACTCGACCTTGACATGACCTTACTAGTCTACTGCCCTGCCACCCAACCTACAACTTTTTCACTTACCCATCAGCCACTCTCCTCACCTGATACTTGACCAACCTACCACCCAACACACCTCCACACGACTACCTTGTACCCTAGCCACTTACCTCATATACCATACTCTCTCATCCATTTACAAACCTATGCATTTTATTCATATAATCCCACAACTACTCAGTTAAAATCTGGGAATTTTAAACTTGCCTGTGAGAAAACGCCAAAAAGGGGTATAGTTTCTGTGTGGATATTCTCAGCTGCTCCCTCTGAGGATTCCTGTGCTGACTGAGGGTGGGAGAATCCTATATTGGAAGATCTGACAGAAAAGTTGGAGAAAGTTAAGTCATAATTTTTATCTGGCAAGAAACATTGGGCAAATGTTTCAGGACGATATCCTCTCATCTAAAGTTCTGAAGCTGAGGATTTCTGGTGGAACCCAAAGTGAGAATCTTTGTGAGTTATTGTGAGTAACTGCTGCTTGACAGCACTGTCAGCAGTTCCTGATGAAGGGCTTTTGATTTTTCTGCTCCTCGGATGCTGCCTGACTTGCTGTGCTTTTCCAGCACCACTCTAATCTTGACTAATCTCCAGCATCCGCAGTACCCACTTCTGCCTAGGACTGTCAACAACACTTTCTATTACTTCACTGACCTCACCAGAGTAATTGTCAATTTTGTTTCAAATATTTACTTCTCATGGTGCAGCAGGTTTGGGGTGCAAATAGTAATCTAGATCCTTACTTTCATTTCAAGTCAGAAGGTAGAGACAGAAGGTCAGATTTTCCTTTTGGATTGACTGGGTTCCCTGCAAGGCAAGCCTACTGATCTTGAAACTAGAGTTAAGGCTACAGGTGCAATCTGGCACAAGGTCTGCCTCTCTGCACTGGCACTGAACTGCAGTTTTAGAATTCCTAAAGCAAGGAAGAATTCCAGTGCAAAGAGAACCAAGATGATTCCTGCTTAAGAGAAGATAATGGTTAAGCAGGAATAACATCCTCCACAGAGGGGATCCAAGAGATAAAATGTTCTTCAATGGAAAAACAGTTTACGGACCATACAAGATCAAGACCAGAACTGAACCAAAGACCTACAAAGCCTCCTGACTATCTAAAATTATGAAGTTAGAAACTTGGAGCAAGATGGATAGCTGTAAATTTAATTAGACATGTGAATATATAAATGCAAAGTGTTGAAAAATGATTTGGATGGAAGTGTTGTATGGGGTAATGGTTCTGAAAAGGTTAATGTTAGAGACTGCATTAAACTTCACCCATTCTGATGATAGCATACCATTTTGGGTGGGGAATTAGAATAGCTCTGGATTTCAAAATGGACAGATGTGTCATCGATGCCTCCCAATAATCTGAGGAACAGCGTGCGGAAATTTTCCGTGTTTTTTTTAAGAGAGATTCAGTGCCAGGTCTGCCAAGGCTCTTCTCTATTGCCCTTCATCTTATTGGTTATGCAGCTGGGCTCTTAAGAATTGTACAGCCGGAGAGGCAAGATTGTAAACATTGCTGGGAACCTTCCGATGTCCAGGCCAGTAACACCCATGCTTACAGCCCTGCTGCATGATATTTCAGAAGCTACAAGTCAGGAATGACTGCTCACGCTGTGCTGTTTGATCATTATTTCCAAGGACATGGCCCAGGGAAGAGGAAAGCAGAGTTCCCTTCCTGCTTCATATAAAAGGACCTTGAGCCCTTGGTGGATGGTGCAGTAGACAGGAGAGCAATCATTTTTGTTTGCAGACCATTACAGGAGGCCACACCACCAAACCAAGCCAAACTGGACCCAAAATGCAGTCAGTATTGCTTCCCAAGTGAAAAGGAATGGCCTGAAATACACAAAGAGGGTCATTATCTCCTGTCCTCCACAAGGGCTAATGCTATTATCTTCTTCCTTCACGTAACATCCACAGCGCCACAATGCAGTCTAACTCTGTCATTTCATGCACTTCCTGCCAAGGTTCACTGACCACAGATCTCACTGTTGTATGCATAATGCTGACTTAATGGCTTTCACCCATCTCATCCTCTCAAATGACTGACACTTCCTGTTTGTGCACTTCCCTACTCACTGAATGGGGACATCCATTCAATCCTCCTGCTCCTCATCACCACTAACTACTCCTCAATCTATGTCCATTATACTCAATCTCTCCCATTGTCTCATTGCAGGAAAAAAATCCTCCTCTGTGTCCCTAAAGCAAAAGATCCATAGTTATTTGACTAGCCCGTCTATAATTCCAGACTGATTGAACTTTACCTTCAGGACTGTCCATAGTCCAATACCATGGACTCCAAGGACACAAACTCTTTGAATCAGGTAATGCTAAGCACCCAACTGTGGCTAACCCCTGGACTAGAATCGCAAGAGCCCGGACTAACCCACGAACACTCTTCACCACGCTGAGGACTGCTTCTCTTGACTTTCACATATGGCCAATGGCTTTCAGCACGTGCAGTGTATTTGTCACTTAAATTGCTGCCACATCCTGTTGGTCATAGGAACAGGGATAGGCCATTCAGCCCCTTGAGCCTGTTCCGCTATTAATGAGATTGTGGCTGATCTGTGATCAAACTCCACACATCTGCCTTTGGTCCTTATCTCTTAAAGCTTTGCTTAACGCAGTTTTTTTTTCAGCAGATTTAAAACTAACAACAATTCCAGCATTCACTGACATTTGTGAAAATGAGTACCAAACAGCTACCACCCTTTCTGTGGAGAAGTGGTTCCTAATGTCTCTTCTGAATGGCCTAACCCTAATTCTCAGACAATGCCCCTTATTTTAGAATCCCCAACCAATGAAAATAGTTTATCTTTATCTACCCTGTCCTTTCCTATTAATGTTTTGAAGACTTCAATCAGATGTTCCCTTAACCTTCTAACTCCTAAAGAAGGTTGGCTTAGTGGTTAGTATTGCTACCTCACAGAGCCAGGCACCTGGGTTCAATTCTGTCCTCAGGTGACTGTGTGGAGTTTGTACATTCTTCCCTGTATCTGCATGGGCTTCCTCTTGGTGTTCCAGTTTTCTCCCGTAATCCAAAGATGTGCAGGTTAGCTGGATTGACCATGCTAAATTGCTCCATAGTATCCAGGGATGTACAGGCTAGGTGGATTAGCCACTGGAAATGGAGAGTTACAGGAATGAGGGGGGAGGGGTCTGGGTCTGGGTGGGATGATCTTCAGAAGGTTGGTAGTAACTCAATGGGCCGAATGGCTTGCTTCCACATTGTAGGGATTATATTCTGTGATTCTAAAACAGACCTAATTTGTATAATCTTTCTTCATGACTTTACATCCAAAGTCCAGATTTAATTCTTGTAAATTACTTTGTACTCCCTCCAAAGCCACTGTATCATTCCTAAAATGTATTGTTGTAACGTTAGACTAAAGTGCTTAAACTGGTTCTTTAAGGTCTGATCAAGATGAGTACAAGAAGACACATGTGCTTTGATGTAAAGCAAATTTACTACCTTAAACTACTTCAAATATACGCAAATGAATGAGTGAATCTATTAGTGAGTCTCATGCCTTTGTACACGTCAAAGTCCCCTCAGCGATGGCTGACACTTGGATTGCGGTCTCAATTTCCATGGCATCATCTGTTCCAAAGGTGAAGTCCAACAAACTGTGAAAAGTCTCTGATATGAATAGTATACTGCATGCTTTAATATTACATGCCAAATTACCTCTTCTGAGTACGTTTCCCAAGATTCCTCTGCATTTGGTGATCAAAAAAAGTTGATAAAAAAAAACAAACTGTTTTCATGCTATGTTTTTCTTCTTGCAAAACAGCCTGTTATTGCATAATTTTCCATTCTCCATCAGTTGCTTGTTACCAAGCCCAGTTGACTTCTAATGATATGTTTTGGAGTTATAAGTTTTGGATTCATATGCTACAGGTGTCCAGATTTGCACACAGTACTTCAAGTGAGGTCTAGCCAGAGTATTGTACAACCGCAGCATATCTTCTACATCCTTGTGCTGCGGTCCTCTTAATACAAAGACCAGCATTCCATTAGATTTCTTGATTATTTTCTGCATCTGTTCCTGTTATTTTAAAGACCTATGTACCTGAACCCCCAAGTCTCTTTAGATATTCACTGTATTTAACTTCATACCATCTAGGAAGTACACTGATCTAGTCTTTTTCGGTTTAAAATAGATAACATCATACTTGCTTACATTGGACTCTATCTGCCACAATCTTGTCCAATCATTTAGTCTAACAATATCCCTTTGTAATTTTGTGCTACTATCTACACTGTCTAAATTGCCATTTAACTTTGCGTCATCCACAAATTTAGATATATGACTTTCTATGCCATTCTCCAAGTTATTAATAATATGAATAATTGAGGCCCTAACGCAGATCTTTGTGGAACACCATTTATCACATCCTGCCAATCTGACTACCTCCCGATTAACACTACTTCCTATCACGTGCCACTCAACGAAATTTCCCAGCCATGTCAGTAACTTACCCTCAGTCTGTGGGCTTCTACCTTAGTTAACTGCCTCTTGTGTAAGACTTCATCAGATGCCTTCTGGAAGTCTATAAAAACAACATCCATAGAAATTCCCCTGCCCACTACCTAGTCACCTCTCCAAAAGATTCAATGAGGTTGGTCGGGCATGACCTACCTGTCACAAATCCATGCTGGGTCTCCCTGACTAACGGGAATTTTCAAGGTTTCCAGTTACCCAATTTTTAATTATAGACTCCAACAACTTCCCTGCCACAGATGTTAGGTTAACTGATCTATGGTTCCTTGACTTACCTTTTTCACCCTTCTTAAACAGCAGAGTGACACATGCAATTTTCCAATCCAGAGGATGGCTGCAGTATCAACGCAACTCTAAAAGATTATAATTAGGACAACTTCAATGTGCTCCCTATTTCTTTCAACATACTTAGATCAAAACTGTCAGGTCTAGGAATTTGTCACTATTTAATTCCATTAGTTTCCTCATTATCAATGTTTTACTTGCATTTGTTTTATTCAGTTCCTGTTCCTGATCTACTATTAATTTCTTCAGGGCTTCTGACAAGCTCTCTTCCTGGTAAATGCAGAGGCAAAGTAATTACTCAGCGCATATGACATTTCCCCATAGTCCTTGACATTGTCCCCATTTTCACTCTTTAGTGGATCAACATAGCTTCTGAATACCCATTTTCCTTTAAGTAACTACAAAATGTCTTCTCATTGATCTTGATGTCCCTGGCAAGTTCCCTTTCCTAATCCCTTTTCATAGCTGTTACAAGCTACTTGATGGACCTTTGCTGGTCCTTGACTGTTCAGTGCTCCCCACTATGTCAAACTGTCTGCCTTTTCCTTTGCATTCAGAAGCTGTGCAAACCACAGAGATTGACAAACTGTTTCTGAACATGCAAGACTATGTACACTGAAAAAGCACTGTGACCCAGAGAGAGGCTGGCAGCCTTTAAGTTAGTGCTGAAGTCAATGAGTGTATGTTAAGAAAGCAATGCAAAAGTCTGCTGAAGTCAGTGAGTAAGCTCAGAAAGCAATGAAAAGTAGACAGATGCTGGCAGTCTATAAGTCAGTACTGAAGTCAGTGAGTGCACTAAGAAAGCAACATGAAGCATACAGAGGCTGGTGGCCTCCAAGTAAGATCAAAATGAATGAATGCTAAAAAAAAGTAAGATAAGTGCCATAAGATGCATCCTGTACACATTACAATTTCCAAGAGTCATGAAAAAAAATTATTTACTATTGCATTCACAACCTCAAGATATTGCATTTAAGTATTTTTGAAATTTAGTTACTGTTGTAATGTAGAAAACCAGTGACAGCGAGATTATACACAACAACTCAGATCTGTACCATGAGTCAAAAACATGGAAATCCCTCCTTACCAGCACTTGAACGCGTCAACACCACACATGCTGCCGCAGTATAGCAATACAGCTCACCACCATCTTCTTAAAAGCAATTAGAGATGAGTAATAAATGCTGGCCTTACTAATGATGCCCACAGCCAATAACGAGATACCACCATGCTTCTTCAGTTCTGCATCAGAGGTTCAGACCTAGATAACACACTTGCGTCTCCTGAATGGGACTTGAAACTATAACTTTCAAACCAAGTGGCAAGAGTCCAACAACTGAACCATAGCTGACACATTCTAAACTACATTTGATGGAATTCTATGATATTTTCTGAAAATTGGAAACAAATTATGCACTTTAGCTTTGTTATGTTAAGCTTTTTTGTGCAGTGTATTGTGAAGTAGGTCTTATTTGGTATGAATATTGAACGTTACAGTTGATTATAGTTGAGTATTTACTTGTTTGTTGAATCATTTGACAGAGATCCTGTGAATCAAAAGTAGGATGAGGTATTTCCCAAAGGAAAAAGAAGAATTATTGGAATCATTATTTGTTGACCGGAATGGTTGAGGGTTGAGAGAGTGTCAGGCAGATATAAGGGGATTTTAAGTCTATAAAAAGTACAGTGGCTAAATGCATTGCCCACTCTGATAATTATTGATGTAAATCAAGTGTTCCCATGGTCAATATCTGTGCTCAGTTGGTGAATCAGGTCTCAGCAGTAGTGATGCTCCTTTGTCTTGGTGCCACATTTGGATGTGGTGCTCAGCAATTAAGTATTCTGTCATTGCCTAACCTTAATTAAATAAAGGTCCTTTGTACAAGGCTCCAGAAAGCTGCAAGTATCGAAGAATAATATTCCATAAGTGGTCAGCACCTTCAGGAGAGGAGAAAATTGAGTGAAAAGGAAATAAATTACTTTGAGATAAAGTATTACCAATAAGCACAATCCTACTGATTAATCACTAAACTAAAAAAAAGATGTTAGATATCAGAAACACAAACAAAATTGCTGGAAAAACTCAACAAGTCTTGCATCATCGGTGGAGGAAAAGCTTTCTGTCTTAAATGTACTGCCACATCTCCTCCAAGTATGCCTACCTGAAGAAGTTCTGCTTCTCTCTGACAGTTCTGAAGAAGGATCTCTGGGCCTGAAACATTCACTCTACTTTCTCACCATAGGTCCCGTCAGACCTGTTGAGTTTTTCCAGGAATTTCTGTTTGAGTCCCACTGGTTAATTGTTTATTGTTTGTGTGTGCATTATTTGATCCAATCAAGTTACTAAAACTATGTGCAAATCATTTGCAAAACAACCAGATATATCATGGAACAGGGCATTCCTTACATAAAAAGATTAGTGACCTATTCTAACATGCCATAAAACTGTTCCCAGAATTCAAAATTATATGAACTTGTTCCAGTTATGACTTTTCGCAAAAGTCAGAAATACCATTTTCAAATGTCAACAAGGTTTAAACACCAAAATGTATGCACCCATGTTTGCATACCTAATTTTTAAAAAAACTAAATGCTGGAAACAAAGAAAAAATAGTAGTGGAAAAGGATAGACCAGATCTAAAAGTTGAAGTTTTAAATTGGAGGAAGGCTAATTTTGACGGTTTTAGGCAAGAACCTTCAAAAGCTGACTGGCGCAGATGTTCACGGGTAAAGGGACAGCTGGAAAATGAAAAGCCTTCAGTAATGAGATAATGAGAGCCCAGGTTCCTTTTAGGGTGAAAGGAAAGGCTGGTAGGTGTAGAGAATGCTGGATGACTGAAGAAATTGAGGGTTTGGTTAAGAAAAAGGAAACATATGTCAGGAACAGACAGGATAAATCAAGTGAGTCCTCAGAAGAGTATAAAGGCAGTAGAAGTATACTTAAGAGGGAAATCAGGAGGGCAAAAAGGGGACATGAGATACCTTTGCAAATAAGGTTAAGGAGAATCCAAAGGGTTTTTACAAATCATTAAGGACAAAAGGGTAACTAGGGATTGAATAGGGCCCCTCAAAGATCAGCAAGGCGGCCTTTGTGTGGAACCACAGGAGATGAGGGAGATACTAAACGAGTATTTTGTGTCAGTACTTACTGTGGAGAAGGACGTGGAAGATATAGAGTCTAAGGAAATAGATGATGACATCTTGAAAAATGTCCATATTACAGTGGAGAAAGTGCTGGATATCATGAAATGCGTAAAAGTGGATAAATCCCCAGGACCTGATCAGGTGTACCCTAGAACTCTGTGAGAAAACCAGGGAAGTGATTGTTAGGCCCCTTGCTGAGATATTTGTATTATTGATAGTCACAGGTAAGGTGCCGGAAGACTGGTGGTTGGGTAATGTGGAGTCACTATTTAAGAAAGGTGGTAAGGACAAGCCAGGAAACTGTAGACCGGTGAGTCTGAAATCAGTGGTGAGCAGTTTGTTGGAAGGAATCCTGAGGGACAAGATGTACATGTATTTGGAAAGGCAAGGACTGGTTAGGGATAGTCAACATGGCTTTGTGCGTGGGAAATCATGTCTCACAAACTTGATTGAACTTTTTGAAGAAGTAATGAAGAGGATTGATGAGGGCAGAGCAGTAGATGTGATCAATATGGACTTCAATAAGGTGTTTGACAAGGTTCCCCATGGGAGATTGATTAGCAAGATCAGATCTCCAAGGAGAACTAGCCATTTGGATACAGAACTGGCTTAAAGGTAGAAGACAGAGGGTTGTGGTGGAGCGTTGTTTTTCAGACTGGAGGCCTGTGACCAGTGGAGTGCCACAAGGATCGGTGCTGGGTCCTCTACTTTTTGTCATTTATATAAATGATTTGGATGTGAACATAAGAGATATAGTTAGTAAGTTTGCAGATGACATAACAAAATTGGAGGTGTAGTGGACAACAAAGAAGGTTACCTCAGATTACAATGGGATCTTGAGCAGATGGGTCAATGGTGTGAGGAGTGGCAGATGGAGTTTAATTTAGGTAAATGCAGGGTGCTGCATTATGGAAAAGCCAATCTTTGCGGGACTTACACAGTTAATGGTAAGGTCTGAGGGAGTGTTGCTGAACAAAAAGTCCTTGAAGTGCAAGTTCATAGATCCTTGAAAGTGGAGTCGCAGGTAGATAGGATAGTGAAGGCAGCATTTGGTGTGCTTTTCTTTATTCGTCAGAGTATTGAGTATAGGAGTTGGGAGGTCATGTGGCAGCTGTACAGGACATTGGTTAGACCACTTTTGGAATATTGCATGCAATTCTGGCCTCCTTCCTATCAGAAGGATGTTGTAAAACTTGAAAGGGTTCAGAAAAGATTTACAAGAATGTTGCCAGTGCTGGAGGATTTGAATTACAAGGAGAGGTTGAATAAGCTAGAGCTGTTTTCCCTAGAACATCGGAGGATGAGGGGTGACCTTATAGAAACTTATAAGATCATGAGGGGCATGGACAGGATAAATAGACAAAGTCTCTTCCCTGAGGTGGAGGAGTCCAGAAGTAGAGGGCATAGGTTTAGGGTGAGAGGGGAAAAATATAAAAGACCTAAGGGGCAATTTTTTCATGCAGAGGGTGGTATGTGTATGGAATGAGCTGCCAGAGGAAGTGATGGAGGCTGGTACAATTGCAACATTTAGAAGGCATCTGGATGGGTATATGAATAGGAAGGATTTGAAGGGATATGGACCGTAGCTGGCAAGTGGGACTAGATTAGGTTAGGATATCTGGTTGGCATGGATGAGTTGGACCAAACGGTCTGTTTCCATGCTGTACACCTCTGCGACTCTATAACAAGTCATACCACATCTATGGAATGAACAGTGAAGTTTACATTGAAGTTTATGTCAATCTGTCTTTATTTAGATGTTGCCTGACCTGCTGAGTGATTTCAGCATTTATTGTTTCAAATTCCAACTATCTTTAAATGTTTTGGTTTCTTAACCATCTTTTACAATCATATACCTGCTCATGTTGTTGTAGTATGTTGTTCATTGTTTAATTGATGTTCATTCTAACATTTTGTTTATTTTCAGACTTAGAAGATGAAAAGTTGAGGCAGGCTAGTAAGCACCACAACCTTGAACATGAACGTGAGCACGAACGTGAACATGAACATAGACATGAGCATAAACATGAGCATAGTCATGAGCGTGAACATGGACCTACTATTGAGCATAATAGTTATTGGATAGTTGGGCAAAGACGCTTCAGAATGATTGTTATCAGTGAGTAATAAAGAAGGTGGTAACTATGACAATTTCTTACAGCTCCACCAATGTTCATTAAATCTATTTAACAAATAATTGGCCATCACACTGCTGAAAGATCCTAAGTTTGATTTCCAATGGACATTGTTTTTCCATTGTTGAGTGAATCAGGGGTTCCAATAATAAGGGAACAGAGTATCAACAAATAAATGTAAAATATCTTTGAAGGCAATTCAGTGGTTGCTTCTCCCTCAGAGATAGCCAACCACCAGTGTTTACCACTGCAAATTTCAACTTCCATCCTGGCACAACCCCCAGTAGAGACTAAGCCATTCACCCACCCTTCATGTGCACATAACTCTACAGGTAAAAAGGTTCTTGATGGAGGATGTTCTGATTAACCTACTGACTTTACATTTCAATGGAAAATCCATCCTAACATCTTGATGAATTTGAGGAATTGGTATGAGGATGGATGTGTTGTCCCAATCAAAGTGGTGTCCTTCTTCGTCTGTATATAAGGATACTAGTGATAGTGGGTCATATCTTTTCGTGGTTGGTTGGTGTTCATGTATCCTGGTGGCTAGTTTTCTGCCTGTCTGATGTAGTGTTCATTACAGTCCTCGCATGGTATTTTGTAAATGACATTTGTTTTGCTGATTGTTTGTAAAGATTCCTTTAGGTTCATCAGCTGCTGTTTAAGTGTGTGGGCTACCATGATGCCAAGGGGTCAGAGTAGTCTGGTAGTCATCTCCAAGATGTCTTTGATGTATGGTAATGTGGCTAGAGATTCTGGTTGTGTTACGTCTGTTTGTCTGGGTTTGTTGTTTAGGAATCGGCGGATTGTGTTTATGGGTAACCGTTATTCTTGAATAAGCTGTAAGGGTATTTTTCTTCTGCTGCTCATAGAACTACGAGCAGTACAGCCTTATCCAATATATCCACTTTACTAATTTTGAAAGTCTTTAATAATTGAATTTCCTCCTCTGTCATCATGGTCTGTATAGCATCAGTTGCATTTATATCTGCAAGTGTATTTTACCAGGGTTTTAGTGTTCATGTACCCCAGTCTTTCACTTAGACACACATTTATCCATGATTAAAGAATCAAAACCAGCTTTTTTATTCCAATGGCAAGAGTTAGGAATCTAGTATACTATCAGGATAAGGAGCCTTATTAAACAATAAAGTTGTGTACACTTAGAGCACACTAAGTGTGCTTAGGCAGAGAGTTGGGATAAAAGGTTCTTTTTCGGAATGGCAGCCGGTGACAAGCGGTGTCCCGCAGGGTACAGTGTTGGGGCCGCAGCTGTTCACGTTATATACTAATGATCTGGATGAAGGGACTGGGGGCATTCTAGCGAAGTTTGCTGATGATACAAAATTAGGTGGACAGGCAGGTAGTACTGAGGAAGTGGGGAGGCTGCAGAAGGATCTAGTCAGTTTGGGAGAGTGGTCCAGGAAATGACTGATGGAATTCAATGTGAGCAAATTTCTTGCACTTTGTCAATGTTCTTGCACTTTCGAAAAATGAATACAAGCATGGACTACTTACTAAACGGTGAGAAAATCCGTAAAGCCAAAGTACAAAGGGATCTGGGAGTGCTAGTCGAGGATTCTCTAAAGGTAAACATGCAGGTTGAGTTCGTGATTAAGAAAGCGAATGCAATGTTGTCATTTATCTCAAGAGGGTTGGAATATAAAAGCACCGTTGTGCTACTGAGACTTTATAAAGCTCTGGTTAGGCCCCATTTGGAGTACTGTGTCCAGTTTTGGTCCCCACATCTCAGGAAGGACATACTAGCACTGAAGTGTGTCCAGCGGAGATTCACACGGATGATCCCTGGAATGGTAGGTCTAATATACGAGGAACGGCTGAGGATCCTGGGATTGTATTCATTGGCGTTTAGAAGATTAAGGGGAGATTTAATAGAAACTTATAAGATAATACATGGCTTGGAAAGGGTGGACGCTAGGAAATTGTTTCCGTTAGGCGAGGAGACTAGGACCCTTGGACACAGCCTTAGAATTAGAGGGGGTAAATTCAGAACAGAAATGCAGAGACATTTCTTCAGCCAGAGAGTGGTGGGCCTGTGGAATTCATTGCCGCAGAGTGCAATGGAGGCCGGGACGCTAAATGTCTTCAAGGCAGAGATTGATAAATTCTTGATGTCACAAGGAATTAAGGGCTATGGGGAGAATGCGGGTAAGTGGAGTTGAAATGCCCATCAGCCATGATTGAATGGCGGAGTGGACTCAATGGGCCCAATGGCCTTACTTCCACTCCTATGTCTTAGTGTATGCTCTTTCATTATTAAGAGTATTTTGATTATTCCTTTGTTTACTAACATGTCTACTCAGTGCATTTATCAGGTTTACCTATTTCTAGATTTAAGTCCCTTGTTGTGATTTCTTTCTCTCTTATTCTTTACAGTTATTTTAGCTGTTATCGTGAGTTTTATTGTATTGTTGATATTGACCTGGTTCCTTCTCCCGAAAAAGAATGTAAAGAAAGTAAAGAAAACGTAAGTCTCCTACACGTATATTATACACACCCATTTTTAACTTGGTACTCTTCCAAAAAATACAGAATTGTGCAGTAGCAAATTCGTACTGTTAAGCCATTTTAAAAAATTGTCACTGGCCAGAGGTCACCTTTAATCACAAATTTCCCAAAGAGCATTTAAATGTCAACAAGATGGTTTTTTACATGATTACATGGTCACCATTCAGCTCACTTTTTATTCCAGATTTTTATTGAATTCAGATTTCACCATCTGCCATGGTGGTATTTGAGCCCATGCATCTAGAACATTGGATTCTGGATTGTTAGTCCACCACTACACCACCAGCTCCTCGTGAGAGATTCATTAAACGTATACAAATGCATGGAAATAAAGATAATTGCTGTGCATTAGTAAGATTCTGAAGGGGAACATCAACATTTTTTTCCTTGATGGTTAGAATCTGATTTTTCTTCACTTTCATTGTATCTTCCCACATTTCTCATTATTGTCCAGGGAGCTCAAAGAAATTGAAAAGCCCACCCAATTTATAAGTTCCTATTATGCCCCCTTTAAAGGCAAATTCATGTGCAGTCATCACTGAACTATACCGAAGAAGCTTCCCCTACAAATATAACATTTTCAGAGCCATCATAACCTTTCTTTGGAGCACAACCTTTGCTCACTGCAGCGTAATGTTCAATGTATGAATCTGAACCTGTGTTAGTTATCATGCTCTGTTGTTCTCCCCTTCTAAATCAGAAGGAATGACTGGTCTACTGTCACGCTTGCATTGGAACCCCAGTACTGACCATTCAACAAGGACCTAACTTCTTTATTGGCAACTTGTTTGGGTTCCTTTGCTGTGGGTGTGTTTGGTCTACCACTACCACTATAGGGCACTACCATTATAGGGCAAGCCAAACAGAGAACAGCCAGGGAATTCCTAGAGGCATGGCACTCATCCACAGACTCTACCAACAAACACATCGACCTGGACCCAATATACCGGCCACTACAGTGGACAGCTCGAACTGACAACCGGAAGCGGCAGAGACAGGCCACTATAAATGCCGGAGGAAACAGCACAGAAGCGCTTCACAGGAGGCTGCCAAGCACTGAGGATGTCACCTAGACAGGGGACGAAACGTTTGCAAGACAAATTCCCAGCTCGGCGAACAGAACCACAACAACGAGCACCCGAGCTACAAATCTTCTACCAAACTTTGAAAACCTACGGGGGAGAGACGCTAAGACAAGCCAGGAAATGGGAATCCTGTGCCAACCGCCTAAGCGCCACATACGAACAACTCCGGTTCCTGCATGAATGCCGAAAGAATCGAATCCTTCCACCATGTGTCAGATACAGACCACCAGTCAACAATCCACAAGCCAGGGACACAGCCAGACAGAACGGATTCAGGATGATCCAGGTAATGATTACTGACGCTCACAACAGACTTCACAAATACAGACAAGAAATTGCGCGCCAAAAAATCGTTAATTTCAAAAACCACCAATCAGGAATGGACCCGGACCATAGAACAGGCCGTCACCATAGGACAGAACAGGACCACACACCGCAAAAAAATGGCACTAAAAGAAAAAATGGCCAAACTAACACACAAAGAAGAAGACACCACAACATACACCTGGGTTAGAAACCTCTCCCACAGACAGCTCACAGACACGGAAGGAACAATACTGGCCAAGGGACTCAACTACAACCACAGGGACGCCAAGACAGCAGACTTCCTAGCAGCACTAGAATGCACACTCAGGAACAATAGACTGACAGAAGAGACACAACAAACTGTGAGACAAAGTATCGTACCGCTGATAAAAGGGAAAAAACAAACACATAACCTCAACACCAAGGAGAGGGAAGCACTAAAATCACTAAGAAACGATAAGAACATAAGAACATACCACCAGCAGACAAAGGCAGAATGACGGTCATCCTGGACAAAGCAGAGTACATGCAAAAAGCACAACAACTACTTGCAGATACCAATACCTACCAAAAGAGGAAGTTTGACCCCACCCCACAGCTCACTAATAGGATAAACAACACACTGAGGAATCTACAAAAAAACGGACAGATAACCAGGTCTGACCTACAAAGAATGAAACCTGAAAGCAACAACACCCCCAGATTCTATGGACTACCCAAAGTGCACAAACCAGACATCCCACTCAGACCCATAGTATCACTACCAGGGACACCATCACACAAACTGGCCAAAGAACTACAGCAGAAACTGAAACACCTGATCAGCGGATCCAGACAATCTATACAATCGACACAGGGATTCTTGGACATCATCAGAAATATACACATAGACAAGGAAGAAACTATGGTCTCATTCGATGTAACGGCACTGTTCACCTCCATCGACAAAACACTAGCCAAAGAAACAATAGCCAACCTGCTGGACAGACATAACAGACAACAGGACGTTGAACCTATCAACAAAGACGGCATACTTAAACTACTGGATTTGTGCCTCACAACACACTTCACATTCAATAACCAAATATACGAACAAATCAACGGAACACCCATGGGCTCACCAATCTCTGGACTCATAGCAGAAGCAGTAATGCAAAGGTTAGAACAAACAGTCTTACCACAACTTCAACCCAAACTCTGGGTCAGATACGTGGATGACACCTTTGTAATAATTAAAAACACAGAAATAGAGAACACACACCAGATTATCAACGCCACACTCACAGGAATCCGATTCACTAGAGAGGAAGAAAAGGACAACCAACTCCCATTCCTAGACGTGATGGTACAGAGAACACCAAACAGAGAATTCACCACAAAGGTTTACAGGAAAGCCACACACACAGACCAAGTCTTAAACTATGAAAGCAACCACCCCAACACACACAAACGAAGTTGCATCAGGACACTATTCAAAAGGGCCACTACACACTGAAGTACACCAGAACTACAAAAAGAGGAAGAGGAACACCTATACAAAGTATTCGCCAAAAACGGATACCCTCGCAATTTCATCAACAGATGCCTAAGGGAGAGACAACGGAACGAGGACATGCCGCAACCCAAAGGACTAGCCACACTACCATACATCAGGAGCATTTCTGAACTGACAGCCAGACTACTGCGACCACTAGGACTCATAACAGCACACAAACCAACAGCCACGCTCAGACAACAACTCACCAGAACAAAGGACCCGATACCCAACGTGAGCAAAACCAATGTAGTGTACAAAATCCCATGCAAGGACTGCAGAAAACACTACATCGGACAAACAGGAAGACAGTTAATGATCCGTATACACGAACACCAACTAGCCACGAAACGACACGACCAGCTATCCTTAGTAGCCACACACACAGACGACAAGCAACATGAATTCGACTGGGACAACACTACCATTATCGGGCAAGCCAAACAGAGAACAGCCAGGGAATTCCTAGAGGCATGGCACTCATCCACAGACTCTATCAACAAACACATCGACCTGGACCCAATATACCGGCCACTACAGTGGACAGCTCGAACTGACAACCGGAAGCGGCAGAGACAGGCCACTATAAATGCCGGAGGAAACAGCACAGAAGCGCTTCACAGGAGGCTGCCAAGCACTGAGGATGTCACCTAGACAGGGGACGAAACGTTTGCAAGACAAATTCCCAGCTCGGCGAACAGAACCACAACAACGAGCACCCGAGCTACAAATCCTACCAAACTTTGATCATGGAAAGCTTTTTAAATAGTTTCTTAGAGCAGCATTTTCTGGAGGCAACCAGAGAGTAGGTTAAATTATTGTGTGATGCAACAGTATTAATTATTAACCTCAGAGTAAAGCTTCCTGTAACTATCAATAACTGTACTACTACTGAATTTTACTTTCAGTTTGAAAGGGAGAAAATTAGGTCTATGAACTAGTATTTTAAACCTAAGTAAGGGCAACTACATAGACATGGAAACTGAGCAAGCTGAAGCAAACTGGCATACTAGGCTAGAGGATAGATGAGTGGGATACAGTGGCAGGCATTTAAGGGGATATTTCAGAATACTTAGAATACTTACCTTCCTACTATATTGAACAATACTAAAGGGAGGACCAACTATCTGTGATTAACTAAAAAAGTTAAGGAAAGCATTAAACCTGAGGAAAAATGTATAAGGGTGAAGGAACCTTCGATGACAGGAGATGTGGAATATCGAGTCAAGAGGAAGAAGGAAGCTTTCTGAAGGTTAAGGAAGCAAGGATCAGACAGCGCTCTAAAGGGTTATAAGGTAGCCAGAAAGGAACTGAAGAATGGACTTAGGATAGCTAGATGGGGACATGAAAAATCTTTAGCGGGTAGGATTAAGGAAAATCCCAAGGTGTTCTACACTTAGGTGAAAAACAAGAGGATGGCCAGTGTGAAGGTAGGGCTGATCAGGGGTAGTGAAAGTAACTTGTGCTTAGAGTCGGAGAAACTAGGGGAGGTCCTTAATGAATACTTTGCTTCAGTATTTACTAGTGAGAGGGACATTGTTATTTGTGAGGACAGCATGAAACAGGCTGATTTGCCCAAACAGGTTTATGTTAAGAATGAGGATGTGCTGGAAATCTTGAGAAACATGAACTAGACAGGATATACCCAAGGTCACTACAGGAAGCAAGAGAAGAGATTGCTGTGCCTTTGTCGATGATCTTTGCGTTCTTAATGTTCACTGGAGTAGTATCAGATGATTGGAGGTAGCAAATGTTAATCTTTTGTTCAAGAAAGGGAATTGGGATAACCCCAGGAATTACAAACCAGTCAGTCTTACGTCACTGGTGGGCAAGTTATTGGAGAGGATTCTGAGGGACAGTATTTATGATTACTTGGAAAAGCTTTGTCTGATTAGAGATAGTCAGCATTGCTTTGTGAGTGGCAGGTTGTGCCTCACAAGCCTTATTGAATTCTTGGAGAATGTGACAAAACACATTGATGAAGGTAGAGCAATGCATGTTGTGTATATGGATTTTAGCAAACATTTGATCAGGATCCCCATGGTAGGCTCATTCAGAAAGTAAGGGATGCATGGGATACAGGGAAATTTGGCTGTTGATTCTGGCTTATAGAAGACAGTGAGTGGCAGTAGATGGAAAGTATTCAGCCCAAAGCTTGAAGACCAATGGTGTTCCACAAGGGTCTGTTCTGAGACATCGGCTGTTTGTGACTTTTATAAATGACTTAGATGAGGAAGTGGAAGGGTGGGTTAGTAAGCTTAGCAATGACAGGAAGGTTGGTGGAGTTGTTGATAGTTGTGGAGGGCTGTTGTCGGTTGCAATAGGACACTGACAGGATGCAGAGCTGGGCTGAGAAGTGGCAGATCGAGTTCAACCTGAAAAAGTGTGAAGTGATTCATTTTGGAAGGTCGAATTTGAATGCAGATTACAGGGTTAAAGGCAGGATTCTTGGCGGTGTGGAGAACAGGTTCTTAGGGTCCACATCCATAAGATCCCTCAAAGTTGCCACCCAAGTTGTTAGAGTTAAGAAGGCATACGGTGTGTTGGCTTTCAGTAGGAGGGGGATTGAATTTAAGAGCTGCAAGGCTATGCTGCAGGTCTATAAATCCCTGGCTAGACCACACTTGGAATATTGTGTTCAGTTCTGGTTACTTAATTATAGGAAGGATGTGGAAGCTTTAGAGAAGGTGCAGAGAAGATTTGCTAAGATGTTGCCCGGACTGGAGGGCAAATTGAGGGAGCTAGGGCTTTTCTTATTGGAGTGAAGAAGGATGAGAGGTGACTTGATAGAGGTGTATAATGAGAGGCATAGATGGAGTGGATATCCAGAGACTTTTTCCCTGGGCGGAAATGGCTCTCACAGTGGGGGGCATGATTTTGAAGAGATTGAAGGGAGGTTTAGGGGAGATGTCAGAGATAAGTTCTTTACAAAGAGAGTGATTTGTGTGTGAAATGCATTGCCAGCATTGGTAGTAGAGTCAGATACATTGGGGACATTTAAGGAACTCTGGGATAGGCACATGGATGATAGTAAAATGTATGAGATGTAGGTTAGTTTGATATTAGAGAAGGATAAAAGGTCAGCACAACATCGAGGGCCGAAGGGCCTGTACTGTGCTGTACCGTTCTATGTTTTGTGTGCAAAGATGAATGGTTAGAATATTTCCAATGGCTGAGAATGACTGAAAATTTAATGATGAGAGAAATCTAGCTAGGAATGTCAAAGCAGATAGGAAGAATTTCCACATATATTTTAAAAAGGAGTGTCAGTGAAGTAAATGTTGGTCCTCTGCAGAGTGAGAATGGGGAGATAATAGCAAATAACAAGGAAGTGGTGGGTGATATGAACAAATATTTTGTTTCTGTCTTCAGTAGAGGTATCAAAAACATTACAATAATAATTTCAAATCAGGAGATGGAAAGGGGAGAGAAACTTAGCAAAAGTACAATTACAAGAGGAGCAGTATAATGCAAATTGATGGAGCTGAAGGCTAATAAGCCTCTGGGTCCAGAGGAACTTCATCCTATGGTCTTAAAAGTGATAACTAGTGATGATGTAAATGCATTGGTGTTAATTTTTCTGAAATTCCCTAGAAAGTTTCCTTCAGGCTGGAAATAAAGATACATAACCTCTCTATTCAAGAATGGAGCAATGCAGAAAACTGGAAATATTGTAGGCCAGTTAGCTTGATCTCTTGTCATGGAAGTTGTTAGAATCGATTTATAAAGAGATTATGGCTCTACGCTTAGAAAATCTTGAGGTAATCAGGAAGAATTTGTGTGGTTTGTCAAAGGGAAATCCTGTAGAATGATTTTATTGGAATTCTTTGAAGGAATAAAATGCACTGTGAATAAAGGGGAGCCTGTGGACATACTATAGCTGGATTTCCAGAAGGTTTTTGCTAAGGTGCAATATCAAAACTTTTTGGGTAAAATACAAGCTGATAGTGTTGCAGTAATATTGTTACATGGATTGAAGAATGGCTGGCTGGCAAAAAACAGAGTATACATAGATTTATCTCTCTAATTGGTAGAATGTAACAAGTGGAGTCCTGCTGCTATCCTTGCTGGGGCCTCAACATCAGGACAACATCAATTACTTAAGTAAAGGGAGCAAAGGCATGGTAGCTATATTCACAGACAATACCAACATAGATTGAAAAGTATGTTGTGAAGAAGTCGAAAAGAAGTTACAGGGGAATATAGATAAAATGAGTCAGTGGACAAAAATCTGGCAGACTCAGTGCTATGTTTTGGTCTCTCTGACCAATATTGTCATGGCCAGATACATCTGCAGCAGGTGGATTGGTGAGGATCAGGTCAAAGATGTTTTTGCCTCTGTTGTTTCCTTCACATCCAGCCACAGATCCAGTCTAGCAGCTAAGTTCTTTAGACTCAATTAGCTTGGTCATGGGTACTGCTGCTGAGTCACTTGTGATGATGGACATGGAAATCCTCCAGGCAGAATACATTCTACACTCTTATCACTCTCAATGCTTCCTCTAACTGATGGTGAACATAGAGGAGTACTGATTCATCAGCCAAAGGAGAATATTATGTAGTAATCAGCAGGAATTTGCCTTGAATATGTTTGACCCAATGGTATTACATTTCATGGGGCCCAATGTTAAGGACTGCCAAAGCAATTTCCTTCTGAATTTATCCCATTGTGCCACCACCTCTGCTGGGTCAGCCCTGCCTGCAGGAAAGGACCCCTCCCAATTTTGGTACTCATCCCCAGATGTTGTAAGGAGGACTTTTTTCGCTGGCAGGGCTGAGTTTCCTATTGTCATTTCCAATGCTTCGGTTGACGCCAGGTGGTCATTCTGACTTCATCCCCTTTCTGAAACTTCTTAGTGGTTGATAAACCACTGATGGATTCTTAGGTCATTTCAGATAGCAATTAAGTGTCAACCACATTGCTGTACGTCAGGAGTCAAATGTAGACTAGACCAGGTAAGGGCTTGTCCTTCCCAAAAGGGGCATCAGTGGACCAGATGGATTTCTATGGCGGTGGGTTCCCAGTCATCATTAGACTTTTAGTTCCAAGAATTTATTGAATTGTTGCGGTGGGATTCAAACCAAAGCATTATTTGGGTTGCTGGACTAATAGTCCAGTGGCAATAGCACAACATCAGCACTTACCTCTTAGAAACATGTGAGGGAAATCCCCAGCTTCGACTGTTGTTACTGGTGGTGACATACCTGAACATTCGCAAATTGACATTTACATCTGTGATGGGCATAAAACTAACAAGAACAATACACGTCTTTCGAATCTCCCTTGTCACTTCTGTATTCAGTTAACAATATGTGATCGTCCTTAGACTGTTGTTCACTGATACTTTCTCTTGGTATACAGTACTCCCTAGCAACCTGTAAATCAGTCTTAAGAATTAATTTTCTTGCTCATTTTTAGCAAGTTTTTGTTTAACCTCCTATTTCTTAGCCATAGCTGTGTTTGCATTGGCACACATGTGAAATTGCTGATGCCACAGGAATGCTGTTACATTAGCATCTGTTTACCTTAGATCCATAGCTTTAAGTCAGTCGCTTCTTTTAAACAGGGCTTTTTCTCCTTTTCCTAACAGCTGTTCTAATTGTGGGATCATTTGATCCTTATTTTGATTCTTATTATTTCTTATACTATAATACTGAGTAGGACAGAAATAAGTGCTAAATGTCAAGAGATGTCTCCCTTCTGCTGATTTCCATATTTTACTGTTGATTTTTCCTTCAGTAAAAGTAATATCACAGTGAAACCAGTTACTACTTTCATTCAATATTGAGACTGCAACATGCTAATTTTCCATTGGGATGCAAGCAAACTTTTTTTGTATTGTGAGATGTGTTTTGTCTGATCGTTAGTCTATCTCTTGCAATACAATTTCTTAATTATTTTACTTTTTTAATAGTTTACAAATCAAATGTCTGGTCTTTTTATCTTATTCTGCTAGTTTGTCAGAAATTACAAGGTTGTTTAATAGTTTGAAGATGTTAATTTCATTTAGTTCTTGATTATGGAATTAACCTAAGAAATAACCTTGGAGCCAATTTTCATATAAAGGCTAATATTACACTTTTATGTCTTCCCTTCACCCTTGATTTCAGTCATGAGTGATGGCTGATGTATGGTCAAGTTGTTGATAAACAAAATATTTTTGCCATTAATGTTAGCAAGACCAATCTATGCTGTTCAGACCCTGCTAGAAATTTCATTTAGTTCTTGATTATGGAATTAATTTGAGAATTAATTACTCAAATTAACCTAATCAAAACAAATAAATGTTGTCCTCACAAGTTATATGTGTGAGCCAAAGTTGGATTCTCAAATTGAAAATTAAAAGAGAATTATTATTTTTTTAAAAAGGGTGTGATATAAATATACATCAATGTTTTCAGCTTCAAACCTGATGTGTATTTATATCATACCCTGTTTTTGACAGATTGATGATCAGGTTGATGTACAGTTTTAGGTTCCTCAAAGTGCTTCATTGACATCAGTTCTTTCAAATTTTGCCTTTGCAAGCAACTAACTTCAAAAGATGTTGCTCAAAACTTTAATTTATCAAGATGTCATCTCAAACCATGTTTATACAATTTCATAGCTGGTCAGTTTAATTTCTGCTTTCTTTAAATTGGAGTTTCACTGCCAGGGAATATTATCCATTCAAACAGATATTGATACATTGTGCTTCTTGCTATCAACCTAGTCTACTGGCTGGTTTCATCACTGAGATGGTCAAAGCTAGAATGAAGTTGAGCTATGCACATTTTATCTGACTTCCTGTTGTTCCTAATAAACGGAATCTTAACTGGCAAATTAGGACTTTTAACTGCAAGCTTCAAAATTACAGCTTTTAAGACCTTAATAAAACTAGTTGAATACTTTGAATATTTCTTCAATTAAAACCTAATTGTGATATATTATTTGGTCAGTCATGTATTTCTGGCTATTTGCTAATTCTGGAACAAAATTTATTATATGTGAGTAATTAAAAAACAGATAAATCAAGATGGTTTCAAATTTGCAATGATTGTACAAGATGGTGTCTTGAACTTGCTGGCTAATGACAATGAATATAATATGAAATTAATCTATAGGTATTCTAGTTACCCATAAAAAGAACTATTTAGGCTTGCTTACAGTCAGTGCTGCTGATCCATTAGTTTTCTAAATGTAAAGTGTACGTTCTATATTTGTGAAGTCTTTTTTTTAACAAATTTACACACCAGCATGTTCGCTCAAAATCATATTTCTGTTATATTTCAGAAGTGGCAAGAAATGACAACATAAATGAGGTGAGTGACCTACGTCAGAGATATTTAAAAACAGTGACTCTAGGCATTGATTCCAGGTGGGCCTGTAATTTTCAATATTAAGCTGTACCTAAGAAATAACCTTGGAGCCAATTTTCATACAAAAGGCTAATATTACACTTTTATGTCTTCCCTTCACCCTTGATTTCAATCATGAGTGATGGCTGATTTATGGTCAATATGTGGATAAACAAAATATTTTTGCCATTAACATTAGCAAGACCAATCTATGCTGTTCAGCCCCTGCTAGAGATTTCAAAACATGGGGTTCCATACACTTGTGAATTCCATATAATCACAGTTATTTTGGGTGAGTATAATTGAGGATTCAGATAGACAATGCACATAAATGTCGCACTTGTCTTGAATTGACTTTTCCAGTATGATCTGTGTAGACCTCCTTAGCTTCATTCCACATAAATGCCAATCCCTCAAGAACATTACTGTCCTCATCCTGTCCTTCATTAAGTTCCACCCAACAAATCACAAAGTGCTTACTAATCTCAATAAACTTCATAACAACAACACAAGAGCACAATTCCCTAGATGTGGTCTTGCTAAGGCACTGTATAACTAGAAGAAAACATCCCTCATTTTGTACTACATTATTTCTGTAATAAACAACAACATTCTATTTGCCTTCCTAGTTATCATTGTACCTTCATTCTAGCCTTTTGTGATTCATACACAAGGATCTTCCAGATCTCGCTGTCCTGTAGAGCTTTGCAGTCTTTCTCCATTTAAACAATACTGTGTTTGTGTTCTTCCTGTCAAAATGATCAAGTTCATATTTTCCCACAGTAGAGTCCATATGTCAAACTTTTACTCACTCAGTTAACCTATCTCTTTGCAGCCATCTTGTATCTTCTTCACAAATTCCCCGCCTGCTATCTTTGTTACCATTAAATGTAGCAACATTGCATTGGATTCTGTCAGGAGGAGAAAGTGAGGACTGCAGATGCAGAAGATCAGAGTCGAGAGTGTGTTGCTGGAAAAGCACAGCAGATCAGGCAGCATCCAAGGAGCATGAGCATTGATTTTTTGGGCATAACCCCTTCTTCAGGAATAGAATGATGAAGAGTTTATGCCCAAAACGTTAATTCCCTTGCTCCTCACATGCTGCCTGACCTGCTGTGCTTTCCCAGCAAGACACTCTCGACATTGGATTCTGTCATCCAAGTTATTAATATGGTTTGTAAACAGTTGAAGCATTAGCTGTGGTCCCTGTGGTACTTTGTAATTACTGCTTGCCAACCCAAGTTGACAATATATCTCAGCTTCCTCCAGAGGTCTCGAGTGTCATGACTGCCAGCCTTCAATTCACTTCATTTGACAGCAAGAAACATCTGAAGTCTCTGGGTACTGTGAAGAACTGAAATTCTGTCAATAATACTGAAGACACATGCTCCAGAAATTGCCATGCCCCCAACCATTCTTTTCCAGTAGAGCTACAATACTTGCGTCAGCCTGACAATGTGGAAAATTGGGAGAAAGTGAGGACTGCAGATGCTGGAGAGTCAGAGTTGAAACTAAACTGACAAGGGAAGTTAAGAAATATATAAAGTTAAAAGAGAAAAAGTATAACATAGCAAAGATAAGTGGGGAAACGGAGGACTGGGAAGCTTTTAAAGAACAACAGAGGATTACTAAGAAGGAAATATGCAGAGAAAAAATGAGGTACGAAGGTAAACTGGCCAATAATATAAAGGAGGATAGTAAAAGTTTTTTTAGGTATGTGAAAGGCAAAAAAATGGTTAAGACTAAAATTGGGCCCTTGAAGACAGAAACAGGGGAATATACTGCAGCGGACTGTTGGAATATTGCATGCAATTCTGGTCTCCTTCCTATCGGAAAGATGTTGTGAAACTTGAAAGGGTTCAGAAAAGATTTACAAGGATGTTGCCAGGGTTGGAGGATCTGAGCTACAGGGAGAGGCTGAACAGGCTGGGGCTGTTTTCCCTGGAGCGTTGGAGGCTGAGAGGTGACCTTATAGAGGTTTACAAAATTATGAGGGGCATGGATAGGATAAATAAACAAAGTCTTTTCCCTGGGATCGGGGAGTCTGGAACTAGAGAGGGGAAAGATATAAAAAAGACCGAAGGAGCAACTTTTTCACGCAGAGGATAGTACGTGTATGGAATGAGCTGCCAGAGGATGTGGTGGAGGCTGGTACAATTGCAACATTTAAGAGGCATTTGGATGGGTATATGAATAGGAAGGGTTTGGAGGGATATGGGCCGGGTGCTGGCAGGTGGGACTAGATTGGGTTGGGATATCTGGTCGGCATGGACGGGTTGGACCGAAGGGTCTGTTTCCGTGATGTATATCTCTATGATTCTATGACTCTATATTACGGGGAACAAAGAAATGGCAGAAGAATTAAATTGGTACTTCAGATCTGTGTTCACTGGGGAAGACACAAGCAATCTCCCTGAGGTAACAATGGCTGAAGGACCTGACCTTAAGGGAATTTATATTTGTCAGGAATTGGTTTTGGAGAGACTGTTAGGTCTGAAGGTTGATAAGTCCCCGGGGCCTAATGGTGTACATCCCAGGGTACTGAAGGAGGTGGCTCGAGAAATCATGGATGGTTTGGTGATTATTTTCCAGAGTTCGATAGATTCGGGATCAGGTCCTGCGGATTGGAGGGTGGCTAATGTTGTGCCACTTTTTAAGAAAGGTGGGAGAGAGAAAGCAGGAAATTATAGACCAGTTAGTCTGACCTCAGTGGTGGGAAAGATGCTGGAGTCTATTATAAAGGATGAAATTACGACACATCTGGCTAGTAGTAACAGGATAGGTCAGAGTCAGCATGGATTTATGAAGGGGAAATCATGCTTGACTAATCTTCTGGAATTTTTTGAGGACGTAACTCTGAAGATGGACGAGGGAGATCCAGTAGATGTAGTGTACCTGGACTTTCAGAAAGCTTTTGATAAAGTCCCACATAGGAGGTTAGTGAGCAAAATTAGGGCGCATGGTATTGGGGGCAAAGTACTAACTTGGATTGAAAATTGGTTGGCTGACAGGAAACAAAGAGTAGTGATAAACGGCTCCATTTCAGAATGGCAGGCAGTGACTAGTGGGGTACCGCAGGGATCAGTACAGGGACCGCAGCTTTTTACAATATATGTTAATGATATAGAACATGGTATTAGTAATAACATTAGCAAATTTGCTGATGATACTAAGCTGGGTGGCAGGGTGAAATGTGATGAGGATGTTAGGAGATTACAGGGTGACCTGGACAAGTTAGGTGAGTGGTCAGATGCATGGCAGATGCAGTTTAATGTGGATAAATGTATGGTTATCCACTTTGGTGGCAAGAACAGGAAGGCAGATTACTACCTAAATGGAATCAATTTCGGTAAAGGGGCAGTACAGAGAGATCTGGGTGTTCTTGTACACCAGTCAATGAAGGTAAGCATGCAGGTTAAGCAGGTAGTGAAGAAGGCTAATAGCATGCTGGCCTTCATAACAAGAGGAATTGAGTATAGAAGCAAAGAGGTTCTTCTGCAGCTGTACAGGGCCCTGGTGAGACCACATCTGGAGTACTGTGTGCAGTTCTGGTCTCCAAATTTGAGGAAAGACATTCTGGCTATTGAGGGAGTGCAGCATAGGTTCACGAGGTCAATTCCTGGAATGGTGGGATTACCTTACACTGAAAGACTGGAGCGATTGGGCTTGTATACCCTTGAGTTTAGAAGACTGAGAGGGAATCTGATTGAGACATATAAGATTATTAAAGGATTGGACACTCTGGAGGCAGGAAACATGTTTCCGCTGATGGGTGAGTGCCGAACCAGAGGGCACAGCTTAAAAATACGGGGTAGATCATTTAGGACAGAGATGAGGAGAAACTTCTTCACCTAGAGTGGTGGCTGTGTGGAATGCTCTGCCCCAGAGGGCAGTGGAGGTCCAGTCTCTGGACTCATTTACCAAAGAGTTGGATAGAGCTCTCAAGGATAGTGGAATCAAGGGTTATGGAGATAAGGCAGGAACAGGATACTGATTGGGAATGATCAGCCATGATCATATTGAATGGTGGTGCCGGCTCGAAGGGCAGAATGGCCTACTCCTGCACCTATTGTCTATTGAATGAGCACACTCCAACAATACTCAATGTTTGACACCATCTTAAATAAAAATGCCTGCTTGATCAGATCCACATTCTCAAACATTAACTCCTTCCAACACCAACACAGTAGCAGCTGTGTGTATACCACTTAGAAGATGCACTGCAACAATTCACCATGGCTGCTTAGACTACACTTTCCAAACTCACAATCACGACAGTCTGGAAGACCAAGGACAGCAAATCCATGAGAACACCATCACCTCCAAGTTCTCTTTTAATTCTCTTACCATCCTGCCTTAGAAATATAATCGCTGTTCCTTCACTGTCATGGAGTCAAAACCTTGGCCTAACCAGTATTCTCGGTGTACCGACACCAAATGGACTACAGTGCTTCAAAAAGGCAGCTCGCCGTCAAATTCTCAAGGACACACAGGGATGAGCATGAAATGTTAGCCCAGCCAGTGATGGGCATATCCCCAAATGAATTAAAACAAGACCTGTTTATTCTTTGCTTCCTGTTAACAAGTCATTCTCTTATCCAAAGAAAAATGTTTCTTTACACACCATGTCAGTAAGGGGTTAGATATGCTCAGCTACTTAAGGGAGTAGATAACTGAACCATGGAGAACAGTAGGTTGCAGGTTCCAACTTTGGTTTGTGAATTGTTAACTGATCTCAGCAAGTTTCATTAATTCAAATTTAGAAAAGAAAAAGTATTCCTGCTTACTAACTATTTAACCCTGCCAGAAAATGTAATGTGTGGATGTCAGGTAAGACCAGGCTGAGTTCATTTCTCATGCTATCTACCTTAGAATTATCTGCCAAGACCAAATGTCTCAGTTCAGATGTGAAGAACGGCCACTGGATTCAGATACCAAGGTTTCCCACCTTCTAAAGAACTGTGCCTTTGTCTGGAAAAGGAAAAAAAAACTTACCAAATCAAACGATTCACATGTTCCATTTGACCTTTCTAATTTTCATTTTCAGGAATTTGAACCATGTCAGGATGGAAACTCAACACTATCCAGTAAGGACTGGCAGCATGGAAACTAGCCCTTTAATCAATTCACAAAGTCTATTTTGTTGGTGTGTAACTATATAAACAAAAAACTTTTCATACTCACTTTGTACTCAATTGTTATTGAGTAGATCTGAGAATGTAGTATTATTGAAATCAGAGAACTGATCCTAATTTTTGGAAATAAATCTAGAAACCACAAAATCATTACAGAATGGAAAGGCGACAGTAGGTCTGTCAAGCCCATGCCAGCTCTCTGCATACCCATCCCATTGATCCCATTCACCCTGTTGTATCCACAGAGAACTGCAAGTTTATTTTTCTTTGGTGCCAATCTAAATTCTTTTTGTGATCATTGACTTTCTTCAATAGCTGTGTAGATATTGAGTGTTGATTTGTGACCACTGATTGCATTAAAGAGGAATGTGGGCAACGACAACAAAACTGCATTTATTGCCCGTACCTAGTTTCCCATTTTGGTACTAAGAGCCTTCCTACCTACCTTCTGCCTTTCCTATTCACTGGGAGCATGTTGTTACCTCTCCTGTTCATATATCACAATTGTTTTTCAATTCCTCATTGTCATCATACTAAGGCCCTCCTGTTGTCTCACTACAAAACTTGGCTCAGCCTCTTGACTGATACCTCCACAGCACCTTGACAAACTATAATCCCTAGGCTGGTTGCACCTGACCTGTAGGACTGACCATGGCACAATCCTGGGACTGCAGGAATACAGGGTTTTTTAGCTGTGGTGGGACCATGCCCATGACTGAATGTGGCCGAGCTGCTGGACTGAACACACAAAGCACAGTACAGCACAGGAGAAGACATTTCAGGCAACAAAGCTTGTGCCAGCAAATGATGCCGTACTAAACTAAAAATCTTTTGCCTCTGTGTGGTCTGTATCCTGCTACTCCTTGCCTATTCATGTATCTGTCAAGATGCCTCTTAAATGTTGCCATTCTATCTGCTTCTTTCACCTCCTCTGGCAGCGCAGTCCAAACACTTACCATCCTCTGTGTAAAAACTTGCATCTCCTTTGAACTTTCCCCAATTCCCTTAAACCTATGTCCCTTAAGTAATTGACATTTCTACCCTGGTAAAAAAATTCCAAGTATCCATTTTATCCATGCCTTGCATACTCATGTAAACGTTAAAAAGTATGCAGCTGGAAAAGCACAGCAGGTCAAGCAGCATCCTGAGGAGCAGGAGAGTCAATGTTTTGGGCACAAACCCTTCATCAGGAATATTTCACTGCAACTCTATCTTCTATGAGTAAGCCAGTTCAGTTCAGTATGCACCTTTCCAACTCATCCCATGTGACTTCATCTTCTCTGTCAGCCTGCCATGAGGAACCTGGTCAAAGGCCTAGCTAAAATCCATGTTGACAAAATCCACTGCTCTATCCTCATCAATCATCTTTGTCATCTCCTCAAAAAAAAAGCACGTTCTGTGAGACACAACCTCCCCAGCACAAACTCATGCTGCCTATAAATAAGTCCATAATTTTCAAATGGGTGTAATCCTGTCCATAAGTTTCTTATCCAATAATTACCTTACCACTGATGTAATGCTGTCTGACCTGTAATTTCCCAGATTATTCCCAGAATGTATTTTGGCTGGAGCTGTAAAGTGGCAAGTAATATTCATACCACATAGGTACCAGATAATGACCATCTCCAACAAGAGAGTATTTCCCCCTTTACATTCAATGGCATACCCTCACTGAATTCCCCACAACAAACATCCTGAGGGTTCCTTAGGAAAGTTAATGGGACTTGCTATATAGATATCTTGGCGACAAGAGTAAGTCCAATGTTAGGAATTTTGCTGCTGATAACTTATCTCCTGATTGCCCAAAGCCTGTCCATTATCTACAAGGCGTATGTCAGACATGTGTTAGAATACTCCCCACTTGCCTGCATGAGTGTAACTCCAACAACACTCTAGAGGCTTGACACTATCCAAGACAAAACAATCTGCTTGGCACTAGATCCACAAATACTCATTCCCGCCACCATTGACTCTACTACCTACAAGGTGCACCAGAACAATTCATCAAATCTCCTTAGACAGCATCTTCCAAACCCACAGCCACTACCATTGAACAGGACAAGGGCAGTAGATACAAGGCTACACCACCACCAGTAAGTTCCTCTCCAAGCCATCACTATTCCTTTACTGTCACTGGGTCAAAATCCTAGAACTCCTGCCTGAACAAAATTGTAGAGCAACCTACACCAAATGGACTGCAGTGCTTCAAGACTTTGCAGCTCACCAGCACCTTTGCAAGGCAGTTAGGGATGGGCAGTCAGTGAGCCACACCTAGGGGTCAGTTAACTCAGCAATGCAGATTGACTCCATCAATGTGGGTTTAATTCTTGTACTGGTTAAGGTTAGTGTGAAGGGCTTTCCTTCTCAACCTCTCCCCTTGCCTGAGGTGTGGTGACCCTCAGGTTAAACTACCACCTGTCATCCCTCTCTAATGGTCTGATAGAACAATGATGACTTTAAATGATAACATATTAAGGGTCGCCATGGCCTAGTGGTGTTAGCCCTAGTGCTAGACTATTAATGCTGAGACCCACACAATGTTCTGGGCACCTGGGTTTAAATCCCGTCATGGCAAATGGTGGAATTTGAACTCAGTAAAATTAAATGTCCAATGACGACCATGAAGCTGTTGTCAAATGTCAGGAAAACTCATTATGTTCAATATTGTCCTTTAATGGGGAAACTACGAACCTTACTTGGTCTGGCCTATATGTGATTCCAGACCCACAGTAATGAGGTTGACTCTCAGTGTGGTGTAGGGATGGGCAATTCTTGCTGCCCCAGCCCATGACACGCATATTCTGGGAATCTTGGCTGAAGAATTAATGTGATCGAGCCACCAAGAGAACTGCCCTCTTCTTCACATAGGAAATTTTATATTCACTTGAGAGGGTTAATTTATACATTAGTTTAAACTATCATCCAAAAGATGGCACTGTTGACAATGTAATACTGAAGTGAGCTGAGGTTTTGTCAAGTTTCACATGAGGGACTTAAATTGACCATGTTCCGTATTTGAGGCAGGTGTCCACCATTGAGGCAAATTGGAGTGTACATAAATAAGTTTATAATAAATGTGATTAGCATTTTGAGTTTTATAATTAGGATGAAAGAATACAAGAGAAATGTTTATTCCACTGTGAACCATTATGGACATTTACACTATCTAAATGTAAGTTTTATTGTTGAATTCCCAGTCAGATAGTGTAGGGTTACAATTAGCCTTAATTCCCTTGAGTTAGGGCAAGATTCTTATTTTTAATCATTATTTTCTGATAGTTTGGAAGTACAGGGATGGACATTATTAAGGGTCAGATCCGACATGACTCGATTAGAACTCTCTGTGTGTATAACAATGGATGAGTACAAATTGCCTTTTGTATGTACATTCCTGAGCATAACCATATTAGATATATTTGCTTAAATGTTCTCTCTTCTACTGTTCCAGCATTGCACACATATTAAGATTGATTCCTGTGAGGTGTATTGGTAACTGGATACAAGGTAAAGAATGGCAAGAGGATTTATTGATAAATATGATCTGGTCAGACAAATCAGAACCTCTGCCTTTTACAACCCGTCTTTGAAAAAAACCAAGGACAGCATAATCTTGTTAAAGGAGCAACATCATCACAAAAGCGCCCCCCCCAATAAATCTGCACTCTTAAATAATCTGAGCCAGAACTTAAATACATGAATGGGAAATGTTGAATGAAATATGGGCCAAGTGCAGGGAAATGAGGTTAGCATGGATGGACATTTTGCTCGGTATGGACCAGTTTGGGCCGAAGGGTCTGTCTCCATGCTGTAGGACTCTATGAACTCTATATGGCACACTTACCCATTCAGTCATCGGAGTTTTCACATGAATGAGAAAGTGAACATTTTACTAAACAAAATCCTAGATATTAAAAATTAGAGAACATGTGCATGCAATAATTTGGCAGTATTACTTGTATAATTTTAGATTTATTGCATTAAAATGAATTTATTATCACATGTACCGAGGCACAGTGAAAATCTGTCTTGTGAGCAATACAGGCAGATCACAGAGTTAAGTAGCATAGATAAGTAAATAATAGGTAAACCGTGGCAAAAATAAAAACACAGGTACAGGCGAATGTTAAGAGTTTATGGGTCCATTCAGTATTCTAACAACAATAGGATAGAAACTGTTTCGAAACCGGCTGGTGCATGTGTTCAGGCTTCTGTACCTTCTCCCCGATGGTAGAGGTTGTAGAAAAGCATTGCCAGAGTGGGATGGATCTTTGAGAATGCTGGTGGCCTTTCCTTGACAGCAGGGCCTGGTAGATGGATTCTGTAAATTAGAGGTTGGCTTTTGTGATTATCCGGGCCGAGTTCACCACTCTCTGTAACCGTCTCTGATCTTGAATGGTACAGTGGCCAAACCAGGTGGTGATACATCCAGACAGAATGATCTCGATGGCGCACCTATAAATGTTGGCAAAGACATTCACAGTCTTGCCAAATTTCCTCAGCTGTCTGAGCAAGAAGAGACGTTGTTGGCCTTTGTAACAAGTGTGTCCACATGAAGAGTCCAAAAAAGCTTGTTGTGGATGCCCACTCCCAGCAGCTTGACACTCTCCACTCGTTCCACCTCTGTGCTGTTAATGTGTAGGGGGGAGGAGTAACATCCCACCGAAAGTCAATAAAGAGTTCCTTGGTTTTGCCAGCATTGAGAGCTAGATTGTTCTCAGTGCACCATTTTTCCAGATCTTTGACCTCCTGTCTGTAGTCTGTTTCGTTGCCATCTGAGATTCAACCAACTATGGTGGTGTCATCAGCAAACTTGTAAATGGCATTAGTTTCGTATTTGGCGACACAGTTATGGGTATACAATGAGTACAGTAGGGGGCTGAGTACGCACCCCTAGGGGGTCCAGTGTTGAGTGTTAGTGAAGATGAAATATTGTCCCTAGTCTTCACTGATTGTGGCCTGTGGGTCAGGAAACTGAGGATCCAGTTGCAGAGAGTGGGGCTCAGTCTGAGATCACTAAGTTTAGTAATCAGTCTTGAGGGGATAATAGTGTTGAAGGCTGAACTGTAGTCAATGAGTAGGATTCTTATGTAGCTATTCTTGGTGTCAAGATGTTCTAGGAAGGAGTGAAGGGAAAGTGATATGGCATCTGATGTGGATCTGTTGGTCCGATAGGCAAGTTGGAGTGGGTCAAGTGTAGTGGGGAGGCTGGAGTTGATTAATGCCATGACCAGCCTTTCAAAACACTTCATGACCTCCGACATTAGGGCCACTGGGCGGTAGTCATTAAGACATGCTGCATGAGCCTTCTGAAGCACAGGGATGATGTTGGCCTCTTGAAACAGAGGGACAGTGGCCTGCTGCAGGGAGAGGTTGAAGATGTCCAAGAAGACCTCTGTCAGTTGATCTGCATATGCTCTGAGTGCACGGCCTGGTACTCTGTCTAGTCCCAGCCGAAATTCTGCTCAAAGCGAGCATAGAAGTCGTTGAGACGATCTAGGAGGGATGTGACATCGTCTGCTATCTAGCACTGTCTCTTTTTAGAACCTGTGTTGTCATTCAGTTCTTGCCATAGTCACCGAGTATCTGTCTGGGTCTCTAGTTTGGATTGGTTCAATTTTTAGAATTAGATTATTGGTAAGAACATCAGTATCTAAGAGCCTTACAGACTTCACATTATTTATAAAGTGTGCAATAACTGAATAAGGACCTGAATAACAGTTACATTTTCTCTGTGACATTAAGCTGATCTATTTGTATGCCTGAGCATTCAAAAACTTTAATTGCCACCTGAAAAACCATCATACTCTTAAAAAATAATGACTTTTTTTTCTGCAGTTAAGATTTCATTGGTCTATTCCTTACCTCTGGAAAACTCCAAGCACTGTCACTAATTTGGAATGCTTAATTGAAAATAAATGATTTGCTTAATAGATTTGTGGACAAAATAATTATTAACAGATTAGATTAGATTCCCTACAGTGTGGAAACAGGCCCTTCAGCCCAACCATTTCACACTGACCCTCCGAAGAGGGTGGCACAGTGGTTCAGTAGTTAGCACTGCTGCCTCGCAACACCAGGCACCCGGGTTCGATTCCAGCCTCGGGTGACTGTCTGTGTGGAGTTTGCACATTCACCCCATGTCTGCGTGGGTTTCCTTCGGGTGCTCCGGTTTCCTCCCACAGTCCAAAGGTGTGCAATTTAGGTGAATTGGCCATGCTAAATTGCCCATAGTGATAGGTGCATGAGTAGGGGAATGGGTCTGGGTGGGTTGCTCTTCGAGGGGGTTGGTGTGGACTTGTTGGGCCGAAGGGCCTGTTCTTGCACTGAAGGGAATCTAATCTAATCTAATTATCTATGCTATGTATATTAATGAGATCATCTACTGCTACTTTGAGTCTGAGTGACACATTTCCTTATTAAGTCACATCTCGAACAGCAGTACATATATGTGGGTGGGGGTTGGGAGGCGGGTCTTATAACACAATCCCCATATCTGAGTTCAGGTCCCACCTCAACTACGATGGTCATGGCAGATGTGTGGCAATGTGGCCAAACAGTTTGACTATCAATCAATAGATCCATCTGATTGATATGCCTATGGAAAATGTGAGTTTGCTGGTCACCCTGAACCCTGTGGTAGCTATAGCTACAGTTTCCCCATGTTAAAGGACTCCTCTTACAGGTTCTTGCCATAAGCAATTATCATCCTGGTTTTGAGGGACAAAGTAGAGATGTATTTTGATGTTAGTTGTGGTTTTTCTTTCTTTTTTTCTCACAGAGGGTGGCAGCCCGTCACCAAGTCATCCTTTATTTACACGTGCATAATACTTCATAGTGGTTCAGCTTAGCTTCCTCAGAGCCAGCTCTCAGAGTAACAGAAGCTCTGGCATTCCTGTTTATTTTTTTTCCCTATTACCCCCACACTATCGCCTAACTGCGGTAGTACTTATTTTTTTCCCCAGTGCCCATGTTGTGTGCAGGTGTGAGACACAGTGAAAGACACAAGGTGCATGAATCTTTATTCAAATTTCCACCACCAGGAAGAAAGGAAACATCTGCGTGGCCAGTGACAAGCAGTGGCCTTAACATCAAAGGGCAATGCTGCGTGATCAAACAGTGAAGGGGGGGTGTGGTTTATTTTCTGTTGCTTTGCAAGTTTGTGAATTGGTTTTCCTGTTTCCTAAATTCAGAATCAAACACAAGGAAATAAAAGAAACCTTGTGTACGTATCACCTGAAACATTTTATCTATGTCTTCTGGAGATCAGTGATAACGTTGCTTCCAATGGGCTTGGTTAGTTTAATTAGCCGAATGACCACTTTACAATTCAGAGTGATGCAAACTATGTGGGTTCAGTTCCTGTACTGGTTAAGGTCATCATGAAGGTCCCAAGAACAGCCCTATTGCCCCTGGGATTATGGCGACTTTATCTGTTTCCAATGGGTTCTGTTTTATAAAAACAGGGGAGTTCTTCCATGTAATTCATCATGTTCCATGTGGGACTGATTTCTGCTTTAACTGCATTATTACAGATTCTGAATTTGCATATTGGGGATTGAATTATGCAATTGTTTGTTTTCCTCTGAAATGTGTAATACATCGCATCAATTGTATGACACTTTGATCTTTTACTATAAATTCTGTGTCCTATGATCCTGCATCACTAGCTACCTGATGAAGGAGCAGTGCTCCGAAAGCTCGTACTTCCAAATAAACCTGCTGAACTATAACCTGGTGTTATGTGATTTTTAACATGGAATAAAAAAAGTTGGAAAAATTAGCAAATTAAATTGCTGGACTCATTTATTTCTCTATACCTGAAATTTGTAATGTAAAACAGACTTTTATACAACTCAAAATGCATAACTTGTTATGATCCCAGCTGATGTCACTAACAGATAAGTCAGATCCCAGAATCAAGTCTGGCTTGATCGACTATTTTTAAAAGACTTAGCTCATGTGGAAAACAGTCATTAAAACACAACTACATAGTTGTGTAGTTTATTTAAATAAACTGCATAGTTTATTTAACAATAGAGCAGAAGTTTATTACACAAAATAATAGCAAACCAGGTTATCTAAATAGAGGAAACAGATGAATAGATGAGGCGTTTGGATGTGCAGGAAAATCTCTACCGAATGTGGAAGGATCCTTTGGGACCTTGGATGGATGTGAGGGGGAGGTGTGGGCGCAGGTTTTACACCCCTTGCGGTGGCAACGTTTCAGAGAATATCTCTGGGACACACACACAATCCCACTGCTCTGTGCCAAACCACTTCAACTCCCCCTCCCACTCCACCAAGGACATGTAAGTCCTGGGCCTCCTCCACCACCAAATCCTAGCCATCCAACACCTGGAGGAAAAATGCCTCATCCTCTGCCTTGGACCCTCCAACCAAACAACATCAACGTCAATTTCACCAGTTTCCTCATCTCCCCTCCCCCACCTCATCCCAGACCCAACCTTCGAACTCGGTACCACCCTCTTGAACTGTCCCACCTGTCCACCTTCCTTCACACCTATCCACTTCACCCTCTGCTCTGACCAATCACCCCCCTCCTCCATCTGCATCTACCTATCATCTTCCCAGCTACCTTACCACTAGTGCCCCCTCCCAGTCCTATTTATCTCTCAGCCCCCTTCCCTTCCCCCCCACATTCCTGGTGCAGGGCTTATGCCCGAAACATCAACTACCTACTCCTCGGATACTGTCTGACCTGCTGTGCTTTTCCAGCGCCACATTTTTTATATCTCAATACAGACTACAGTTTGAAAGTTCTTAAAACATGGAGCAAAACAAAATCTTACCCCATTTCCTGGTACTATCCATTACAGAGACTCAATCCAATGAAATTATAACAATCGATTCAGTTCAACTGATTCTCTCCAGTTCCTTCCTATGAACTGTGAAATCATCTTACATGAATATCACAAACCTAAAGATTTTCAACCAATCTCTCTTGGTTTGGAAGTTCCGTAAGGTAAACCCTTCTATTGCGTTAACTGTGCTTTTGCCGCACGGAACTATGGAATCTGTATTTTATTCTGAGCCCACTCAGATCACTTCCAAACTGCCAGTGTTTCCTAAACTAAAATTAATGCTTGATTCTCCTGAACCAAAATAAGTTAATGGCTTTTAATGTTTACTCTCCAGATATAAACTTCCATTGTAAAACCAATTTTCCATTCACTCTTTAGGCTGTCCAAGCTGTCCTTGACACATACAGGGTTAGGTCCCTGTTCCCGAAGAACTGTTTAACTTAGTTTCATTAACTCTTTAGAATCATAACCAACCCCATTTGTCACAATTTTAAACTCCAAGCTCAAAAGGTGCGATGAATATAAGTTAAACACCATTTATTGTTGCATTCACAATAATCTGATCTTTTCATTAAATTATCTTTATGTGGATTAAAGTACTATAAATCATGAATGCTATCATTGTCTTTAAAGCTCCAAGCCTCTGTCTAATGCCTGACTTTGAACTTACTCTCACACTGACATTTCTGCCCTCAGCTCCCATTTTCTGTTGAAGTATTTTACAGTCTTCAGGACTCAAGGTGGAGTTCAGTAAATCCAGGCCATGAGCTCTGCCCTCCATTTTGATTACAGCCTCTCTCTCCTCCACCAAGACTCCTTTCAAATAAGTCATACTGAACTCTAAACTTTTGGTCTGCTTCTTTCTCCACAGATACTGAGTTTCTTCAGCGCTTGCTTTTTTTAATTTCAGATCTCTAATATCTGCAGTATTTTTCTTTGACTTGAATGTGATATGTTGACCTGAGTTTACTCCAATCATGACAGATGTAAGCTGAACATATAAATTGGCCACAATTTCTGAGTTGTGTGTTTATAACTCTTTCTTTCAGGTTTAATAATAATTGTTTGTTTATCAAAATTGTTTAAACGCAAGTTAAAACTTTATTAAGATAAATTTTATATTGAGTTATAGAGTCATACAACACAGAAACAGACCCTTCAATCCAACTCATCCATGCCAAACACATTTCACAAACTAAAACTAGCCCCACTTGTCTGAGTTTGGCCCATATCCCTCCAAACTTTTCCCATTCATGTACCTATCCAAATGACTTTTAAATGACTTGTAACTGTACCCGCATCAATCACTTTTTCTGGCAGTTCCAGAAACCACGGTCTGTGTGAAAAAGTTGCCCCTGAGGTCCCTTTTAAATCTTTTTCCTCTCAAAAATGTGCCCCTTAGTTTTGAACTCCCCTAACCTTGGAAAAATACCTTTGCTATTCACCTTTTCTATGCCTGCTATGATTTTATAAACCTTTAAAAGGTCACCTCTCAACCTCCTACACTCCACTGAAATAAATCCCAGCCTTTCTAGCGTCTCCTTATAACTCAAACCCTCCAGTCCTGGCAAGATTCTTGTAAATCTTTGCTGAGCCCTCTCCGATTTAATAATATAATTCCGACAGCAGGGCAACTAGAAGTATATATAGTATTCCAAATGTGGCCTCACCAACATCCTGTGAAACCTCAGCATGATGTCCCAACTCCTATACTCAAAGGTCTGAGCAATGAAGGCAAGCGTGCTAAATGCCTTCATAAGCACCCTGTTTACCTGTGATGCAACTTTCAAAGAACTATGTACCTGAATCAGAGTCTCGGTTCAATAACACTACCCAGCCCTACCATTAATTTTATCAGCTTTGCATTTATAGATTAGATTACTTGCAGTGTGGAAACAGGCCCTTCGGCCCAACAAGTCCACACCGACCCTCCGAAGAGCAACCCACCCAAACCCATTCCCCTAAATTTACCCCTTCACCTAACATTATGGACAATTTAGCATGGCCAATTCACCTAACTTGCACATTTTTGGACTGAGGGAGGAAACTGGAGCACCCGGAGGAAACCCATGCAGACACGGGGAGAATGTGCAAACTCCACACAGATAGTTGCCTGAGGCGGGAATTGAACCCAGGTCTCTGGTGCTGTGAGGCAGCAGTGCTAACCACCGTGCCACCGTACTGCCCAATTTAAATTCCATTTGCCATTCCTCAGCAATTTGGCCCAATTGATCAAGATCCCATTGTAATCTTCGATAATCTTCACTGCCCACAATACCACCAATTTTGCTGTCATCCACAAACTTACTAACCATGCCTCCTAACTTCTCATGCTATCCATTGTATATATAACTGACACAACAGTGGACCCAGCACTGATCCCTGCGGAACACCGCTGGTCACAGTGCTCCAGTCCAAAAAACAACCCTTCACCATCACCCTCCGTCTCCAACCATCAAGCCAATTTTGTGTCCAATTGACAAGTTCTCCCTGAATCCTGTGTGATCTAACTTTACTAACAAGGCTACCATGCAGAACTTTGTCAAAGGCAAGTCCATATAAACAACATCTACTGCTCTGCCCTCAACAATCTTTTTGATTATGTCTTCAAAAAACTCAATCAAGTTTGTGAGACACTATTTCCCATATGCAAAGCCATGCTGACTATCCTTAATCGGTCCTCACCTTTTTAATTGAATGTATTTCCTAAATCTTAGAATTGTTAACAGTGAAGTTATCTTTTCATGAGAAGAGGTGCAAATATGCATCTCAGTCAGCTGAATTAAATATCCATTGTTTGTTTTTAAAATAAATACTTGGTCTGCTATTTATCTTGAAACAATTCACTTTTGTCTTTATGTATAGGAGAGTTTCAATTTGTATTTTTGAAAATAATTTGCATACAACCTGTATCATAAATGTGGGTAGGTTGCTTTATTTGTTTTGCTTGGATTTAATTGTTTTGAATGAAGGTATGGAGACAAACGAGAATCAATCCTGACCTGCAAATTGACTCTGTTGCTGATTATTTGAATAAAGTTGTGCTTACAGAATGTCTAAGTGAATAAGGTTAGAGGCTGTCCTGAGTTTGGAAGGCATTCTATATCAAGTGATATTAAAAAAAAACTGAAGCTGATCTCAAACTAAGGAGAAGTTCTTGGCAAGTTTGAATCAATTGGTGACTGTAAAATTGCAAACAAGCTGCACAGTATGTGAAATAGCCCTAACCAAAATTGCAAGTTTATGTTTCATATTTTTTGACATTAGCTGGCTATAATACACATTCTGTTATATTTTTCTGTCCAATCAAAGCATTGTTTCTTGTGTGATTAATATTTCATTACAAGGATGAGAGGGAGTACATGGTATCACAGAATGTTACAATGTATACAAGCTATTCAATTTATGAACATTTTTGCCCACAAGCCACTATGTTTAATCCCATCACTCTGGTTGTTCCCTCTTAGCTTTCATGTTTTTATTTTCCAAGCTACTATTCAATCCCTTTTCAAGTAGAGTGGTATACCACAACGATCTGTGGTAAGGCCTCAACTAGTCGCTATGTTTATTAATGACTTGGGATAGCATATTTGAGAGCTATACATCCAGGTTTTCTGATGGAACAAAGTTGAGTGGCATAGTAAGTGGTGTAAACGGGAGCTGAAAGTACAGAGGAGACACCGTTAGCTTGAGTGAGTGAACAGAAGTGTGGCATATGGATTTGAACTGTGAAATCATCCATATTGGACCCAGAAGGGATAAATCCAAACAGTGGAAGACCAAAGAGATTCAGGGATCTGTGTACACAAATTACATTTCAAAAGGTAAAGGTTACAGGAAAGGAACAATCAAGTACACTAATGAAATTTTAGTTTTAATTATGCAAGGGCTAAAATAATGAAGTTGAGTTGCAACTAAACAAAACCCTGGTTAGGCTACATTCAGTGTATAGTTCTGGGCATTATACATAAGGAAATATTGGCATTAGATGGAATGGTCTGCAGGTTTACTGGAATGTTATGAGAGTTCCAAGGGTTCTTTCTTAAGGAGAAGTTACATAAACTAGGCTTCCATTCCTTGGTGGATATAAAGTTAAAGGTGATTTGTTTGTTTTTTTTAAGATTTGGTTTCTCATGGGAGACTGGTTAGCAAGATTAGATCTCATGGAATACAAGGAGAACTAGCCATTTGGATACAGAACTGGCTCAAAGGTAGAAGACAGAGGGTGGTGGTGGGGGGTTGTTTTTCAGACTGGAGGCCTGAGAACAGCGGAGTGCCACAAGGATCGGTGCTAGGTCCACTACTTATCGTCATTTATATAAATGGTTTGGATGTGAGCATAAGAGGTATAATTAGTAAGTTTGCAGATGAAATCAAAATTGGAGGTATAGTGGACAGCGAAGAAGGTTACCTCAGATTACAGCAGGATCTTGATCAGATGGGCCAGTAGTTTGAAACTGTCAAAATGTGAGCAGAGTTTTCAGAGCAAGTTGTTGAATATGGATTAGCTTGAAGTCTTCTCAGTGAAATGGAACCTCTCAATGAATATACTTCTTTATTCAACTTTGTAATCACCGAGTGTCAACCAGGCAGGGAAAAGCCTTAAGGAAGAGCTGTATTCTTGTAATAACTTTGAGTTAACTTAGCAGAGTTAAAACTATTTTCACCAGAGATTGGTAGATTCTTGCTAGCCAAGGATATTAAAGATAATAAAGTCTAGGTGGACATGTGGAAAAAAGGTACATATCAACCATGATTTCGTCAAATGATTAAACAGACTTGTGGAGCTAAATTGTCTGCTCCTGTGCTTATGTTTCTTGTAGCAGAAGTTATGGAATTTGTTTACCATTTTTGTTGCTGAATACTAGAACCAGCTGATGATTTGATCATGTCACTTCATTATTTGAATGTTTTATTAGATTATCCATTAACCTTCCAGTGAAATGTGAAAGAAAAAAAAGATTAACAAGGACAAATATAGGACCAATACAGTTAGAGATGGAACAATTTATACTGGAGAACAGGGAAATGACAGTGTCTGTGTTCATCAAAGACAATACAGAAAATGTCCCAGAAAAATAAGATGACTAAGTGACTTTTGTCAATGAAGAGCTGGAATAAATTAATACTTAAAGACCTGGAAGATTAATTTCCAGATGTTTCGTAACCTACTAGGTAACATCTTCAGTTGGAGTCAGGCGGAGCACTCTACGATTCCCGCTTTCTATTTATTTGTTTGGGTTTCTTTGGGCTGGTGATGTCATTTCTTGTTCTTTTTCTCGGGGGGGGGTAGTAGATGGGGTCTAACTCGATGTGTTTGTTGATTGAGTTCTGGTTGGAATGCCATGCTTCTAGGAATTCTCATGCGTGTCTCTGTTTGGTTTGTCCTAAGATGGATGTGTTGTCACAGTCGAAGTGGTGTCCTTCCTTATCTGTATGTAAGGATACCAGTGAGAGAGGGTCATGTTGTTTTGTGGCTAGTTAGTATTCATGTATCCTGGTGGCTAGTTTTCTGCCTGTTTGTCTAATGTAGTGTTTGTCACAGTTCTTGCAAGGTATTTTGTGCATGTCCAGAAACCATAACTACTCTACTGGACAAACAGGCAGAAAACATAGTGTTTGTTACAGTTCTTGCACAGTAGTTTGTAAATGACATTAGTTTTGCTTGTCTGTATAGGATCCTTCAAGTTCATTAGCTGCTGTTTTAGTGTGTTAGTGGGTTTGTGGGCTACCATGATGCCAAGGGGTCTGAGTAGTCTGACATTCATTTCTAAGATGTCCTTGATGTAGGGGAGAGTAGTTAGGGTTTCTGGATGTGCACAAAATACCTTGCAAGAACTGTGACAAACACTACATTGGACAAACAGGCAGAAAACTAGCCACCAGGAAACATGAATACTAACTAGCCACAAAACGACATGACCCTCTCTCACGAGTATCTTTACATACAGATAAGGAAGGACACCACTTTGACTGGGACAACACATCCATCTTAGGACAAGCCAAATAGAGACACACATGAAAAATTCCTAGAAGCATGGCATTCCAACCAAAACTCTACCAACAAACACATCGAGTTAGACCCCATCTACCACCCCCTGAGAAAAAAGAACAGGAAATGACATCACCACAGTAAATAACAACACCAACCCAAAGAAGCCCAAACATATAAATAAAAAGCAGGAATCGTGTACAGTGCTTCGCCTGAGGCCCACTGAAGATGTTAGATCAGAGTGGTACTGGAAAAGCGCAGCACGTCAGGCAGCATCTGAGGAGCAGGAAAATTGACGTTTCGGGCAAAAGCCCTTCATCAGGAAGCCCTGGTGAAGGGCTTTTGCCGAAAACATTGATTTTCCTGCTCCTTGGATGCTGCCTGACCTGCTGTGCTTTTCCAGAACCACTCTGATCTAAACTCTGATTTCCAGCATCTGCAGTCCTCACTTTTGCCCACTGAAGATGTTACCTAGTAGGGCAGACAAAATGCCTGGAAATGAACCTTCCAGATCAGTGAGCAAACCTACATCCAGAACTTCAACCAGAGCTACAAATCTTCTCAAAACCCACTAGTAAAGAATAGTAATTGGAAAATTTGGATTGAGGGTTGATAAATTTCCTGACCTGATGTTACTTGTAGCATACATAGCTGAGAATCAATGGATTTGATGTATTTGGATTTTCAAAATGTGTTGGCTAAGATCTCACACATGACGTTAGTAAATAAAATTAGGACACATCCGATTTGGGTCAAATATAATATTATGGATTGACAATTGGTCAATAGAAAGCAGAGGGTGGGAATAAATGGATCATTCTCAGGCACAGCGGCATGGTGGCTCAGTGGTTAGCACTACTGCCTCACAGCGCCAGGGACCCTGGTTCAATTCCCACCTCGGACAATTGTCTGTGTGTGGAGTTTGCACATTCTCCCAGTGTCTGCATGGGTTTCCTCTGGGCACTATGGTTTCCTCCCACAGTCCAAAGATGTGCAGGTCAGGTGAATTAGCCATGTTAAATTGCCCATAGTGTTAGGTGCATTAGTCAGAGGGAAATGGGTCTGGGTGAGTTATTCTTCAGAGAGTCGGTTTCCACACTGAAGGGAATCTAACCTAATAGGATGTTACACTGGGGTCCCATAACGATCAATGCTAGGACTACAACAATCCATGTCAATGATTTGAATATGAGGACTAATTGTAATATTTCCAAGTTTGCTGATGACACCAAACTGCAAGGGAATTTAGAGTCACAGATCTCAGCACAGAGAAAGGTCCTTTGGCCCATCACCTCCATGTCAAACAAAAACAACCATCTCATTATTGTAATCCCATTTTCCAGCACTTGGCCCATAATTGTGTACCCCTTGGCTTTGCAAGTGCATATCTATCTACTTCTTAAATGTTATGAGGGTTTCTGCCTCTACCACCCTTACACGCAATGAGTTCCAGATTCCCACTACCAGGCCAGGTGAAAAGTCTTTCTTCACAGGTTCTCCTTTCCTTGACATCTATACATCCCCATTCCCCTGCCCCCTCCCACCCCGTCATTGATTCCTCCACGAAGGGTAAAGGATTTTCCCCGTCGTTTCAATCTCTGCCCCTCATAATTTTACACGTTTCAATCATATCCCTAGTCAGCCTCTCTGCCTCTTACAAACCCCCCAGTATGTCCATTCTGTCTGCATAGGTTAAGCTTATGACTTACTGTTCAAGAAGGCTGCAAGATGTTTCAAAGCTTGAATTGGATGGACACTTCAACACAGGCAAATTTTGCTGAACCCGAGGGAAAGGGTGGGATTTGGAATTAGTAGATAGTTTTTTTGAAAGAGCTAACACGGATATGAGGGGCTGAATTCCCTCCCTTATATTGTTTGGGACTTGTAAAGGTTTTGCAGTGTTGGAGTTGAGATCCTATCAATAGCTTAGTTTTTACAAGGCTGTATATTTGGAGGGTGCGGTTGGAACACTAGGGAATGCATTCCAGCAGAGTAACGGGACAAGCTTGTGACCCACCCCTCTCTGATAATTGGGCAGTTAGAATGTCAATCGGAGGGTCCACCAATCTTCAGATACCTATTGGTTGGTCTCGCGATGTGGAACCCCCCCTCGTTACTGATTGGACAGTCGCACTGTCAGTCCCGCCCACGGATGGTACCGTGGATTTGTGACGGAGAGAGAGCGCGAGCAGCTGGACCCGGAGCCGGACCCGCGGGAGGAGAAGGCGGCGGCCGCCGTCATGGCGGGTAGTGAGCAACTGCAAGGTTAGTTATTGTGTCTCTATGTGTCTGTGTTTTTATAATCTACTCAGGGAGACCCGGGCTCCTGAACACATTACCCCCAAGACCATGGACCCCAGGACCTCACTCCTCAGACCTTGGACCTCACCCCAATCCCCAGACCATGGATCTCCCCCCCCCACCCCCCAGACAATGGACTCCAGGACCTCAACCCCCAGACCTTGGACCTCACCCCAATCCCCAGACCATGGATCCCCCCCCCCACCCCCCAGACAATGGACTCCAGGACCTCAACCCCCAGACCTTGGACCTCACCCCAATCCCCAGACCATGGATCCCCCCCCCCCACCCCCCAGACAATGGACTCCAGGACCTCAACCCCCAGACCTTGGACCTCACCCCAATCCCCAGACCATGGATCTCCCCCCCCACCCCCCAGACAATGGACTCCAGGACCTCAACCCCCAGACCTTGGACCTCACCCCAATCCCCAGACCATGGATCTCCCCCCCCCACCCCCCAGACAATGGACTCCAGGACCTCACTCCTCAGACCTTGGACCTCACCCCAATCCCCAGACCATGGATCTCCCCCCCCACCCCCCAGACAATGGACTCCAGGACCTCAACCCCCAGACCTTGGACCTTACCTCCCCCCCCCCCCCCCCCCCAATGGACCCCAGGACCTCTCCTCCCCCGCAGACCATGAACCTCACCCTCACACCCTCCCCAGGACCTCATCCCCACTCCCAGACCATGGTCCCCAGGGCCTCGCCCTCCAGACCATGGACCTCAATCCTCTCCTCCCTCCCCCCCCCCCCTCCCTCCTTTATACATGAGCCTATGGTCCTGAGGACTCCACCTGCTTAATCTCTGCCTCTAGCCACCAGGATCTCATTCCAGATCTAGGTCTAAATTCCAGGACATGGTCCTCAAGACCTTACCCACTGAACTTCAGGGTCCAAATGCACTAAACTGCCCTGTGGCCAACCACTTCAACTCCCCTCTCCTGCTCCCCCAAGGACATGCAGGCCCTGGGCAGTCTCAACTGCCAAATCCAAGCCACCTGGAGGAAGAACACTTTATCTTCAACCACATGGGATCAACAACAACTTCACCAGTTTCCACATCTCCCTTCCTCCAACTCTGCACCACCCTCTTGACCTGTCCATCTTCCTTTCTTCCTATCTGCTCCACCCTCTCCACTGACCTATCACTATTACCCCCACCTGCATCCACTTATTGTCTTCCCAGTTACCCCCCTCTCTCTTTCTTCTCTCCCTCCCCCCCCCCCCCCCCCACTGCCCTATTTATCTTCCAGCCCCCTTCCTCTCCCTCATTCCTAATGAAGGGCTTATGCCTGAAATATAGACTCTCCTTGGATACTACCTGACTTGCTGTGCTTTTCCAGTGCCACACTTTTCAACTCCAGGGTCTAAAACATCATCCTCAGGACCACACTGCAGAACCAGGTTGTAAACCCCACCCTAGGACCTCATTCCCCAAACCCCAGGGTCCAAACCTCGGCTCCAAGCCCCCAGGATCTTACTCCAGCTGAACCCCAACCCTCCTGATCCAGAAGACTACACTCTGGCCACCGGTTCTTGAGGTCACACTCTATTTTCTGAACCTGAGGAATTGAAAGAATAATGTGAAGTGAGTCACATTTTCCAAGACAAATGGAAGACTCGGTTCTTGAGTGAAAATTGAGAATGTCACTTGTTTTGCAGTCAGAACAGTATAGTGGAAAACATGTTGCTGTTTTAATTTTCCTCAAAAGTAAAAGTTCACATGAACATTCCCTGCATTGAAGAAATTCAAAATGATGTTTTTAATCATCAGGGTGCAATCAGATGTATGTTGTCTTGATTGTTTTCTACTGGGTCCTTTTCATTTTAAAGAAATCCACTGTATAATCTTGTTTTTTTTGACAGTTGGTAGATCTGTACTGCTGAGTATTTCTGACAATTTTTAGGTTAATGTTTTTCTTGCTATGAGTTGCTTGCTTCTTGCTAAGTTTGTCAGCATTTCAATGAAAACGGATAATGTAGGTTCCAACTAGGTACCTGGCCTGAAGTTCTTACTTGCTTTTCTCTGTTTGTATTTAAATTGAAAATCCTTTCTTTCTAATCTTTGAGACCTTTTGTGAAAAGTGACAAAGATCATTGAGCCTTTAAACTCCAAGTGCAGCAAATTGTAATAATTGGCCAATAGTGTTTCAACATGTCTCATCTGGCTTTTAAATATTGAATACACCATATATTTCACAAGCCTTCCGATTTGCTTAGTCATTAACTACTGTTAACATTTGAAGAAAATGTAACTTTTCATACAGGGGAATTAACTGAAAAGCTGAAATATGACCATGTGAAATACAGTTGGTTTCCTGGGAGTTTGCATTACTCCCCTCAGTGTAGTTAGATTTCAAAGATCATTGTTCTGATGTTTTGAGCTACGTGGACGTAAATTTTCCAAGATGGACTTTATTGAAATGTTTCTAATATAGGATGGCTACCACTTGTAGTTTTCTTCCATCCCCTGAATGAATATCAACTGGAGATGATGGTATCAGTATTAATCAGTTGTATCTATTCCTGTGAAGAATGGCTTAGCTTCACTCTGGCATCAGTGCTATCATGAAGAGAGACTGTCCAGCCTCACCCGTCAGGACTTTATTAACATATGTAATACTTGGTGAAGGTAGTCACTGTAATCTGGCCAGATCTCACAGTCACCCTGTCTGCTGTTAAGATTTAGATTAATTTGTTGTATCAGATTTCTTACTGTCCTAAAGGTACAGTTTCCTGTTGATGTTCAATTGCACTGATGTCAGCCTCCCTACCATATGTCATCCAAGTGACCAATCTTCAAATATCAGTCTGAGGTTTTACTATGGAGACATCATAGCCAGGTCCAGTCATGTTTTTCCTGATGTTCATACATTTACACTTCCAGTAAATGATAACTGAATAGTGACTGGGAACAGATATCCTGGTTGACTTTTTCCAATTCCTGGAGCTGCACTGTTGTGATGTCTCTTGTGCCCCTACCCTGCCTTGGTTAAGATTTGCTAGCAATCAAAATTAAAGCTCAAACATTAGCAAAGACATAACTGAAATGACAATTGTGTTGACTGGTGGAATGTCACTCATTCAAGATTATTTTGTGATCTCTGCACGATCATAGTATTACTGGGAGTTTGAGAACACAGCGTTCAGAATATTATCTGAAAAGGCATAAATTCCAGGTTATTCAGAATTAATATTTGGAGCCAGTCAACTTGGCTCTGATCTGTTATTGTGTTGAGGTACAACTTGAGCTGTAGCTGGTGTTTTGACAGTGTATTCAATATTTTTATGCTTTTTAAAAATGTCAGTGTCCCTAGGTAGGGATCAGATTGAAATTAGTATATCTGGCTAATTTTGATGTGATAATTCAAGTGTATAGTTGTTATGGTCAACATAATTTTCTTAATGAGGTATTCCTGATGAAGGGCTTTTGCCCGAAACGTTGATTTCGCTGCTCGTTGGATGCTGCCTGAACTGCTGTGCTCTTCCAGCACCACTAATCCAGTATATAATTTTCTTAATACTCACTGATGACATGATGCAGAAACCATAACAGAAACAAAGATATTTTGTTTGTTGGTTAATCAGTCAGTTATCCACAATACAGAGCTGAAAATGTGTTGCTGGAAAAGCGCAGCAGGTCAGGCAGCATCCAAGGAACAGGAGAATCGACGTTTTGGGCATAAGCCCTTCTTCAGGAATGAGGAAAGTGTGTCCAGTAGGCTAAGATAAAAGGTAGGGAGGAGGGACTTGGGGGAGGGGCATTGGAAATGCGATAGGGAGGGAGGTCAAGGTGGGGGCGGAAAGGTCAGGAAGAAGATTGCAGGTTAGGAAGGTGATGCTGAGTTCGAGGGATTTGACTGAGACAAGGTGGGGGGAGGGGAAATAAGGAAACTGGAGAAATGAGTTCATCCCTTGTGATTGGAGGGTTCCTAGGCGGAAGATGAGGCGCTCTTCCTCCAACTGTCGTGTTGCTATGGTCTGGCGATGGAGGAGTCCAAGGACCTGCATGTCCTTGGTGGAGTGGGAGTGGGAGGGGGAGTTGAAGTGTTGAGCTACAGGGTGGTTGGGTCCGTTTGGAGGTGGCGGAAATATATTTCCCCCCCCCCCCCCCCTCCCCTATCAGCGTTCCGAAAAGACCACTCCCTTCGTGACTCCCTCGTCAGGTCCACACCCCCCCACCAACCCAACCTCCACTCCCGGCACCTTCCCCTGCAACCGCAAGAAATGCAAAATTTGCGCCCACACCTCCTTCCTCCCCCCCCCCCCCCCCCCCCCCCACCCCCCCACCTTACTTCCCTCTAAGGCCCCAAGGGATCCTTCCATATCCGCAACAAATTCACCTGCACCTCCACACACATCATCTATTGCATCCGCTGCACCCGATGTGGCCTCCTCTATATTGGGGAGACAGGCCGCCTACTTGCGGAACGTTTCAGAGAACACCTCTGGGACACCCGGACCAACCAACCCAACCACCTCGTAGCTCAACTCTTCAACTCCCCTCCCTGTCTCAGTCGAATCCCTCGAACTTAGCACCGCCTTCCTAACCTGCAATCTTCTTCCTGACCTCTCCGCCCCCACCCCACTCCGGCCTATCACCCTCACCTTGACCTCCCTCCACCTATCGCATTTCCAACGCCCCTCCCCCAAGTCCCTCCTCCCTACCTTTTTATCTTAGCCTGCTGGACACACTTTCCACATTCCTGAAGAAGGGCTTATGCCCGAAACGTCGATTCTCCTGCTCCTTGGGATGCTGCCTGACCTGCTGCGCTTTTCCAGCAACACATTCTCAGCTCTGATCTCCAGCATCTGCAGTCCTCACTTTTTCCATCCACAATATAAGACTAGGCTCTGTCAGCCTCTTGAGCTTGTTCTGCCAAACAGTTAGATTTGTACCTCAGCTTAATTTACCTGTCTTTGCTACATATTCTTTATCCTTAGGCTGTGTAGATCTCTTGATCTCAGTCCCAGCTGTTTCAGTTGAACTCCAGGATGCAGAGCTAATGTTCGGTTCTCTCAACTTTTTCTGTGAAGAAGTGGATCACTCCTTGATTGTCTAGTTTTAAGAGTATTCCCTTTTTCTTGATTGACTAACCAGAGGAAATAGTTCTTCTTTACCTTTTATTGGTGCTGTGTTTTTTATCATCATAAATAGTTCACATTGATTACTTGTCAACCATCCTAACTCGAATGCAAACCAGGTTTCCAGTTTATAGCCAGACAGCTGTGTTATTAAACACTTGGAGAGAGGATTGAATGCATCCTACTCGTCAGTGGCCACTGGAATTAAGTTAATTGCAAACCTCCAACACAAATTGAGCAATTAATTTTATTATTTAATTTGAAAATTTAGTAGAAATATTTTGACAGGCAAAATGCTTAAACAGAGTTGTTAGTGTAATGCCTTACCGCACCTTTTAGATACCCCTGTTTGCTTTAGCTATTGGGAGTTCTATCCGATTGTAATTAGTCATTTTGTTCATCTGGAAAATGATGTTTCCCACAGTAGGCAATTTCCTGGGTTCTGTTTCAGACTGTTAGTCTGCATTATAACCATCTGAGAGAGAAGACGTCAGTGCAGCTAAGTGAGGCTCATTAAATAGTGCCTTTAACATAAGGTAAACTGAAAACCAGCTTGTTTCAAAGATAAGTGAAACTTTTACTTGGGTTGCATTGAATAAAGAAAGTCGGCTAACAACTCTGTTACCACTTTAGTGATATCTTGTCAAATATTACAGACAACTTATGGTTAACTGGGAATATTAATATGTGCTTGTTTTTCTTCTTGAGTACTGGGCGTGACAGACATCTGTACTGAAACAGTTGAGACAAAATACTGAAAGCTGTTGATAATTGTCTGTATTTGCCTTTGGTAACTACTTGTGGTGCCAGGAATGACTGTGTAGTGCAGGCAACAAGTTTCTACCTGCCTTGTTTGTTGCAGCAAAATTACATCCGGAAACATGTCTTGCCTCCAGTTGTTAAATCATCCAGATTTTTCCTTGAGTCACCCTCAATCATCGATCCTTGCCCAAACTGCATGAACAAAACAACACTTCAGACCTAGATTTCAGTTGAGCATGCAGGCTGGGACAGTTAACTCAAACTAAGGGGAATTGTTCATAACAAGCATCCTATACTTCTCTGTTCCCAAAGAAGTTCGTCTTGTTTCTTTGGAAATGCAGTTACTATTACAAAGGGCAGTTAAAGGAAGCAAGAATTACAGAAGGAAGATTTTTTTCAAAAAAAAATATGGAATGGATTACTGCTATGAATGGTGGAACCAGAAACCACAGTTGTGTTTTAGACAGAATTCAGCACGTTCTTTCCGACAAATAAAATTCTAGGTTCTTCAAACTTAGAACTGTACAGCACAGGAACAGGCTCTTCGGCCCATGTTGTACAGTACATGATGCCAAATTTAAACTAATCCCTTCTGCTGCCTTTGGTCTATATCCCTCCCTTCTTTGCTTATTCATGTGCTTATCTAACAGCCCTTTAAATGCCCCTACCTATTTGCCTCTGCCAGCACCTTTAACAGTGCCTTCCAGACTCATACCACTCTTGTGCAAAACAAAATTGCCCCACATTTTCTTTGATTCTCTCTGCCTTCATCGCTCAAGAGAAAACATCCTAGTTTTTCTAGCCTCTCCTTTATAGTTTATACTCTCTAATCCAGACAGCATCCTGGTAAACCTCTTCTGCACCCTCCCGAAAGTCTCCACATCCTTCTTGCAATGTGGCCACTTGAATGCAACTCAACACTCTAACTGCCTGACCAAAATCTTTTAAAGGTTCAACATGACATCCTGACTCTTGTCCTTAATGCCCCAGCCAGTAAAGATAAGCATGTCATTGGATGCCTTTACCACCCTATCGACTTGCGTGGCCACTTTTAGGTAGCTATGGATTTGAACCTCATGATCCCTCTATACATCAATTCTGGTCGGGGTCCTGCCATTAACTGTATACTTTCCTTCATATTTGATCTCATAAAGTGCAACACCTTATACTTGCCAGGATTAAATTCCATCTGCCATTTGTACATCTATATTTAAACTTATCCTTATCCTGCTATATCCTTTGACAATGTTTTACACTATTCACAAATTCACTGAACCTTGTGTCGTCTGCAAACTTACCAATCCATCCCTCTGTTTTCATCCAAGTCACATAACCAGCAGAGGTCCCAGTATGGATCCCTACGGAACATCACCAGTCATGGACCGTCGGCCAGAAAAGCACCATTCCTCCACTACTGTATTTTCTGGGCAAGCCAGTTCTAAATCCAAGCAGCCACGTCGTCATGGATCCCATGCATCTTAATCTTCTGGATGAGCTGACCTTGTTGAAAGCTTTACTAAAATCCTTGTGAACAACATCCATTGCTCTATCCTTCGTCATCTCCCGAAAATTCACTCAAGTTAAGGTATGGCTGGCCCTGCACAAAACCATGCTGATTGCCCCCAGTTGGGCCATGCTCTTCCAAATGGGTGTAAATCCTCTCCAGTAGCTTCTTAGCCACTGAGGTGAGACTCACCGGTCTATAGTTTCCTTGCTTATCCCTATTTCTCTTCTTGAGCAGTGGAATAACATTAGCTACTTGCCAGCCCTTCGGGACCTCTCCAGTGACTAGCGAGGAGACAAAATTCTTGGTCAAAGTCCCAGCCCCTATTAATAACCTGAAGCAAGCACTGGGATCTTATCTACATTAATGTTCTTCAAGAGACCTAACACCACTTCTAGATCTCAAACTGCCCTATCATATTAGTGTGCCCCACACTAATATTGCTGTCTTCCATTCCTCCTTGTGAGTGGATACTGACACAAAGTGCTCATTGAAGATCTGACCCACATCTTCTGCCTCCAAGCACAAGTTCCCTTCTTTATCCTGCAGTGGTCCTACCTTCTCCCTAGTTATCCGCTTGCTTTTAATATATGTATAGAATGCCTTGGGTTTCTCTTTCACCCTACTTACCAAGGCCCCTTCTTACTCTCCTAATTGCCTGCTTGAATACTTTCCTACTTTCTTTATATTCGCAAATGCTCTGTCCAATTTTTAGCTTCCTGAACCTTACATATGCATTTTTTTATTTTTGACTAAATTCACAACCTCCCTCATTATCCACGGGTCCTATACCTTGCCATCCTTGTCCTTTCTTCTTACTGGATCATGCCAGTCCTGAACTCCGATCACAACTTTGAACAGCTCCCAAATGTGAAATGTGGACTTGCCCGATAACAGCTCCTCCCAATTAACATTCCCTAGCTCCTGCCTAATACTACTTTCTAAGTTTGCCCTCCTCCAATTTAATACCTTCCCACAAGGTCCTGACTCATCCTTTATTCATAGTTTTCTTAAAATTTAAGGAGTTATAATCACTATTTCCAAAATGTGCTCCCATTGAAAGGCCAGTCGCCTGGTTAGGCTCATTAGCCAATACAACATTCAGTATGGTACCTCCTCCATTTGGACTATCTATTTACTGTTTCAAGAAACCCTCTTGAATTCTGCCCCATTTAAGCCTTGTGTTCTAAGGAAGTACCAGTCAATCTTGGGGAAGTTAGTCACCCTGTTGTTTTTGCATTTTTTTCATATTCTGCAAACATATCTGTTCGTCGATGTCCTGGTGGCTGTTAAGAGGGCCTATACTATAGTCCCATCAGAATGATTGTACCTTTCTTGTTTTTGAGCTGTACCCATATTTCCTCAGTAGATGAGCTTTCCAGTATGTATTCTGAGTGCAACTGACATTCTCCCCGATAAATAATGTAACACCTCCAACTCTTTTACCTCCTTCCCTATCTCATCTAAAACAATTAAAATCCTGCAGCTTTGTGTTGACAGTCCTGTCCCACTCTTATCCAGATCTCTGTAATGGTCACAACATCATAGTCTCATGTGCTGACACAGACTCTAAGCTTATTTGCCTGACCCATAATTCTGAGTTGAAATAAATATACTTTAGCCCATTAGTACCATCATGTTTATTAACCTGTGTCTGCCTGTCTTTTCTTTGTTTTCTGGTCCCCTCAATCCCTCCAATTGCTGACCTGCTTTGATTCCAAGCCCCTGCACTTGAGTATAAATCTTCCAGAGTCGCATTAGTGAATCTCCCTGCAAGGATTTTGGTTCCTCTTCAGTTTAGGTGCAACCCATCCTTCTTGTACAGGTCACCCCTACCCCAGAAGAGGCCCCAAAGATCCAAGAACCTGAAACCCTGTTCCCTGCACCAGCTGCTTAACCATGCATTCATCTTTCCTGTCTTTCTATTCCTTGCCTCACTGGCGCGTGGCACTGATAGTAATCCAGAGATTGCTACCCTAAAGGTCCTACTCTTTAGCCTTTTTCCTAACTCGCTGTCCTCACTACACAGGATCTCATCCCTCTTTCTACCAATGTCATTGATACCATTGTGCACAACAACCTCTGGCTGGTCACCCTAAGAAATTTCATTTCTTAGGAATCCTTGGAGGGAATCCTGGGGATTGGAGGGCTGGATAGAAACGAGGAGCAGGAGTAGGTCATTCGGCCCTTCAAGCCTGCTCTAATATTCAATATGATCATGGCTGATCATCCAACTTAGTCCCCAGTTTCTGCCTCCTCCCCATATCCTGTTATTGCTTCAGCCCTGAGAATGATAATTAACTCCTTGGAAACATCCATTGTGTTAGCCTCAGCCACTTTGTGACAATGAATTCCACAGGCTCACAAAGTTCTCCTCATCTCTGTCTTAAATGGCCTACCCTGTATCCTTAAACTGTGACCTCTAAATATCCTCTAGTAAAAATCAAATATATTGATATCATCAACCAGGAAGCATTATGGAACATCCTTCTCTGCTTTAGCTGCACCATGAAGTTTGTCACTAAGACAACCCAATGAGTTAATTGGTTATTTTTGAAAATTGTTGCACTGGAGTCTAGGCCTGGTAGGTACCTTGAGTCCTTCTGCAACTGAAACTGCTGGAATTAATTGTAAAAACTGGGGAAGCAGGAGATCAGAGTTTGGCACTATTGTGTGGTTGTTCTCAGCTGATATCGGTCTTGAAGATAATACATTATAAAGAAGTGATTTGGAGGAGTTGGTGTTGGACTGGGGTGGGTAATGTTAAAAATCACAACACCCCGTTATAGTCCAACAGGTTTATTTGGAAGTGCTAGCTTTAAAAGCACTGTTTCTTTATCAGGTGACAACTGCCTGATGAAGCAGCGCTTCGAAAACTAGTGCTTCCCAATAAACCTGTCGGACTATAACGTGGTGTTATGTGATTTTTAACATTTTTTTTGTCCTGATTCTTTAGATTTGGAAAATTTGGCTAATGTGAGTAAAATTTCACAAAAATGTAAAAATGAAATTTTAATCTTTGAGAGGATTATCTCAACACATCAGGAAATGTTTCAACTAAAGCTGGAGTGCTCATTGGTATTTCAGCAAAGGCTGTACCTGGATTAAGGACAGAGTGCTGGAGGGGCTCAGCAAGTCTGGCAGTATCTGTGGAAAGAGAAGCAAGACAATGTTACAAATATGGTTTGATACTTTGGAATAGTCTGTATTATCTGGCTGGATTTGGGGGCAGGGAAAAAGCACTAAGTGGAAGAAAATCATCCGTGAGGAAAGTTGAAATATTTGCCTTTTGATAAAAGGCATTGCCTGTTGGTTTGCTCAACATGCATTTCTTAGTGTTTTCACTTAGTTTTTAAATGTGATTTTTTTTTATTCTTGGGCATTGAAAGTGTTTGATCAAAGACTGCAGAGGGTAGGGATTTTGTACATTTTACAGACAAACCTAACACTAGTCTCAAGGGTGTTCTTTCCCACTGAGCACCACTTTTTTTTTTCGCAGAAAGGTCAGGAGGAAATCATGAGCGTCGATGTAACCCACAATTGGGTTACAGAGAATTAATGCTTGTCAATTGGGAACTTGGTGTTATTTCTGGTGGGGACTGGATTTCAGTTCAGCCCAGAAGAAAGCCCTGATGACTAGGTTTTCTGATTTGTTCTCAGCATTTGAGTGATGTTGACATGATCAGAAGTTTTAATTTCTCTCTTTTTATGGTGGAGGGCCTCACCCTGAACAACTGTGTCTGGTTCTGGGTGGGTGGAAGGGGGGAAATAACCAGATCTCTGATCCTGTGATGATAGAACAGTATGCGTTCAAATCAGGATGTGATATTTCTAGGAAGTTGAGATTACTGTCCAACTATAGTTACAATGTTCATTAGGGTAAAGGGAAATAATTTCAGGGCACCATTCTTTTACTATCAAGGTGACTGCTTATATTTCCAGTCTATAAGGCCTGTTTCCAATAGCTGAGCTAGGGTTTTACTCCCTGTCGAGTTAGCTCGCTCCATTCTGCTGGGTCATTTCAGTGGAGGTAGGATTGACCAACAGGACTCCCCAGCCACATGTGATAAGTGATCAAGATCTGGCAGGACCTCAAGTCTGATTAAATGAGGCTGATAAGGATTTCCCTGTTGTCTAGTTTCCAGTGGCATTGGCGACTACTGTGGGCACCCAACTGCAGGCTAGGATAGGGGAACAGTCTGGTGACATGTCCTGGAAGATGAAACTAATTTTTTAATTAATGATTTTAAAAACTCTTGGAAGAAGGCATCCACATTGAAACACACACTGTGACTTACCGTTCCTTACAGCCTGCTGCTGCTGCTGTCAAGCTGAGAAATGCCTGATTGGTCCTGCAGTTGAGACCGCCCCCTCCCCCACCCAGTACCTTTTAAGAAAACTTGGAATCTAGCTTCATACCACTTAATGGGATGGCATCAGGAAAATTCCAGCGAGCAGGAGACTCTTCCCAAGGCCAGTTCAAGATATGGAAATGAGAATGTATATCTGGTATCAGCAGGTTGGGAAAGAGTTAAGTTCTAAGTTTTGTGAAACAAGAGGTTCAGCTGAGCATGACTCGGAACAGTTAAGAACCTGCAGTTAACAATGGGGTGCTGGAGGCAAGGGTAATGGTGAAAAAGCATTATGTAGAGCCATTTAACAATATTGGAAGCATTCAATATGTAAGGTCAGTTTAACAAGGTGAAAAGTATTCACTAAGTGAAGCCAGTTAAAGTTAAGAACATTCATTGTATAACACTAGATGGTTCAATCTTCGCTATTGACACTCTGATTGTGATGGTCACCCAATTAATATGTATGCTGCCTTATCTGGATGCTCCTCCCAGTAAAATGATTATATAATTCATTAAGAAACTGCTGTTTGAGAGGGAATGTCTCTCTGCACATGGGCAATCATTCTCACTCCCTCCAGGACATGGAATAAAGATGAAGGTAAGACTTTTCGCTGTCTTAGCATTTTGCTTCGACTGAGGAGGGGGAATGGGAAGACAGAAACAGTCTAGCCTCCTGCTCCCCCTCCCAGAGCGAGATTTCAGTCCGCCAAACCAAACTGGTTATTTGTTATTACATGGTGGAGAGAGCCTAGTTGGAATGAACGCTAGTTTACTTGTTCAGTTTGGTCTTGGACCTGGTATGCAGGACAGCCCCAGCTTAGCTGTCCAATCCACTAAAATAATTGAACGTGTCTTGTAATGTGTGATCTCATTCCTTCTTCATCTAGATGCTGATGTCAGCCTTTGGATCTGAATTGAAGAAGAAATCATTACATTTACTAATTAAATCTGAATTGGACAAATATTTTTGCCCAGTGTGAGCAATCTTTCGTAAATGGCTAATGGATAGGTGCTTAAACTGCACTATCGCCACCAGTGAGATTACATCCACTTGAAGTACTCACTGATGGTAAAGCATTGGGCCTATTACTCGGTGTTGATGAGCTCTGCATTGTTGTCGTCTACCAGCCCCTAGACCTGTTTTCTATGGTTGCATTGCCAGACAATGCTAATACCACATTTTCCATATCGAGAAATGATTCCATAGGTAACACTGACTCAGTAACTTTTCCCTGATGGCTGTGGTTTACATGTAAGGGCAAATCCTGTTGTTAGGAAATGTCATCAGCACTGTTAGTCCAGTTTGAACTGTTCCCTGCTTGAATCTATAAGGATGCACTTTTTAGCAGTTGTCAGTGGCGATGACCATTAAACTGGTAACATTGGCCCTTGCTTTCTCCTGGGAAGGTATAAAAGTGAGGGAGGGTGCAGTGTGAGACATTAGGGATTGATTTCATCACCAATTGCTCTTGCCTTTGACAGGCTAAGTTTTCTTTTGTATAGATGGGGCTCAAAGTTTGCTTGGGTTGTGTTGGTCAGTGTGCCAGGGGCTCAAATACTCTTCCAGTCTTCATTAGAGTCCTTCACACTGCCGCCCTCTCCTTATTCAGTAGGTACAGATTGAAACTGAAATAGAAACTTGCAGCTCAGTCACATGGTTACTCATTTTTAGCTACTGCTCAAACAAGACCACAGCAAAGACACTCAGTCAGAATATTTTCTTCATCCTACTGGGAGGATTGGCATTTCCCTGTATTGGGATTTTGTTTTCCTGTTCAGTGCTTTATTAAAATGAGTTGTTCATCTCTCTAAAATCTGTTCTTTTAAATCTTTTTATTAGCAAATTTTGTCAGGTTTTGGGAAGCAAGAAATGATGTTCCTTGTGGAAGTGGGTAGTTATTAAAGGATCAGTTTATTCTTCAGGTGACTTGTATATGTCTTAGCCTTGATCCTGCCTCTGCTGACCTCCGTTGGAGTGGTGGGGCTTTAGTGGGAGGAGACAATGGCCTATATTTCTGTCACTGATTATTCTGTTGGAAAGTATATTTGGATGTGAAGTGAGGACAGGACTGAACTAGACATCTGCTCCCTTGTTCTTGAGGAACCCACTGAAAGTCCAGAGACCAGGCTATAAGCCACTTCCGCACGGTATTATCAACAGACGTAGAATTGTACCCCAGAGAGGAGTGGGAAAAACTACTGGGGCAAAGTAGGAAACCATCCGCCAAATGTTTTGGCAGTTACCGGTAAACATAGTGTGAATGTTTGAAAACTGCTGGGGCTGTGTAATGCCCAAAAGGTTGTTTTAAATCTTGAGGCACTTTAGAAATACTTTGGCACACATGATGTTCTTGTTTTCAGCTACAGCCTTGGCCTTGAGAGGAACAGTTTTCTAATGCAGCAATGTTGTATCTGCACTGCCCAAGTTTTGCATCATGAATGGCAGTGAGGCAGACAGCACAACTCATGGGTAGTATGATTTGAAGCCTGCAAATAGGTAGATGTCCAAAAGCTGATGTCTGGGTTGCCATGAACCTCCACATGATTCATTACTGAAAGGCTCTGCATTGAAGACAGTGAAAGGTCATGAAGTTGCTCAACGTACTTGTGATGTGTGCAGGATAGGTTGGGACTGGTGTGTTGGTGTCCAGGTGAATTTTTAAAAGCATGTTAAATCCCAATTATTGTCAACAAAATCTCTGGCAGTGAAAACAGAGCGGAATTTTTTTTCCAAATGTTAATGTTGGAGATTCTGAAAATGTAAGTTTAACATTTTTCTGTCTTTAGTTTACTCTCGACTCCACCTTTCTTTCCTTCGCTTTATTTATTTTCTGTATAAACTTTAAAATGTTGTACAAATGTTCAAGTTTATCTTCCTGGTTTAGACTCTTTTAGAGCTAAGTTAGATACCTCCTGAAACTGGATTTGGGGTTGGAGTGAGTGGCCCAGATCTATTCATTGTAAACCACGCAATAGACTTCAGATTCAACCTGTGTCAATAATTCATCTTCGTCCAGAGGATGTCTAAATAGTCCCAAACCTTCCAGTACTTTTTCCAAGTAGTCCTTTAAACAGAAATTTGTTCCCAGCACTCCTCGTAGCTGCCATGCAACACTCCTACACCTTGCAAGGTTTGAAGCTCAGGTTGAGGTTTAGGGTGTAGGTTTGATATCCAGACGTTTCATTACCTGGCTAGGTAACATCATCAGTGGCGATCTCCAAGTGAAGCGAAGCTGTTGTCTCCTGCTTTCTATTTATGTTTGTCCTGGATGGGATTCCTGGGGTTTGTGGTGATGTCATTTCCTGTTCATTTTCTGAAGGGTTGATAGATGGTATCTAGATCTATGTTTGTTAATGACGTTGTGGTTGGAGTGCCAGGCCTCTAGGAATTCTTTGGCATAAGACTCGATACCATCTATCAACCCCTCAGAAAACGAACAGGAAAAGACATCACCACAAACCCCAGGAACCCCATGCAGGACAAACATATCAATAGAAAGCAGGAGACAACAGCTTTGCTTTACTTGGAGGTCGCCACTGATGATGATATCTAGCCAGGTAATGAAACGTCTGGATATCAAACCTACAGCTCAGCGAGCAAATCTACACCTTATTCCTACACCTTTTATCGGACTGCAAATGCAACAGACAATATTTTAAAAACTGCTGACGATAAGGTCGTTAATGAGCTCGTCAATTAGTGATTTTAAAATGGCAGACACATTGCGAACTCTGCAGCTTCTCCCCATCCGTAAGTTGAGAGATTCGCTGTTATCACACCCTCCTTTACATTCCTCTCGCCCCCCCCCCCACCTGCCCCGCTCTGCCCCAGGGGTTGGGAAGGGAGCTGGTTTGTGGATATAAAATTCAGCTGTGTGTGGGGGCTGTGGTTGGATGTGGAAGGTAATGCAGAGAATTTTCCTACAATGAGTGTCTAATCCTGGAAGCGACGGCTTACTGGTTGAGCTCTATTCCACTCTGTGGGACTTGATTGGCCAGGACCTGCTGGAGGTGTATGTCAGTATGCTTCGGGCAGGTACCATGAGTGAATCCATGAGGAAAGGTGGCATCACCCTCATCTACAAGCGGAAGGGGGAGAGGGAGGAACTCAAAAATTGGAGACCAATCTCACTGTTGAATGCGGATTACAAAATTCTGTCAAAGGTAATCGCCAACTGAGTCAGGTCTGCTCTGAGGTCGGTGATTCACCCTGACCAAACCTGTGCTGTGTCGGGCATGAAGATCGCTGAGTCTCGCACTCCTCAGAGATACGATCGCCTACGTGCAGGATAGAAGGTTGGACACCTGCCTGATCAGCCTGGACCAGGAGACAGCCTTTCACAGGATATCACACAGGTACATGAGAGATGTTCTCTCCAAAATGGGCTTTGGGGAGGGAATGTGCAATTGGATCAGACTGCTCTACACCAACATTGTCAGTGCAGTCTCAATCAATGAGTGGGAATCGGATAGCTTCCCAGTCAGATCTGGAGTCAGGCAGGGCTGCCCGCCCTCTCCTGCCTTGTTTGTGTGCTGCATAGAGCCATTTGCTGAGTCCATCAAGAAGGATGCGAGCCTGAGAGGGGTGACTGTTCCTGGCAGTGGGGGCCTGCAGGTTAAGGCCTGCCTGTACATGGATGACGTTGCCATGTTCAGCTCGGATCCGCTGTCCGTGCGCAGACTCATGTGCATATGTGACCAATTCGAATGGGACTCAGGGGCCGAGGTGAGAGCGAGGCCATGCTCTTCGGGAACTAGGCCGACCAATCCTCGATCCCCTTCATCGTCAGGACCGACCACCTGAAGGTGCTGGGTATTTGGTTCGGGGGTGGGGGGGTGGCGCTGGGGCATGCGCCAAGTCTTGGGAGGAGTGTATCAGCAAAGTGAGGCAGAAACTGTGCAGATGGAAGCTACGGTCGCTCTCCAACGCAGGAAAAACCTGGTCATCAGATGTGGGGCACTGTCATTACTATTATACGTGGCACAGGTTTGGCCTATTGCCAGAACCTGTGCTGCTGCAGTCACCTGGGCCATCTTCCAGTTTATATGGAGGTCAAAGTTGGACCGGGTCTGAAGGGACTCGCTGTACCAAGATCTGGGCAAAAGGGGAAATAATACACCCAATGCCACCCTCACCCTGGTGGCCACCTTTGTGTGTGGCTGCATCAATCTGTGCGTGGATCCCCAGTACGCAAACACCAAGTGTCATCACGTACTGAGGTTCTACCTATTCCCCGGTGTTGCGAAGGATGGGCCTGGCCTCGCTGCTGCAGAACGCTGCGTAGTTGGACCATTCCGTATCCCCTGTACTTCATGGAGAAGTTTATGAAGAAAAACACCTTTTGACCACAAGTCTGTCAGGAAGTGGTCAGCACGTAGTGTCCTTGAGACCCTTCAGGAAAAGGAGAGGGCGAATCCTATCGAGCAGTTTCCTGAGCAGACTGTCAAAGCCATTTGGCAGAATGCCTCATCGCCAGAACTTTCCAACAAGCACCAAGACATGGCTTGGCTGGTGGTGAGATGGGCTCTGCCTGTGAGATCCTTTTATGCACATTGGGACTCTCAGCACTGCACGCTGCCCTCGAAGCAGCTGCGGGGGAGACGAGACTGTCGCACATCTCCCTCTGGAATGTGCCTACGCAGAAGAAGTCTGGAGAGGAATGCATTGGTGTTTGTCGAGGTTCGTCCCGAGCAGCACCGTGATGCGGGACTCCATGCTCTCTACAGCCTGTTAGCCGGGACGCACGCTGAGACGAACATCAACTGTGCCTGCAGGATCATCAACTCAGTGAAGGACGCTGTCTGGGCAAGCTGAAACCTGTTGATATTCCAGCTGAAGGAGTTGACCCCGACTTAGTGTTGCAGACTGGCACATTCCAAGGTCTAGGACTGTGTTGACTGATGCGCTGAAGCTTGGGGCAGCTGCCGCCAAGGCGCGGTGGGGAAAGACCACTGTGTAATGTCTGCCTGTCTAAAGAAGAACAGGGGGCCCACGCAGTCATTTGGCTCTGCTGACACCTCAGCTAAAAATGTACAGACCTGTAAATAGGAATGATTACTCTGTTTTGGTATGCAAACAAATGGAATGTTTACATATGTATGGCATGTCCAGTTGTATAGATCATCAAAGTATTTATGAATTAAGTATATTTTTGAAATTTTAAAAAAAGTGTCTAATCTGAAATAGTCATTCTGTTGCCCTGGCTTACAATTGACTCCATAGCTAAACTACATGGATGACATCTAATACCCTCTGAAATAAATCTTCAGGAGAAGGCAGTTCATTCTTGCTGAGAATCAGGGGGTGGGTAGGAAATACTGCTGATGATTTGAGTCATAAGCTTGGAAACAGACTCTTTGGTCTAATCAGTCCATGCTGAACATAATCTCAAACTAAACTAGCCCCACCTGTCTGCTCCTGGCCCTTAACCCTCCAAACCATCTTGATTCATGTACTTATCCAAATGTCTTTTAAAAGTTGTAACTGTACCCGAATACCCCACTTTCTCTGGAAGTTCATTTCACACTGAAGCCATCCTTTTTTCTTTGCCACACTATCCTATTTACATCGAAAGCAGTAAATGCAGTTCGCACATTAAAACAATCAGTGAGGAAGGAACTTGGTGCATTCCTCTGCTGCACTGTGCGAACTCTGTGTAATTACAGCTATGCAGCCTTTTTCCCAACCAGATTGATGCTCTGTATGTACAAAGTTGAAGAACAATATCTTTTTTTATTTGGACCTTTCATCCAATTGAGGAGGTTTCAGGTTGATCCACATTCAACAACCTGCTCTGAAAACTGTATATTGACAGCTGTAAAAAAAATTCCATTAAGCAGCTGAGACAATCTGTAACATTCTAATTAAAACATCTCTCAGCATTCTTATTGATTTGCACAATATTATCTGATTCTTTACAATATTCCATAACTCAGATTCTTCTCTTTATGAAGCAGCTGTTCAATTTATTAATTACACCAGTTGAAAGGATCTGGTTTTCCAACATTAGGATGTTTAAAGTTCCTATGTGCTTTATAGACATTGTAATCGGGCTAAGCTGGCCATAGAGGATGGATAGCCAATAACTTGGTCAGAGACATAGATGCGTTGTAGTGAGAGGAGGTTGAAATTGCAGTGTTTGGGTGTAGGCAAAGTGCAAAATGCACAAGTGGTCAGAATTGCAGGAATGTAGAGACTCTTGAGAATTGTTGGCCAGAGCACGTCAGGAATATTTGTCTATTATGAAGAAATATGGCTTTTTAAGATAAGTTATATTAATGTGAATCAGTCTCTGGAGACCAGTTTCTACATTACTTATTTATAACTATACAGCTGCAGTTATGGTCCACCGCTTCTAAGCAGAACTTGCTGGTTCTTTTTATTCATGAATATGCCGCTGGTTAGGGCAGGACTTATTGCCCTTGCTTAACAACATGGTACTGTGGGAGTTGAACTGCAACAAATCATGAAGATTCAGTTCCTTAATTTACTTTCCTTTCCCCTATTTGCTTTTTGACCAGAATAATAGATACCCTGTCTTAATTGGGAAGTAACACGATGCCAGTTTAGTCTGAGGAGTGGAGAAAGTCAGGGTGCAGGTACTCGGGGCAGCAAAACACTTCAAGAGCACTCTGATCATGCATTGATGCAGTTCCTGCATTTACTGTTGCTTTGAAAGCAACACAATACAAACATAAACTGGAAACTTTGTACACCCCAGTCCAACACCGGCATCTCCAAATCATAAACAGGAAAGCAAGTTATGAGGATTCAAAGTGTCTACAAAGAGATAGCGATTGATTGAGCAGGCAATGGTTTGACAAGTTGACTATAATGTAGGCAATAATGTAGGGAAATAGAAACCAGAATGTTTTCTAATACAGAGAAACTGCCGGATGCTGGCATGCGGATGAGTTTTGGTGTCCTTATCCATGGATTACAGAACATTATGCCGACACAGTAAGTGATTAAGAAGGCAAACAGAATGTTCAACTTAATAGTAAGATGCAGTACTATAAAAATAGGGGAGGCTTGCTACAATTGTCCTGAACATTGCTGATACCATTCCGAATTTATTGTGTACAGTTTTGTTCTGCTTACTAAAGGAGGGGTGGAAATATTTTTGAGGCATCCAGGGAAGGTCACTCATTCCTGAGATGAAGAGCTTATCTTCAGAGGAGCAATTGGAGATGTTGGCCTACACCCAAATGAGGGGATCTTATTGAAATAAACAAGATTTTGAGGACTTGGGGTAGATGCTGAGAGGATGTTTCTTCATGGGGACTCTAGATTTGGGAGGCAAAATTCAAAGCAAGGTGTCTATCATTTAAGATGGAGATGAGGAAGAATTTCTTCTGAGGGTAGTTAATTTGGTTTTGGAATTCTTTTCTCCTAGGAGAAGTAGAGACTGGGTCACTGATTTCAACCTTGAAGATTGTCAGATTATTTATTGACAAAATTAGTACAGAAAAGTGATGGAAAACAGACAGGAAGGTATTGTTAAGATCATACAAGATTATAGACGATCTGTTTATGATACCACAGCTTTCAGAGGCTGAATGACCTACTCTTGATCTGATGACCACCAACAAAATCCACCACCTTCACAATCTAAAAGGGCATAATCGTAGGAAGCTGACTTGAGAGGCCACCACCTATGGGTTCCCCTCAAAGCTGCATACCATCCTCATTTAGAGCTAACGCTGCTCCTTCACTGTCTATGGGTCGAAATCCTGTAAATCCTTCCCTAACATCTCTCGCTGTACACTCCACGGATTTCAGTACTTCAAGAAGGCAAGTCACCAGCACCTTCCCCAGGGCAGTTGGGGATGGACAGTAAATGTTAGCCCAGCCAGCAAATTTCAAATCCTGTGAATCAATAGCTTAGCATGTTGGATTTTGTCCATTCTCTTTTTCACATTGTGGTGTGTCGTAGTCTAATTGTAACCTTGTGAGCTTAGATGAGCACCGGAGTCGTGGTAACAACAATAAACAGTATAGAATCATAGCATTTGAGAACACAGGAGGCGGCCTTCTGCTCCCAAAAGAGCTACCCAGTGTCCAGCCCTTTCTCTGTAGCCCCAAAAAATCACTTTCAAATATATATGATTTGGAGATGCCAGTGTTGGACTGGGGTGTACAAAGTTAAAAATCACACAACACCAGGTTATAGTCCAATAGGTTTAATTGGAAGCACACTAGCTTTGGGAGCAACGCTCCTTCATCAGGTTTCCTCTTCTAAAATAAATGACCTCACATTTCCCAGCATTGAAATTAATCTGTTAGACACCTGTCCATTTGACCCACTGATTGATGTGCCCTGAAGTAACTCTGTGGCATCTTCATAATTCACTACTTTCCCTCGCTTAGTGTTATCTGTAAATGTAGAGATTTTACCGTCAACATCCATCACCAAATCATTTATGTAAATCTGAAAAAGCAAGGGTCCAAACTCCTGATCCCAGGGTGATATTACTTTCAATTTGTCTCCAGTCTGTGAAATGTCAATCTATACCTACTGTTTCCCATCTTTTAACCAACTTCTAATCCATGTTGCCAATCTCAAATATTTCTAATTTGCTCACCAGCTTGTTGTATGCCCCTAGCAATTGCTTTCTGAATGTCCAAATATCCACAACATCCACTGTCTGTGTCACCACCTCATCAAAGGACTCAATTAAAATTTGTTGAGGCATTACTTACCCTTGACAAAGCCATGTTGACTGTCTAGTATTGACTTATTTTTGTCTGTTTTTATTTACCTTAACCTGTATTATGGCCTCCATCAGTTGTTATCAAGCTGTCAGATCTGTAGTTTCCTGGGTTATCCTTTGCCCCATAAACCATGGTATCACAATTCCAATCTTCCAGTGCCCCTGGGACAAATCCAGTATTCGGAGAGGCCTGGAAACAGCTTCACAATTTGCTCCCTTACCCCTCTCCTCAATTTAGGATATATCCCACTTGTGCCTGGGGACTTCAATGCCTGGAGTGCTACCTACCTGTTTAGCACCTCTTCAGCTATCTCAGTACCACTCGATTGTTCCCAGCTCACAGTTGCTCAAATAGGCCGTTGTGACCATTTTCTAATCTAGTAAAAATGGAAGGAAAGTCAAGTCCTCTGGCATACCTTTCACTTCTGTAAGCAATTTCTCCTGCTTGTTCCTGATGAGCCCCACTCTATCCTTCACTAATCTTTTACTATTATTATGTTTGAAGAACACTTTACAACTTGTTTTAGTGCAACCTGCCATCCTTTCCTCATGCTTCCTTTTAGCATTCCTTATTCCAGCCTGCATTTGTGATACTCTTCCTGATTTCTATTGCTATTATTATTCCGGTATGTATCATATGTCCCCTTTTTCTCTTATTTTTTCATCAATATCCTTAGTCATTTGGGTACTCTACATTTGAATACCCTGTATCATGGATATGTACCTAGCTTGTATCTATTCATCTCTCCCATTTTTCACCTGTTTTATCCCCCCAAATGTTTCAATTGCTCCAATTCAGCTTTTAGACCCATAATCTGTTTTCCAGTCTGAAATTTTGATCCTTGACTGATTTTTATCCTTTTCCAAGGTAATATTGAACTTCACTATATAATCATCATTATCTCCCAAATGCTCCTTAGCTCTGATGTTCTCCACTTGGTCTGTCTCATTCCCTAGGACCAGATCCAACACCACACTCTCTCCCTGGTGGGACTGAAAATGTACTGTTCCAGAAGTTCTCCTGCACATATCGTAGGAATTCCCCCACCCCCTTCTGTGCCCCACACTTACCTTTTTTCCCAGTCTATTCTGAGGTAATTGAAATCACCAACTGTCACAGCCCCACTTATCCTATAAGGTTTCTATAATCTGCATACAAATACTCTCTTCTACTTCCTTCCATTATTTGGAGGTCTAAGGGTTACACCCAAAACATTGCAGCTCCCCTTACACCCAACCTCAGTCCTGAAGAAGAGTTACACCCAAAAAGTTGACTTCTCCTCTTTCTGCTGTTGCCTGGCTTGCTGTGTTCTTCCAGGCTCCTGCTTGTCTACCTAGGATTTCAGCATCTGCAGTCTTTTGTCTCCTCATAATTAATACTCAGCAAGGCGCCCCCCCCCCCCCCCCCCCACCACCACCACCTTCCTGTTTACCATCTCGAAACATATACAGAGGAACCTCGATTTTCCGAAGGACTCTGGCAGAGAGAATTTTGTTTGGTTAGTTTGAATTCTGGATAATCGAATACAGGAGAACTTAGTTTAGACACGCGTTGGCATCTTGCGGTCTTGCTGGAAAATCCGGTATTTAGATAATTGAGGTTCCTCCTGTAGATTCTAATTCAGGAACTGCATCATCTTCAAGGGCTATGATATTATCTGTTACCAAGACACTTGCACCACCTCATCTATTTTTACCCCTGCCTATTGCTGTAAAAAGCCTTATAACCTGGGATGTTAAATATCCAGTTCTGTTCTGACATAAGCCATATTTCTGTCAGTGCTACTGTGTCATATCCCCAGAGCAATTTCTGCTTTTAGTACTCCAGTTTTGTTTTCTGTATTCCATGCATTTGCATAAATTTAATCCTGCCCTTATCACTTTCTTGCCCATAGAAGGTGACCGTAATCTTTGTTCATCTTCGGAGGGTCAGTGTGGACTTGTTGGGCCGAAGGGCCTGTTTCCACACTAAGTAATCTAATCTAATTGTTAACACTCAAGCCTTCCCCCACTGCCTTTTTCCCCCTGCCTTATATTTTCTCTTTTTTGCACTGTTTGGTAGTTCTATTAGTCAACTTACCCGGTCACCTGCCTTTAGAAATGTAGATCCCCTCCCTCCTCCGCAAATGAACCACAGCCACTGGTTGTACACCCTCTCTTTCCAAATGTTTATCCAGTCATTCCTGAACCCTTGCATCTCGGAGGCAACGGACCATAGGAGACTCGTCTCACTCTTGAACTAATGAGTCACCCATTATTGCCACATCTGATCTGCTTACCAGCCTTTCTCTCTCTTCCCAGAGTAGTCTTGGGCATCACGGTACTGTGGTTCTCCCGTAAGTCATAAAAGAATCATCATAGAATCTCTTATCGTGTGGCCCATCAAGTCCACACCAACCCTCTGAAGAGCATCTCCCCCAGACCACCCCCCTACCCTAGCCCTGTAACTCTAATCCACACAGTTGCCTGAGGGTGGAGTTGAATCTGGGTGCCTGGCATTATGAGGCAGCAGTGCTAACCACTGACCCACTGTGCCTTCCTTATAGATGTCCCTTGTGGAGTCATCCACCTCAGACTAAGTCATGTTGCTCACTGATTAGATGTTTAAAATTTCATACCTGTCAGATAGCTTCAAGGATCCTGGGTTTTGTGGATCTGCTGTTTCCTTTCCTTTCAGTGAAGAATCTCCCACTCTTCTGTCTCTGCACTCCTCGTTGCCAGCCTGTCATGATGCAGACTGACCACTCTGGTACAACTGTCCCAGATACCCCTCCTTTTGTACAGTGCACAGAGGAAAATAGCTGCTCCAAGTCAGTCTCAAGTTATTCAAAGACTGCTATCTTGCAATTCATGCAGCTGTGACTATCCTGGATGTCTTGTGCATCCACAATTCCCACATTTTACATAGCATATATATTGCATGCTTTCCCAGCGCCCCTGTCATCTTTACTGGTAAAGATAATGCACATTGCTGAGGCCCTGTTGTTTCTAAGTCGCAAACAAATTTTCTGGCAGCCACTCTCTCTCTCTTTGGTTTGAGGAGGAGGGAGGGAAGCACTAATGTTTGGGGCTTCACCGTTCTTTGACACTGAGTACTCCCACAATCCTCTTCTCGGTTGTGCTGAGCAAGCTGACTTCTCCCAGATTCATCCTCAGTCACTTCTCACTCGTGGCCAAGTTGCCTTGTCTTTCGTGACCTTCAAGTGATCCTTACTGACGGAACCTCTCCAAATCCTATCTGTGTGCAGACGAGTGAGAAACTCTGGATTGCGCCAACTCTCCTGTTTTCCTGGCTGTAACGCTGCATCCTGTCTGCAGCAAATTATCCAAAGGTCTGGGGATAATTGAACAGAACACTCTGCCGAGGACATGGAGATCCTGGGCCTCCTTCACCGCCGCTCCCTCACCACCAGACGCCTGGAGGAAGAACGCCTCATCTTCCACCTCGGAACATTTCAACCCCAGGGCATCAATGTGGACTTCAACAGTTTCCTCATTTCCCCTTCCCCCACCTCACCCCAGTTCCAAACTTCCAGCTCAGTACTGTCCCCATGACTTGTCCTACCTGCCTATCTTCTTTTCCACCTATCCACTCCACCCTCTCCTCCTTGACCTATCACCTTCATCCCCTCCCCCACTCACCTATTGTACTCCATGCTACTCTCTCCCCACCCCCACCCTCCTCTAGCTTATCTCTCCACGCTTCAGGCTCTCTGCCTTTATTCCTGATGAAGGGCTTTTGCCAGAAACGTCAATTTTGCTGCTTGTTGGATGCTGCCTGAACTGCTGTGCTCTTCCAGCACCACTAATCCAAGTGCAGGTTTCCAGCATCTGCAGTTATTGTTTTTACCTCGTTGATTTTAACAAGCAAGAAACTGTCAGCCTTGACTGTTTCAATCTAACTCCAAAGCAGAAGAGGTTGGTGTATGCATTCCTCCGGAATGGAGCTATAGTTATCAATGACTCCTTCTCTGAAGTTTGTGAATAGAGTCATACGGCACAGAAACAGACCCTTCAATCCAACTCACCCACTCCAATCAAATTTCCCAAACTAAGTTAGTCCAACTTGGCCCATATCCCTTTAAACCTTTCCAATTTATGTACCTGTCCAAGTATCATTTAAATGTTGTAACTGTACCTGCATCTACAACTTCTTTGACAGCTCATTCCATATGCACACCACCCTCAGTGTGAAAAAGTTGTCCCTCTGGTCCCTTCTAAAATCTTTCTCCTCTCACCTTAAAAATGTGCCTCTTAATTTTGAACTCCCCTACCCTGGGGAAGAGACCTTTGCTATTTACCTCATGTCTTATGGGCGTTTCAGTGAATACTTCAAAAATAAGGTCCTTTTCCAGCCGGTCAAGAAGCGTGCCCTCCCGAAAACCTACAGCAGGTACCTCGAAGCATTGAGTACCACCAGTGGTGGCTTTAATGTCCTCAAAACATTGCTGTCAGCTCGCAGGATATCCTGGATTGTGATTGACCAACATGGAGAAGGTGCATCTTTGAGTTATATACTGAACTCGTCAGGAACAAGTGGAGCCACAGTCAAGGTGTTGGAGAGTGTGCACAACCCAACCCTTCAAGCACCACCGGCCTCGCCTATGGCAGGGTCTGAACTTAGACATTGTATTATCAACTATCCTCAAACCCATTGAACAGAATGGAGCCATGGGTCACCCTCCACTTCAAGGGACTGATGAAAAGAATAGTTAGCCCCTCTCTCACTCGCTTAGCTTCTGAAGGCCAGGTATGAGCCATGTCTTAGTTTGATTTTACTGAGATGTATCATTTGATGCTTCGCAACATTTGGAACTTAGAACAAATAGTTATTTGCTTTTTATTGTCATTACATTCCCCTTTATTCGCCTGTATCGTCACTAAATTATCAGGAAAATGTGTTATTCAAATGGAATATTAAATGTACAATGAACACTCCTCAGCCTTTCAGATATTTTTAACCTGGTTCAGGAAGGACGGGTGGTTGGGCCCCCTGACACAAAAGCCAGCAGTAAAGGAACTTGCTAAGCCGCCACCCAGTTATAAGAGCTGAGTATCCAGTTAAACCAGTCTGCACTGTGCTGAGCACTGCAGCGTGTTCTACAGCAGGCAGACACGAAGGATATTGTACTGAGCGATGCAGAGTACAGAACGTCATCACAATTGTGAAAAGAATTTGCACAGTTGAAGACCATGAGCACAGAGGAGAATTTCTATGGGAAATATGGTAATGGTTTATGGACCCTGATTGTCTCTTGCTCGTGTTTGGAAACTTGTTTTTTTTTCCCCTTCAGGCTGTTGTTACTGTTTGTTGTCAGTGCAGTTCAGGCCCCAGAGTGCGTACAGTCGAGGTTAGACAGACTTGTAGTAAGTGGTGGAGCGTTCACAGCATAATTTGCGTGTTTCTGCTTTCACATTGCAGAAGACTGACTTAGAACTTCAATTATAGATTAATAGAATCATACAGCATGGAAACAGGCCTTTCAGCCTACCTCATCCATGCCGATCATGTTTTCTAAATTGAGCGAGTCCCATTTGCCTGCATTTGGCTCATATCCCTCTAAAACCTTTCTATTCATGTACCTGTCCAAATGTCTTTTAAATGTTGTAATTGTACTCTCTTCTACCACTTCCTCTGGCAGCTCGTTCCACACATGCACCACCCTCTGTGTGAAAATGTTACCACATGGGTCCCTTTTAAATCTTTCCCCTCGCGCCTTAAACCAATTCCCTCCTAGTTTTGGACTCTTTTACTCTGGGGAAAAGACCGTGATTATTCACTGTATCCGTGCTCTTCATGATTTTAATATACCTTTATAAAGTCCCAGCCTCTCCTAATAACTCAAACTTTCCGGTCTCGGTAATATCCTTGTAAATCTTTTTCTGCACCCTTTCCAGTTTTATAACCTCCTATAGCAGGAGGTGTACACAAACAGATTGGGCCTGAAATGATATGGCTCTCAGATTTTAATCAAAAAGAGTGAAACTAAATATAACTTTAATTAACAGGTGTGTGCAGAAATCTAGTGACTGTATATTTTATCTATTTTAAGTTCAAGGAGAAACTTGAAACTGGAAAGTTTAAAACTCGCCAAGGTCTCATTGACTAGCTTGTATTTGACAGTGAAAGTGACTCTCCTGTTTGAGCCTTATCAATACAATTTGTAGAAGTGTGTGACGATCAATCTGTTTTTAATTTCAAAGTTCCAAGTGGTTGGAGAGAGATTGTCCTGTAAAGATCAATTATTCCTTTGGCTGATCCTGGTTTCCTTTCAGCCATATTAACAGTGGAAGAGCACAGTTTAATTCTAGGTTTTACTTCGTAAAAATATGAGGTGTGGCACTAACTTTATCGATGATTGCAATCCTCTCATTCTGCTGATAACTGATATTGAAGCTGCAGAGAGTGTCTTCATATTGATGTTGCTGGCATGTTGCTGTTGCCTCTATCTTGTGTTTCATGTTGAAAAGTGTGGCACTGGAAAAGCACAGCACGTTAGGCAGCATCCAAAGAGCAGGAGAATCGATATTTCAGGCATTAGCCCTTCATCAGGAATATGGAGAGGGGTCAAGGGGGCTAAGAGATAAATAGGAGGGTGGGGTGGGGGGAACGTAGATGGGAAGGTGATAGGTAGATGCAGGTGGAGGGTGATAGTCATAAGTCAAAGGGGTGGCTGGAGTGGATAGGTGGGAAGGAAAATGGATCGGTAGGACAAGTCAAGAGGGCGGTACCGAGTTGGAGGGTTGGATGTTGGGTGAGGTGGGAGGAGGGAAGGTTAGGAAACTAGTGAAGTCAATGTTGATGCTGTGTGGTTGAAGGGTCCCAAGGTGGTAAAAAAGAGGCGTTCTTCCTCCAGTTGTTGAGTGGCTTGGATTTGGCAGTGGATTTGCATGTCCTTGGGGGAGTTGAACTGGTCAGTCACAGGGCAGTGGAGATGTTTTGGTGTGTGTCCCACAGATGTGCCGTGAATCGTTCCGCAAGTTAGCGTCCTGTCTTCCCAATGTAGAGGAGACCCACATTGAGAGCAATGGACATAGTAGATGAGGTGGGTGGATGGGCGGGAAAATCTGCTAGATGTGAAAAGATCCTTTTGGGGCCTTGGACGGAAATGAGATGGGAGGTGTGGATGTAAGTTTTACTACTTACTGTGGCAAGGGAAGGTGCTGGATGTGGAGGGGTGTAGGCCTAGCAAGGGAGCCATGGAAGGAATGGTCTCTGCAGCACGCGGATAAGCAGAACGTGGAAGGAAATATACCTCTGGCGGTGGGGTCTGATTGTAGATGGCAGAAATGACGGAGGATAATACACTGTATTCTATCTTGTAGGAGAAAGTGAGGACCACAGATGGTGGAGCTCAGAATCAGGAGCATCTGGAGCATCAGGAATCCTGATGAAGGGCTTATGCCCGAAACGTTGATTCTCCTGTTCCTCGGATGCTGCTTGACCTGCTGTGCTTTTCCAGCACCACGTATTCAACTGTGTTCTATCTTGTATTTGTGAGAAATACCCTGAATGTTTTGCTGTACAATAGCTTATGTCTTACAGGAGAAAGTGAGGAGGAGTGAACTCAGATTTCTCCAGTTTCCTCATTTTCCCCTCCCCCCACCTTGTGTCAGTCAAATCCCTTGAACTCAGCACTGCCTTCCTAACCTGCAATCTTCTTCCTGACCTCTCCGCCCCCAGGCCACTCCGGCCTATCACCCTCACCTTGACCTCCCTCCACCTATCGCATTTCCAATGCCCCTCCCCCAAGTCTCTCCTCCCTACCTTTTATCTTAGCCTGCTGGACACACTTTCCTCTTTCCTGAAGAAGGGCTGATGCCCGAAACATCGATTCTCCTGTTCCTTGGATGCTGCCTGACCTGCTGCGCTTAGGCACCGACAACATAAGTAGGAAGAGAGATGGGGATTTAAGGCAGAAATTCAGGGACCTAGAGCTAGAACAGTTATCATCTCTGGTTTGTTGTCTATGCCATGTGCTAGATCTGGATGAAGGGACTGGGGGCATTCTAACGAAGTTTGCAGATGATACCAAGTTAGGTGGATAGGCAGGTAGTACTGAGGAAGTGGGGAGGCTGCAGAAGGATCTAGACCGTTTGGGAGAGTGGTCCAGGAAATGGCTGATGGAATTCAACGTGAACAAATGCGAGGTCTTGCACTTTGGCAAAAAGAATAAAAGCACAGACTACTTTCTAAACGGTGAGAAAATCTGTAAAGCCAAAGTACAAAGGGATCTGGGAGTGCTAGTCGGGGATTCTCTAAAGGTCAACATGCAGGTTGAGTCTGTGATTAAGAAAGCGAATGCAATGTTGTCACTTATCTCAAGAGGGTTGGAATATAAAAGCACCGTTGTGCTACTGAGACTTTATAAAGCTCTGGTTAGGCCCCATTTGGAGTACTGTGTCCAGTTTTGGTCCTCCCACCTCAGGAAGGGCATACTGGCACTGGAACGTGTCCAGCGGAGATTCACACGGATGATCCCTGGAATGGTAGGTCTAACATATGAGGAACGGCTGAGGATCCTGGGATTGTATTCATTGGAGTTTAGAAAATTAAGGGGAGACTTAATAGAGACGTACAAGATAATACATGGCTTGGAAAGGGTGGATGCTAGGAAATTGTTTCCATTAGGTGAGGAGACTAGGACCCGTGGACACAGCCTTAAAATTAGAGGGGGTCAATTCAGAACAGAAATGCGGAGACATTTCTTCAGCCAGAGAGTGGTGGGCCTGTGGAATTCATTGCCACAGAGTGCAGTGGAGGCCGGGACGTTAAATGTCTTCAAGGCAGAGATTGATAGATTCTTGTTGTCTCGGGGAATTAAGGGCTACGGGGAGAATGCGGGTAAGTGGAGTTGAAGTGCCCAGCAGCCATGATTGAATGGCGGAGCGGACTCGATGGGCTGAATGGCCTTCCTTCCACTCCTATGTCTTATGGTCTTATAGAGAGGCAAGGATTAGGGGGAGAGAGGAGTTGAACACGTGGCTGCAGGGATAGTGCAGGAGGGAGGGTTTTGGATTTCTGGATTATTGGGGCTCCTTCTAGGGTAAGTGGCCCTCTACAAACATGATTGCCTTCACCTGAACCAGAGGGGTACCAATATCCTGGGTGGGGAGGAGTGGAGGTGAAAGTTGCTCATGCTCTTCGAGGAGGTTGAAACTAGTTCAGCAGGGAAATGGAACCCAAATTGTAGTTCCAGTGAGAAAGTCTACAAGTTATGAGCAGGAAGGGAAAGAGTTAGGTTTTAGGATGCGTGACAAAAGCTCAGGTAGCATGACTTTGACCAGGCAGGAACTTGCAGTAAACAATGAGGAGCTGGAGACAAGGGTAGTGAGTTAGAGGTAAAACGCATACACTATGTAATGCCAGTTAACAAGGTTAAGAACATCCATTGTATCATGCCAAATGGCTTAATCTTTACTGTTGATGCATGCTGATTGTAACGGTCACCCAATCAATATAGATGTTACCTTATTTGGATGCTGCTCCTTGTAGTGACTATAGAATTCCTTAAGAATCTGTTTGAGAGAAGAGCGAGAACTCTTGTCTCTGTGCACATGGGTGATTGTTTTCTCTCTCTCTCTCTCTCTCTCTCTCTCTCTCTCTCTCTCTCTCTCTCTCTCTCTCTCTCTCTCTCTCTCTCTCTCTGTGTCTGTGTCTGTGAACTTGCAGCTTGGGTTGGTACCTGGGATTTTGATGTGGCCAGATGGTAAAAGAGGTGGAAGTGTGGCATTGTTAATCAAGGACAGTATCAAGGCAGAAAGAATGTTTGAGGACTCCCCTGCTGAGGTTGGAAACAGGAAAGGAGAGGTCACTCAGAGTTTTCTATTGGCCTTTGAATAGTTCCAGAGATGTAGAGTAAAGGATAGCAAAGATTATTTTCAATAAGAGCAAGAGTGACAAGGTAGTTGTTATGGGGTCTTTAACTTTGCAAATATTGACTGGGAGTACAAACTTCAAGTTATTTTAGATGGGTCAGTTTTTATCCAGTGTGTGCAGGAAGGTTTCCTGACACAGTATGTAGACAGGCCAACAAAGGGTGAGGCCACATTGGATTTAGTACTGGGTAATGAACTGGACCAGATGTTAGATTTGGAGGTGGGTGAGCAATTTGGTAGTGATCACAATTCGGTTATGTTTACTTTAGCGATGGAAAGGGATAGGTATATACGGCAGGGCAAGAGTTATAGCTGGAGGATAGGCAATTATGATGCGATTAGGCAAGACTTAGGATGCATAGGACTTGGAGGGAAACTGCAGGGGCTGGGCACAATTGAAATGTGGAGCTTATTCAAAGAACAGCTCCTATGTGTCCTTGATGAGTACGTACCAGTCAGACAAGGAGGAAGATGTCGAGCGAGGGAGCTGTGGTTTACTAAAGAAGTTGAATCTCTTGTCAAAAGGAAGGAGGTTTATGTTAGGAACTGATGTGAAGGCTCAGTTAAGGTGCTTGAGAGTTACAAGTTAGTTAGGAAAGACAAAAGAGAGCTAAGAAGAGCCAGGAGGGAACATGCGAAGTCATTAGTAGATAGGATCAAGGAAAATCCTGAGGCTTTCTATTGGTATATCAGGAATAAAAAAATGATTGGAGAAATATTAGGGCCAGTCATGGACAGTAGTGGGAAGTTGTGCATGGAGTCAGAGGAAGTGCTAAATGGATATTTTTCGTCAGCATTCGCACTGGAAAAAGATAATGTTGTCGAGGTGAATACTGAGATATTGGCAACTAGACTAGATGGGATTGAGGTTCACAAGGAAGAGGTGTTATCAATTCTGGAAAATGTGAAAATAGAGAAGTCCCTTGGGCTGGATGTGATTTTGTCCTAGGATTCTCTGGGAAGGCAGTGAGGGGACTGCAGAGCCTTTGGCTTTGATCTTTGTCATCATTGTCTACAGGAATAGTACCAGAAGACTGGAGGATCGCAAATGTTGTCCCCTTGTTCAACCCTGGTCATTATTGACCAAAGTGTTGGAAAAGAGTATAACAAAGGATTTATAATCCTGTTGAAATAAGTTGATTAGGAATAATAAATACGGTTTTGTGAAAGGTAGGTCGTGCCTCACAAACCTTTGAGTTTGAGGAGGTGACCAAACAGGTGGATGGGGATAAAGTAGTTGATAGGGTGTATATGGATTTCAGTCGGGTGTTTGATAAGGTTCCACACTGTCGGTTATTCCACAAAATACAGAGACGTGGGATTGAGGGTGCTTTAGCAATTTGAATAAGAAATTAGCTAGCTGGAAGATGACAGGTTGGTGGTTGATGGGAAATGTTCATCCTGGAGTTCAGTTACTAGTGATTTACCGCAAGGATCTGTTTTGGGTCCTCTGCTGTTGGTCATTTTTATAAATTACCTGGATGAGGGAGTAGAAGGATGGATTGGTAAACTTGCAGATAACACTAAGGTGAGTAGAGTTTCGGATAGTGTGGAGGGACATAAATAAACTGGAGAGCTGGGCTGAGAGGTGGCAAATGGAGTTTAGTGCAGAAAAGTGAGAAGTGATTCACTTTGGAAGGAGTAACAGGAATGCAGAGTACTGGGTTAATGGTAAGATTCTTGGTAGTGTAGGTGAACAGAGATCTGTGTCCATGTAGATAGATTCCTGACCTGGTTCCCCATTATGATTTCCCAAGCCCTGTTTTCTAAGGGCCGATGTTTACTTTGGCCTTATATGCGCGCGCACACGCGCACACGCACGCACGCACACACACACGTGCACAAATGTGTGCATGTGTTATATATATGTAAATGAGCTTGTGCTGTGTCTTGATATTACTTGCAAATTTACAATCAAAAGTTTCTTTTAATATTTTTCATAGTTTTAAAACTTTCTCAATCAACTGCTTTATCATGAATCTTTACCACTTTTGTTTTCAATTTGATACTATCCTATCGTCCCTGGTTAACCATGGTCAGTTTGTTCCCTTCGAATCTGCCTTCCTCACTGCGATGTATCTTTGCTGTGAGACATAAACTATTTTCTTGAAAGTCTGCCATTGTTCATCATTTACAGGAGGTGGTTGCAACACAGTAATGTCACTGGACTTAGTAATAGAAAGCCTCTGGTTAGAGTTTCACCATGGCAGATAGTAACATTTGAATTCACAAAAGTCTGAAATAAAAAACTAGTCTTATCACAACTTTATAATGACTATTCATTGTCTTAAATACCCACCTGGTTCACTAATGCCCTTGTAGGGAAGGGGATTTGCCATTCATACTAGGTCTGGCCTACATTGACTCCAGACCCACAGCAACATGGTTGACTTTTAACTGTCCACAGAAGTTGCCCCAGCCAATGATACATGTCTCATGAACAAATTGAAAATGAAAATCTCTTCTGCTAAACTACTTCTTCTTTCCCAGTCATTCCTTTTTGTAATTTATTAGGGTTTTTAAAGGTTTAGCACAATAGTTTCAGACCCAAGTTTCTCTCAAACTGAATGCTAAATTCTGTCATGTTATTTGGACACTGTTTCTTGGAGGATCTTCTACTCTGAGATCATTTATTAAATCTGCCACATTACATATTACTGGATCCAAAGTAGCCTGATCCCTGTTTGGATATGTAGCTTATTGATTTAACGTTATAGAGGCACACACAGCGTGGAAACAGATGCTTTGGTCCAACTAGTTTGTGCCAACCAGATATCCTACATTCATCTAGTCCCACTGGCCAGCACTTGGCCCATATCCCTCTAAACCCTTCCTATTCATATAAGATCCATCCCACCCTAGCAATGCTTTTCTACAACTTCTATCGGAGAGAAGGTACAGAAGTCTGAACACGCACACACTTTCTACTCAACTGTTGTTAGAACACTGAATAGACTTCCAAACTCTTAACATTCGCCTGTACCTGTGTTTTTATTTTTGCCACTGTTTACCTATTATTTATTCATCTATGCTACTTAACTATGTGATCTGCCTGTATTGCTCGCAAGACAAAGCTTTTCACTGTGACTGTGTACACATGACAATAAATTCAATTCCAGATACAATTACAACATTTAAAAGGTATCAGCCTTCCTCTGGCAGCTCATTCCATACATGCACCACAGTCTGCATGAAAAGGTTGCCCCTTTAATGTCCCTTTTTAAAATCTTTCCCCCTCACCTTAAATCTATGCCCTCTAGTTTTGGACTCTCCTCCCTGGGGGGAGAAAAGACCTTGTTGATTCACCCTATGCCCCTCATGATTTTATAAACCTGTCAGGTCACCCCTCAACCTCTAACGCTCCAGGGAAAATAGCCCAGCCTCTTCCTATAGCTCAAACCTTCCAACCCTGGCAACATACTTGCAAATCTTTTCTGAACCCTCTGAAGTTTCACAACTCCTTTCCTTAAGCAGAGACACAAAAATTAGTTAGGCCACTTCTAGACTATTGTGCTCAAAGTCCTGTATTTAGTCAATTGTCAAATGCACTCTGAATTCTTCCTCCTGGATATCTCTGCCAAGCTGCTCTTACCAACCTGTAAAGAGTAAAGTCACCCATGATTAACATACTGCTTTGTTTCCATGCCCTTATGTCCTGATTTATTCTCTTTCCTCTGGTATAGCTACAGTTAGGAGGCTTGTATACTACTACTAGGTTAAAACAATGACTGCAGATGCTGGAAACCAGATTTTGGATTAGTGGTACTGGAAGAGGACAGCAGTTCAGGCAGCATCCGAGGAGCAGCAAAATTGACGTTTCTGGCAAAAGCCCTTCATCAGGAATAAAGGCAGTGTGCCTGAAGCGTGGAGAGATAAGATAGTGGAGAGTGGAGAGTGGGGAGAGAGGAGCATAGAGTACAATAGGTGAGTGTGGGAGGGGATGAAGGTGATAGGTCAGGGAGGAGGGAGGAGGGTGGAGTGGATAGGTGGAAAAGAAGATAGGCAGGTAGGACAAGTCCTGGGGACAGTGCTGAGCTGGAAGTTTGGAACTAGGGTTAGGTGGGGGAAGGGGAAATGAGGAAACTATTGAAGTTCCGAGGCAGAAGATGAGGCGTTCTTCCTCCAGGCGTCTGGTGGTGAGGGAGCGGTGGTGAAGGAGGCCCAGGACCTCCATGTCCTCGGCAGAGTGGGAGGGGGAGTTGAAATGTTGGGCCACAGGGCGGTGTGGTTGATTGGTGCAGGTGTCCCGGAGATGTTCCCTAAAGCGCTCTGCTAGGAGGTGTTCAGTCTCCCCAATGTAGAGGAGACCGCATCGGGAGCAACGGATGTAATAAATGACATTAGTGGATGTGCAGGTAAAACTTTAGATGTGGAAGGCTCCTTTAGGGCCTTGGATGGAGGTGAGGGAGGAGGTGTGGATGCAGGTTTTGCAGCTCCTGTGGTGGCAGGGGAAGGTGCCCTACTACTACCAGTGTCATCTTCCCCTTGTTATTTCTTGTCTCCACTAATCTGGATTCTATATCTTTCAGTTCAAGATCATTTTCTTGCTATTTAGATTAGATTAGATTACTTACAGTGTGGAAACAGGCCCTTCGGCCCAACAAGTCCACACTGCCCCGCTGAAGCGCAACCCACCCATACCCCTGACCTAATACTAGGGGCAACTTAGCATGACCCATTCACCTGACCTGCACATTTTTGGACTGTAGGAGGAAACCGGCGCACCCGGAGGAAACCCACGCAGACACTGAGAACGTGCAAGCTCCACACAGTCAGTCGCCTGAGGCGGGGAATTGAACCCGGGTCTCTAGCACTGTGAGGCAGCAGTGCTAACCATACTAACAAAACTATTCCACCACCCTTTCCTTCCTGCCTGTCCTTTTGAGAAGTTACATGACAGAATATTTAGCTCCCAGGTTTGATCTGAGGAATTACCTGAGAATGGTGATGACATCATAAGCAAAGGTTGATGGGTATGATATTGATTTTTATTTGCTGAATACTGTATGCACCATCCCAATACTGTTTAGTTAAAGCGTTCTCTACAACTATGGTAATGTGATATTCCAGAACACTGGACACAGCATAGTTCAAGTGAACCTTGTCTCACCTGAACATCCAGTACTAGTGCCTGTGCCCCATGAAGCGAAACCTGTTCAACCAATAGTTGAGTAATAGTCAACAATTGTTTGGACTATTTTTAAGGTTAGATTTATGGGGTCGACTAGTACATGGATGCGACTTTTGAGGGGCTGAAATTCATGCCTGTCAAAATTCATATCTTAATCATTAGCAGAAGCCCAAGTGATCTCAAAACGAATAAAGGAAAAAAAATGAACCATGGTAATTCTGAGAACCCGGCGGGGAAAATTACAGCCAGCGAACTGGAAGACCTGGGAGTGGAGCTTAACAAACAGACCAGAAAGCTGGAGTGGGACCTGACGGCCAGTGCACTGACTCTCTCAAATGTTGTTCTGTTATCTGTGAAGAACTAGGGTTGACTTTCACATGAGATATATGGAAAATTCCAGGTTATTTGGCCAGAAATAGGGGATCGACTTTTACATGAGATCACCTATTACTCTAGTATCTATGCTGCATTAACATTTTGAGCTACAGTTTTAACTCATTGACTATTTACCCTGAGTATCTCTATATGATCTCAGGAGATCTTGTGTAACACTTTCTTACATATTGCTAAATAAGAATCTTACCCCTAAGCCAGTGACCCACTCACTGCCCTGGAGATTGACACTTCAGTTTGGTTAGAGCGGGCTGAATGCTTCCACAGTTGGATAGTCTGCCAGCAATTACCATCCAGGCTCCCTACAATAATTCACCTTGAGGTTGTATTAGGCTGGACTGTGATTTGAATCACCAACTTCTTGCCTCACGTTGCAGTGAAATTTGAGGAAGACAAAAAGAACAAGTGACTTCGAGTCAAATCCAGTTACTTTGTCAAACACCAGAGTAAAAGGACAGGATGTTGCAGTGTGAATAGTTCACTCCACTTTAGAACAGTAGTCAGGGCCCGAACGTTTTAGACTATCGCTACACCACTCTGAAAGATGCCTCCTGCTCCATCCCCTGCCTTCATTTCGGGCACTCGACCACAATGCCATGTTTCTTCTCCTGGATTACAGGTAAAGGCTCAAGCAGGAAACACCCTCACGGATACAGGTCTAGTGCTGGTCAGAGGAGGCAGAGGATCAACTCCGGTGCTGTCTGGAATCAGCTGATTTGGGGCACGTTCAAACAGTCCGCTGGTACCTTGGATGAGTTCGCCACCACTGTCAGCAAGTGCATACCGAGGAAATCAATCCGGGTATTCCCCAATAGGAGGCCCTGGATGAATCAGGACATACAGAATCTGCTAAAAACTAGGCGTGAGGCATTCAGATCAAGAGTCTAGATTAGAGTGGTGCTGGAAAAGCACAGCAGGTCAGGCAGCATCTGAGGAGCAGGAAAAGCCTGACCTGCTATGCTCTTCCAGCACAACTCTCATCTAGACTCTAGTTTCCAGCATCTGCAGTCCTTGTTTTTACCCTTCAGAACAGGAGACCCACTCAAATATAAGGAATCTAAGTGTGACCTTCGCTGAGTCATTAAGACAGTTAAGAGCCAATATCAAACCAGAGTCCCAGACAGGCACCTGGTGACTTTGGCAAGGACTGAATGACATCACAAATTTGAAAAAGAGAGTGCAAGATAGCAGACGATGACCTGTCCCTCCCAGATTCTCATTGCCTTCTATGCTCGCTTTGATTAAAATTTTGGTGGAGAGGTAACACCTATCTTGACAAGTCTGGATGAACCTATCCCAATAGATACTGCATCAGAGGTCAGATCAGTTTTCCTTTGTGTGAATCCAAGAAAAGCGATGGGACTAGACAGAGTACTAGGCCGTGCACTCGGAGCATGCGCAGATCAACTGGCAGAGGTCTTCTCTGATATCTTCAACCTCTCCCTGCAGCAGGCCACAGTCCCTGCCTGTTTCAAGAGGCCAACATCATTCCTGGCCCTAAGAAGGCTCCTGCAGTATGTCTCAATGACTACCACCCAGTGGCCCTAGCTTTGGTGGTCATGAAGTGCTTTGAAAGGCTGATCATGGTAGTAATCAACTCCAGCCTCCCCACGACTCTTGACCCACTCCAATTTGCTTATCAGACCAACAGATGCATGTCAGATGCCATATCACTTGCCCTTCACTTCCCTAGAACATCTTGACACCAAGAACAGCTATGTAAGAATCCTACTCATTGACTATAGTTCAGCCTTCAACACTATTATCCCCTCAAGACTGATTACTAAACTTAGTGATCTCAGACTGAGCCCCACTCTCTGCAACTGGATACTCAGTTTCCTGACCCACAGGCCACAATCAGTGAAGACTAGGGACAATATTTCATTCTCACTAACACTCAACACTGGAACTCACTATTGACTTTCGGCAGGATGTTACTCGTTCCATCTCTGTGCTGTTAATGTGTAGGGGGGAATGAGTGGAGAGTGTCAAACTCCTGGGAGTGGTCATCCACAACAAGCAGCTCTTGGACTCTTCATGTGAATGCACTGGTTACAAAGGTCCAACAACATCTCTTCCTCCTCGGCCAGCTGAGGAAATTTTGACATGATGGCGAATACCCTTGCCAACTTTTATAGATGCGCCATCGAGAACATTCTGTCTGGATGTATCACTACCTGGTATGTCAACTGTACCATTCAAGATCGGAGACTGTTGCAGAGTGTGATGAACTCGGCCCAGATAATCACAAAGGCCAACCTCCCATTTATAGAATCCATCTAACAGGCCCGCTGTCAAAGAAAAGCAACCAGCATTCTCAAAGATCTATCCCACTCTGGCAATGCTTTTCTACAACTTCTACCATCAGGGAGAAGGTACAGAAGCCTGAACACATGCACCAGTTGGCTTTGGAACATTTTCTATCCTACTGTTGTTAAAATACTGAATTGACTCAAACATTCACCTGTACCTGTTTTTATTTTTGCCGCTATTGTCTATGCTATTTAACTCTGATCTGCCTGTATTGCTCACAAGACAAAGCTTTTCACTGTGCATCTAGACATGAAACAGATATTTCCAACCATTTTCTGTGGAAACTTTGTTTAATCCCCAGAGTATAGGAAGTTTTAGGTGAGATATACGCAAGATTTGAATGGATGAGGTCACGTTTGAATGGCAGGTCCATTGCCCTCGAGTGTTTTGAGTAAGTTAGCATGGCGGAGACTGACAGCACTTCAGATTCGACTCCTGCTATCCCTCTGTCAGGATAGCTTCAGGGGACTGTTGCTGACCTCACTGTCACAGACCTCACTGTCACAGAGATCAGAAAGGGATAATAATTTTTGGAAAAATTAACACTTCATTACACGAAAAGAGCATGCAATTTTCAACACAGCAAACTGTGTATTTATCTCTGAATATTTATCTTCCCATTGAGAAGCGTTTTGTTACAAGACGTGTGGTCTGATTAATCTGATGCTGTGCAGCACACTCCATTCCTGTTCTCCACATGGTGCCACTGAAGTTTGTGTTCAGGCACTGCACATACTTTCTCCAAATATTGTAGTAAAGAAAAATCCATTTCAAATAGTGACATCATAAAAGAACTTGTTTTTCAATGCAATTTATGGGCACGTTTGGCTTTTTACAAAGTGGGTAGGAGCAAGAATGATGTCCTAGTGAAATGGGGCTAAAATGTTAAAGTGGGTTGTCAGAATTCCATGCCTGGTAGTAGATGGCTCTTAATGATTGCTGACTCCATGTTCATGAACACACCATGGAAAGGTGTCTGTTGTAGGCAGATGGCACTCTGACTGCAGGTTTTACAGTTGGGGATGGTCATTTTAGCAGAATGTTTCTCTTATTTGGTTCTGATGTTGGGATCTGTTATTCAGTATGATCCTTTTGTCCAAGGGGGGATATGTGCAGGCCCCTCTCTCTAGTTACATTCCAGTTATGGTCTGTCATTTGCCAATCTTGTTAAGAAACTGAAAAACTCATTAATCACAGATTTACACAGGACAGAAAGGGACTCTTGGTCCATTGTGTTTACATCAACTCTCAAAAAGAACATTTCTCATAATACCAGTTGCCTCATAACCCCCACTTTGATCCTTTTCAGATAACTCCCTTTTTGATTGCATTGATTCAAGTGGCTTCTCCCATACCCTCAAGACACTTGTCACTAATGTCTCTACATTGGGCATTTGCTGGTTTAAGCCGAATTCCAAGAATATAGGATGTAAATTGTGCTGATGTTCTAGTAGTGTGTGAGGACTGCTGGACTGTAAGAAGTGCATTTTGGTCACTTAAAATGATATTAAAACCTTTTGGTATGTTCACCATCACGAGGGCAATCTTTTGATTTATTGGAGATAGATTAATTGAGTTCCTTTCTCAGTAGATACTCCTGCCAAATTTATTCAAAGACTCATACAGTACAGAAGAGGCCTTTTGGTTTGAGTCTGCACTGACATAAACTACTCCATATCCCACTTTCGAGCACTTGGCTATTAGCCTTATGTTATAACATTTAAGTGCTCATCTAAGTACTTTAAGGATTGTGATGTTTCCTGCTTCAACTCCCTGCCCCGGACACTGATTTGTTCCAGTGCTGTTTGTGGAGAGGATTATAGTTTATCTCTTGACTATATATCTATCTGCAGAATGCAGCCACTGATCTTTCCTATTAACTCCTGATTAAAATCACCCGGATGTTCTGACAATGTAAGAAGTCAACGTGTGAATTGTTTCCTCTTGTGTTTGTTTTGTCTTGTGTTTGTTTAATTAGTGCATGTTGTCAGTGGCAGAATATCAACGTATTGGTAACTTCACTTTGGGATCAATAGCTTTCTTTAACTTGTCTTTTCAATCTCAAGTCCACATCCCCTGAATTTAAGAATTTAATTTCTTGTATTGATTTTACATCCCTTTTGGTTTTGCTTTGTCATGCGACTTAAGCATGCAAGTGAGAGCAGAACTTAGACAGCAAGGTATTTCCTGTGGTGATATTGCGCAGCTTGCTACATAAACAGTCAAGTCTACATGTCTGTATAGAGCATGATTGTAAACTGCTATTTAAATGAACTGAACACTTTTTTTCAATAAAAACGTAGCCAGATTATAAAGAGAAGGATCAGGTTAATGTTTTAAATATAACTAAAGGTAAAAATCACCCAACACCAGATTATAGTCCAACAAGTTTATTTGGAAGCATTAGCTTTCGGACCACTGCTCCTTCAGATGATTGTGGAACATAAGATTGTAAGACACAGAATTTATAGCAAAAGTTTACAGTGTGATGTAACTGAAACGATATATTGAAAAAGACCCGAATTGTTTAAGTGTCTCATCTTTTAGAATGACCATGTTGGTTTCAGTTCAGATGGTTTCACAATCGCCTGTTGAAGGAGCAGCACTCTGAAAGCTAGTGCTTCCAAATAAACCTGTTGGACTATAACCTGGTGTTGTGATTTTTAACTTTGTACACCCCAGTCCAACACCGGCATTTCCAAATCTTAAATGTAACAGTTAGTGTTAGCATCTGAGGACGTGTTTGTGATTTAAATTTATAGGATTTAACATTGCCACATTCTGGGAATTCTCCTTCTGTTTTCTATTTGCTGCAATGTTTCGCAATGTTTAACGTTTTTTTGCTAGTAGCCAGGATTATCAATCTTGGATGTCCACAAACAAAAGTCACCAGTATTAGAGAATTAGAGGGAAGATGAGCAACTCTATTTAAGAACACTACACTGTGAAAGCTCCCTACGGTATTTGAAATAAGGTTTTGTTCAAATCTCACATCAGAAGCTTGCTATCACATTCAATCTGAGATTCGAGTGCAGTGCCAAAGGAGTTTTGCACTGTTGGATGTGTCAGCTTTAGGGCAGGGTGATGAGCCTTTCAGGTTGGTTATTTAAAAAAAAATCCTGTGGTGGTATTTCAAGAGCAAAGATTTCATTCTGCGACCTTGTCAATTTTAGTATGTCAACCGACAGATTAAAATCACTTGTGGGGGGGGAGAGGAGAGAGTGAGGACTGTAGATGCTAGAGAGTCAGTTGAAAAATGTGGTGTGCTGGAAAAGCACAGCAGGTCATGCAGCATCCAAGGAGCAGGAGAGTCGCCACTTTGGGCATAAGTCCTTCAGCCCTTCCTGATGAAAGGCTTTCTGCCCGAAACGTCCTCAGATGCTGCCTGATCTGTTGCACTTCTCCAGCGCCACACAGATAAAATTGTTTGTGGATTCCCAACACTTAGTTTTAATCAGCAGGCCCTTGGAGAGGAATATGGTTAACTTTGTATCAAATCTAACTTTAGTTAAGTTCTTAACATTAACTCCTTCTCTCTCCATAGATGATGCCAGACCACTGTGGGCGGCACGGTCGCACAGTGGTTAGCACTGCTGCCTCACAGCGCCTGAGACCCGGGTTCAATTCCCGCCTCAGGCGACTGACTGTGTGGAGTTTGCACGTTCTCCCCGTGTCTGCGTGGGTTTCCTCCGGGTGCTCTGGTTTCCTCCCACAGTCCAAAGATGTGCAGGCCAGGTGAATTGGCCATGCTAAATTGCCCGTAGTGATAGGGAAGGGGTAAATGTAGATGTAGGGGTATGGGTGGGTTACGCTTCGGCGGGGCGGTGTGGACTTGTTGGGCCGAAGGGCCTGTTTCCACACTGTAAGTAATCTAATCTAATCACTTGAATTTTTTCTCACTCACACACACACACACACACACACACACACACACACACACACACACACACACACACACACACACACACACACACACACACACACTCTTTCTATGACTTCAAATGTTATCTGGTTATTTAGTTTGTTACTTGAGAGAGATCTTGTTGTGTGCACTTTGGTTTTAAGCATTACTGCTGTTGGAAGGTGGTTCCCATAGGAACTCATTAGGAATTACAGAATTTCAAGATGGAAGTTGTCCATGAGGTTGCCATTTTCTCCCCCCCCCCCCCCCCCCCCCAATCCCCCTGTCGAAGCAAGGCGCTCAGAGACAATATAACTTTACCTCCTTCATCTTTATTCTGGGCCCTGGAGGGAGAGAGAACAGTCACCCGTGCGCACAATGACATGAGTTCACGGTCTTCCCTGGGACAGCAGTTTCTCAATGAACTATATTGTCATTTTACAGGGAGGAGCAACCAGATAAGGCAACATACATAATAATAGGTGACCGTTACAATCATCAATAACTGAGATCAAGCCCTTTACTGTTATACAATGAATGTTCTTAACCTTGTTAACCAAATTCATACAATGAATACTTCCCCTTGTTAGCTGATCTTGCATGCTGAATGCTTCTAATATTGTTACATGGGTCTACATAATGACTGCTTTTCTGCCTTGTTAACCCATTATCCTTGCCTCCAGTGCCCCATTGTTAACTGTAAGTTCTTATCTGATCTGAGTCATGCTCAGCTGAACCTCTTGTTTCACAAATCTCAGAACTTAACTCTTCCTGCCAGCTTATACCCTATACATCATTCTCAAGGTGACTGGCGTTTGTAGAATAAATACCTGCAGAGGCCAGTTGCTATGATGAAAGAAGCATCCCTGCTATGAACAATATTGTGAAACTTTAAAGGAGTTCAGAAAAGATTTACAAAGACATTGCCAGGGTTTGAGATAAAGGGAGAGACTGAATAGGCTAAGGCCGTCCTCCTTGGACCATCAGAGGCTGAGGGGTGACCTTTTATAGAAGTTTATAGAGTCAGGAGGGGCATGGATAGGGTGAATAGCCAATGTCACTTCCTCAGGGTAGGGGGAGTCCAAAACTAGAGGGCATAGGATTAAGATGAGAGGGGAAAGGTTTATAAGGACCTAAAGGGCAACCTTTTCTCACAGAGGTGTATGTATGGAATGAGCCACCAGAGGAAGTGGTGAAGGGTGATACAATTACAACACTTAAAAGGATGGATGTATGAATAGGAAGGGTTTAACTTAGGTCAATAAACTTAGCTTTGCTGTGGATCAAATGCTGGCAAATGTGATTCGATTAATGTAGGCTATCTGGTCAGCATGGACAGGTTGGCCTGAAGGGTCAGCAATGATAATGCCATTGAATGTCAAATGGCGATGGTTAGATTCTATCTTGTTGGCGATGGTCATTGCCTGGCACTTGTGAACATGAATCTTACTTAGCACTTGTCATCTCAAGCCTGTGTTTTGTCCTAGTCTTGCTGCATTTCAACATGGACTGCTTCAGTATCTGAGGAGTTTTGAGTGATGTGCAATCATTGGCAAACATCCCTATGACTGATCTCCAACACCCACAACCGTTCTCCGATGTGCCAGGTATAGCACCAACCAGCAGAAAGAGCCACCCCCCCGCCTCAAAAATCCCATTGACTCCAATTTCAGTAAAACACAATAACTGCTGTTCAGGTGGTCCATGAATCTATTTATAGCCGACTAGCCTTGTTTTTGTCTGTGAACCAAGCCAGGTCAGGACGCAAGATCGAAGCTGATGAAACTGACTATTGTCCATCTAACACACCAATCAAAATCATGTTTTTCATCATTTCATGGAATCAGCAAATTTTTGACGAGAAACTGCACATCAGTAGGAAGGAGAGCAATTACATCTCACATATTTGAATATGTCATTGTTCAGTAACATACTTGAGTATGAAGCTTAAGAGTTTTATGTAAGAATTAATCTTTATTCTTGTATAAAGTTGTTAATTGTAGATAGACGTGTTTTGTAGTCTTCTTTTGTTTCAGATCTGCCTTTGTTTATGTTTTCTTGTATCTTTTAATTGTTTTAGGTGATTCAAAGAAATATGATCCAAAATTCAAAGGCCCAGTTGGAAACAGGTAGGAGATGTTTACATGCTGTATTCCATGGAGCTGAAGGGAAGACAGATTTTGTAGTCCTAAACTTGGGATGTATCTGGGAAGATTATTTGAGCATCACATTGGGGTACAGTACTGGGATGTATGGGTCTGCTACTCTAAAGCTGGCAGACTGTGTGGACTGGAGTGGACATGTCTGTCAGTGTTAAACTGGGGTAGGTCTGTCACTATGTAACACTGGGGCACAGATTTGGTGGATTTCACTTGTGTTTTGGGAGACAGCAGATGTGCCTCTGTGAGTTAGTTATTAGATGTTCTTGCCTGCGTTAACAGATTGTTAACCTTTCCTGCTTTGGTGTATTTTGGTTTTGAGAAATCAGTTTTGCCATTTTGTGGGATTGTATTAACAACTGGATTATCAAACAAACTTTTAATAACCGTGAAGTTAATTAAAATTAATCAGTTGATTTTATTTCTTATTGAATTGATTTAATCTGGTCAATAAACTTAGCTTTGCTGTAGGTAAGTTTGTTATTTTCACACTGAGGAGCAGATCCAGCTGAAGGTGATACTAGTGGTATCTTGGTTTCCACTCCTTTTCCCTTCCCTTCCCATCCCTGTGTTTGTTCCATTCTTCCCAATGTTTTGGATTTGCTGGAAGTCCCAGTGGCACCACTCTCCCTCTAGAATGGGCACAAATGTTTGTAAATAGTGAAGGGTTAATTCAGGCATCTCACCCAGGCCATTTGATATCTGTATGTGTTTCATGGTGATGATGATTACGAACCTTTACAGATTTTCCCCTCTTTCCGTGGTGTGATTGTCCGAGTCGGTTTGTTCAGAGCTTGGATATATGGGACCTTTAGCTCTCTATCATGTCATCTTTTACTTCTGTGAACTTGGAGGGCCACTCTGTAAGGTTTCACGATCAGTAAAGAAAAATCAAAAACTGCATTAGCATAAGAAAGCAGCCCAACCCATGTGGAAGAAAACGCAGAGACTAGCTGTGTGTAGTGTGAACTTTTGTGCTTGTTTTCCCTTAAAATGTGGCATCAGTTTGCAAGAGGGAGAACAAAGGCAAGAATAATAAGGTGATGTCAAGCAATAGTATATGGTATGGGGAGGTGATGATCTCATTGTATTATCACTGGACTGTTAATCGAGAGACCCAGGTTCAAATTCTGCTGTGGTAAATGGTGGAATTTGAATTCAATAAAAACAAAATCTGGGATTGAGTCTAATGGTGATCATGAAACCATTACTGATTATTGGGAAAACCCATCTGGTTCACTAAAGTCCATCAGGGAAGGAAACTGCCATCTTTACTTGGTCTGGCCTACATGTGTCTCCAGACCCACAGCAATGTGGGCGGCACGGTGGCCCAGTGATTAGCACTGCTGCCTCACAGCGCCAGAGACCCGGGTTCAATTCCCGACTCAGGCGACTGACTGTGTGGAGTTTGCACATTCTCCCCGTGTCTGCGTGGGTTTCCTCCGGGTGCTCCGGTTTCCTCCCACAGTCCAAAGATGTGCATGTCAGGTGAATTGGCCATGCTAAATTGCCCTTAATGTTAGGTAAAGGGGTAAATGTACAGGAATGGGTGGGTTATGCTTCGGTGGGTCGGTGTGGACTTGTTGGGCCGAAGGGCCTGTTTCCACACTGTAAGTAATCTAAATCTAAACGAATGTGGTTGACTCAATTGCCCTCTGGGCAATGAGGGAAGGGTGGTAAATGCTGGTCTAGCCAGCAATGCCCTCATTCCATGCATGAGTTTTTTTAAAAAGATTTTTTTCCCTGGGTTGTTACTCCACTTGTTCTCTCATGGTCTTTATCCCTACAGGAGCTGCACTGACATCATCTGCTGCCTCATCTTTTTTGCAGCCATCATAGCATACGTCATTGTGGGGATAGTGGGTAAGTAAATACAAACTGTTTGATGGTGTACGTATAAAAATCACCTATCCTACTAATACTGTTAAAGCAGCCCAGCTGCTGGACTGAGAATCCCGGGTTTTCAAAAACACGATATAATCACCAAATTCCAAGAGGGACAATGAGAAAGTCACTTAAGTTTACCCTTGGTGGGTTGGACTCCTCTTCAATTGGATTTGTTTTTTTTATTTATAACCTCCACGCTCTTTATGTGAAACCATCTGTCTTTGTTCTATTTGTGAATGAATGTGTGTGGGTTTGGATTTATAGGGAGTATAATTTAAGTTTCCCTTTTAAGTAATTACCCATCAATTTTGCCACTTGTTTATTATAACCAAAATTGTTCTTAACAATTTTTGTTTTATTGTTTGTTGCTGAAAACTGATGTGAATTTCTTAAATTGGAGATGGTAGTCAAAGTCAGGCAGTGTCCATGGAGGTTAAATTGGTCATTCATACTTTTGTGACAAACTGGATTAGTAATGTATGAAATTGTACTCCCTGTAAATCCAAAGGTGGAGTATTGTGACTTGATTTCAGATTACTGTTCCTATCAGCAACATGGCACAACATAACAGGGCTGAGGCTGTTCGCTCACTGAACAATCAGCCAGTGTAGCAGTCCTCACTATCTGCCAGTGTAGCAGTCCTCACTATCTGCCAGTGTAGAAATTTCTCATTTGCTTGGATGTGACTTGACTAATCAAAATGTTGCAAATTAATGTTTTTGATACAAATGAGAGAGTACAATATCAGCCTGTGCAAATGCTATGTGGACTCCTCTAGGCAGTAATGTGGGCCTTATGAAACAAAGTGTGAGAGTTTCCATTTCCAGGGTGTGGCCATTAACTACAAAACCAGAATGTCTTGTCCTTGAAGGGTATGAAATTGCCTTGAAATGTTGCAGCATGTGTGGTCAAAGTGTTCCCACGTTGCTGTTTAACAGAGTGCTGAAGAAGAACAGCTTGCACCTCAGTGGCTTTCATGCATCTGCTGTTGTTTTGGAGGGGCTGAACTTCCTTCTCACTGCCTGTACTGGCTGCCTTGACATTTCAGGAAGTGTATTTCCGCTATGCACTCAAAACAAACTGCATCGATGCATAGAATTCTGTTACAGGAGGAAATCATTGTGGTTACAGGCACTAATTGTTCTTAAATAAAAACAGAAAGTCCGAGTCCATTGAGGCATACTCAATGAAAACAGACCCTTTGGTCCAATTCGTCCGTGCTGACCAGATATTCTGGTGAAATTCAGCAGTTCTGGCAACATCTGTGGAGAGAGAAACGAAATTAATGTTCCAATTTGCGTGACTGCTTTCTAAACCCATTCTAATCCTACTTCTCTGCTTGTTCCATTTGAGTGTTTTTTTTCCAAGCATATTTGTTAAACAACATTTTAACTGTATGGTACAAATGCTTCCTGCCATTTTTCAGGATATTGCACAATTGTTTCAGTATCTGGGGAGTCACAAATAGTGTGAATATTGAACAATTATCAGCAAACATCCCCACTTCTGACCTTCTGATGGAGGGAAGGTCATTGAACAACTATAAAGATGGTTGGATCTAGGACATTTAACTCCTGCAGTGATATCTTGGAGCTGTGATGATTGAGAATATAGCTCAGGGTGTTGGGTTAGTTTGGTAGATTAAGAATTTGCCTGGGCCCAGAGTCTTGAGGCCTGTTTATTATGCTGATCTTTGCTTTTCATGGGTTGAGATGGTTATATTTTCCTTTTTAAGTAACAAAAGTAAAATGAATGCATTGTCTATTTTCTGTGGTACTGCTGACTCTTGCCATTAATGATGGTCTATTTTTAGCATGGATCCATGGAGACCCTCGCAAAGTGATCTATCCGACTGACAGTCGTGGCGAGTTCTGTGGTCAGGTTGGAGGCAGGAATGAGTAAGTTCTGTTCTCTTCCTTGGATGCCAAAGTTAGAGACTTATCCAAAAGTGGGTTGGAATTTCAGAATAAAGCCTCCGACATGGTGGTTAAAATCTCGAAGACCACTGCCATATAAAAAAAAAATTACAAGTCACCATTAATGCAGTAATTTGGCCTGGGAGTGAAATTACTATGATATGCAAGGTTAAAGCTTCATCTGGAGGCTCACTGATGTTACCTAGTCTGGTGACGAAACGTCTGAAAACGAACCTTCCAGCTCAGCGACCAAACCTCCATCCAGAACCTCAACCTGAGCTACAAATCTTCTCAAAATTTGCTTAGTTTAAAGGAGTCTGACAGTAAACCTATGAAAGCAAGGAGGTCCCACTGCCATGCTACCCTGTAAAACTCTCTGTAATCTTTTAATGTTGAAGGGCTTCGGAGGAAGTGAGAGAAACACACAAGATCAAACAGGTACCCTCCTCTTAGAGTCATTGAGCTGTACAGCATGGAAACAGATCCTTTGGTTCAACTCGTCCGTGCTGACCAGAGATCCTAAAAGAATCTAGTCCTGTTTGCCAGCACTCTTGATCGTTTTGTGACGATTTCTGTTTCGTTTGTCAGGACACGGTCAAGTATTTGTTGACAGTCACTTGCTAAACTGACTGATTGTGACCAGGCACTTGAGTCAGGGGTACCTGAGACAGGTAGTCCATCTTGGTGAGGAGAGGGGAAATGTGGCAAATTGCACTGTAGCAGCTGCTTTTGAGAGTAAACAAGAGATGTCAAGATAAGTTGTGTTCCTGCTGGCCTACTATAATGTGTTCATTTCCTGTGTGTTGGTTTCAGACTTGGACTAACAGTAAGTGGCTGGCTGGAGAAAGAAGTTATTTGAAATCTTGGGTTTTGAAACAGTTAGTGGCATTTCTGTCTCTGTTGTTTTCCAGGCATAAACCATTTCTATTTTATTTCAACCTGCTCAAGTGTGCCAGCCCTTTGGTATTGCTGGAGTTTCAGTGTCCTACCACACAGGTAAGAAATCTATCCCTTTCAATGGTAATGGACATATCTTATTTGTTGCTGCCTCCCGGCTTTCTCCTGTTGAGAAGTTTAGCATAAAGGATAAATGTTGCCTTCTGAACATACAACGGTTACAGGAGTAGATCATCTAATGATATGGCGGTTTGTTTCTAGATTGACTTTAGGGGCCGATGCATTCAGATTGAGTTTGGTTACAGGAGGGAACTTGTGGGCTTTGTGGAGGGGGTGCATGTGATCCCATTGGGTTTAAGGGAGAGTGGGTGACTCTGCTTGGAATTTTGGGCAGGGTGGGGAGAGAGAAAAGAGATGAGTATGTGGCCCTCCTTGACTTCCGTTTAAAGAGATAGATGTCCTTGACCTGAGACCAGTCACATGCCAAGAGCACCTTTCATGGTCAGCTGGCTCCACATCAGTGCAACAGTCAGCCTCAAAGTTGTAGTAGAGTTTGAAATATCTCTGGTTCTTCTGATTTCTTGTATTACTGGACTGGGAAATGGGGAAGAAAAAAAACATGCGGTCAACAAATAGGCAAGAAGTGAACAAAAAGGTTTGAATCATTTTTTTTCAGATGGATGTTGAGAATAGAAAGGAACTGCCTTTGATCACTTACAAATGCTTTCCTGTTGATGACTTGGATTAGATTAGGGCTCCCAGCTCTGTGATGCTAAGTCCAGCACACATGAATAGGATGAAAGTGCCTGCCAGTTAAAACAGCATGCCTGAAAGTGATATCAATTCAGTTGTTAGTTGGCATGGCAATAAAATGTCTTTGATTAATCGCCAGCTTCCTTCACAGCCAGCTTTTAAACATTCATTAGATAAGGACATCGCTGGCTGGGCCAGCATTTCTCGCACATTCCTAAGGGTCAACCACTTTGCTATAGGTCTGGTTTATGTGTAATCCAAACCAGGTAAGGATGGCAGTTTCCTTGCCTCAGGGATGTTAGTCAACCAGATGGGTTTTTCCAACAAACAGCAATTGATTCATGGTCATCATTTAGACTGTTAATTCCAAATTTTTATTGAATTCAGATTCCACCATCAGTGATGGTAGGGTTTGAACCCAGGTCCCCAGATCGTTGTCTGGATCTCAGTCCAGTGATAATACCACTTGGGGTCACCTCTCCAAACCTCACCCAGGGGCTATTGTGTGGCTGGCAAAGGAAGTAGACGTTTGTCTGGCTAGTTCAATATGTGAACCTAAGGCAACATGGGCTGCAAGGCTGGTTCTATTATTTTCTTGCCATTTCCCGGTAAGAAAAAAACGTGCTTGTCCCTATATGCTTGCTTTTCCCCCATGGTCTTGTAAATATGTTCTCTTCAGGGACTTATCCCAGTCCCCTTTTAATTAGCATTTGGATCTTTCTCACACCACACTTCTCAACCCTAAATATTCTCCTCATGAAGATCTTCCAGTTATTAATTCTTTGTCAGTCACCATGAATCTGTGCTGTCCTGATTCTCAATATTTCCATCAATGGGAGTTGTTTCAAACTTTCTACCCTGCCCAGAGGGAGCTTTACTGTGTACCTAACCCTATGCTGTCCCTCTCCTGGGAGTTTTTGATGGGGGACAGTGTAGATGGAGATTTACTCCGTATCTAACCCCATGCTGTCCCTGTCCTGGCAGTGTCTGATGGGGGACAGTGTAGATGGAGATTTACTCCGTATCTAACCCCATGCTGTCCCTGTCCTGGCAGTGTCTGATGGGGGACAGTGTAGATGGAGCTTTTGTTCTGTTTTGTACCTGCTACAGGAATGTTTAATAGATAGAATGGAATGAATTGCCCTCTACACCTAACCTGTCCAATATCTGTTTTGTAATTGTTTAATGCTTACAGCAGATCCATTTACAAACACCTTATTTTAATGAACAAAAGAAACTCTTTGAAATAAATGAGTGTTCATTGTACTACTTGTTAATTCTGTTAACTTGTTTTTTTTTTGTAGATCTGTGTAAGTAAATGCCCAGAAAGGTTTGACAGCTTCATCACTGCACATGCACTACTTAAAGTGAAACCAGAAAGATGGCAGAACTACTCCCAGTTCTGTAAACCAGGCTTTAATGATTCAACCAAGGTGAGTTACAATCATATTCTTATTTTGTCTTTTACCAGCTTTCCTGGTCCCTCCTGAAGCTGCTGACTCTCGCCAGGTTACAGTTCCTCTACTCAATCTTAATGATAGACAACGAAAATTCTCAAAGATAACAAAGTGAAGAGATGATTGGGAGGGATGGACTTGGAGGAATCATTATCACCAGGGAAAAGTGCTGGGGAAAGCATTTGATCTAAAGCCTAACAGGTTGCAAGATACCAGTGCCAGAGATCATGCATTGTAGGGTTTGAAAAGAAGTGGCTGCACAGATAATGGGTGCATTGGTTACAACCTTCCAAAATTCCTTCAACTCTTGAAGGATCCCAGCAGATCGGAAAATAGCAAATATTAAACATGCACTCAAGAAAGGAGGGAGACGGGAAGCTTCAGATTGGTTAGTCTAACATCAGTCTAGAGAAAGGTGCTAGAATTCATTATTTAAAGATAGAATCCCTACATTGTGGTAACAGGCCCTTCGGCCCAACAAGTCCACACCGACCCTCCGAAGAGTAACCCACCCAGACCCATTCCCCTACCCTATTACTCTACATTTACCCCTGACTAATGCATCTACATATTCCTGAACACTATTGGCAATTTAGCATGGTCAATTCACTTAACCTGCACGTCTTTGGATTGTGGGAGGAAACCGGAGGAAATCCATGCGAACACGGGAGAATGTGCAAGCTCCATCCAGAAGGTTGCCCAAGGCTGGAATTGAACCCGGGTCCCTGGTGCTGTGAGGCAGCAGTGCTAACCACTGAACCACCATGAAGGAGACAACAGACAATAGGTGCAGGAGTAGGCCATTCTGCCCTTCGAGCCTGCACCACCATTCAATATGATCATGGCTGATCATCCTTAATCAGTATCCTGTTCCTGCCTTATCCCCATAACCCTTGATTCCACAATCCTTGAGAGCTCTATCCAACGCTTTCTTAAATGAATCCAGAGACTGGGCCTCCACTGCCCTCTGGGGCAGAGCATTTCACACAGCAACCACTCTCTGGGTGAAGAAGTTTCTCCTCATCTCTGTCCTAAATGGTCTACCCCGTATTTTTAAGCTGTGTCCTCTGGTTTGGCACTCACCCATCAGTGGAAACATGATTCCGGCCTCCACAGTGTCCAATCCTATAATCTTACATGTCTCAATCAGATCCCCTCTTAGCCTTCTAAACTCAAGGGTATACAAGCCCAGTCGCTCCAGTCTTTCAGTGTAAGGTTTTATGATCCAAGATAGTTTTGTGAACATGCAATTGTGTTTAATTAAATCTTTTTTTTAGATTACTTACAGTGTGGAAACAGGCCCTTCGGCCCAACAAGTCCACACCGCCCTGCCGAGGTGTAACCCACCCATACCCCTACATCTACATCTACCCCTTACCTAACACTGCGGGCAATTCAGCATGGCCAATTCACCTGACCTGCACATCTTTGGACTGTGGGAGGAAACCGGAGCACCCGGAGGAAACCCACGCAGACATGGGGAGAACGTGCAAACTCCACACAGTCAGTCGCCTGAGTCGGGAATTGAACCCGGGTCTCTGGCGTTGTGAGGCAGCAGTGCTAACCACTGTGCCACCGTGCCGCCCACCGTGTCCTGTGGATCAATGAGAACGCAACCACCTGCATGTTCCCATTCAAGCCACTCATTTTCCATTAGAGATTTTTGGTGAAGTAACCTACACAGTGGATAGTGGGGAACTTGGTACATGGGAGGTACTTGATTTTCTAAAAGTGGTTTGGTATGTTGCCTCATCAAAGGCTGCTGGACAATATTGAAGCATTGGGGGTACAGGGAAATGCATTAATGAGCATCGATAAAGGATTGGTTAGCTAGCAGGATGCAAAGAGAAGGAATAACTTGGTCTTTTTAGGTTGGTAAACTGCAACTAGTGCCACAAGGATCAGTGTTGGGTCCACTAGTATTTCCAATCTGTGTATCAATGATTCGATACCAAACCCCCTCTCATAACTTTCGCAAGAGACTATTTCCTTGATTGGCAGGTATTGATATAGGAGGAGCAGAGCTCCAACTGTCCTCACTCACCATCTGCGTAAACTGAACGCTGTTCACATCTGGACCCCTGGTTAATTCGTGTGTTGAGCAGCTCATTTGGCATGAACTGGGTGTGTAACCTGAGACCATCTGATCTCCATGGATGAGTACCACACTACATTATGCATGGCCTACTGAGCCAATGAATGAAATGATGGCCTCAGAAAGGCAACTGTGTGAGCTGTGCTGGATGCCAACTCAAGTTTGTCGTACTTCCAAGTTCTAGATTGTCCTGTGGATCATTGAGAACGCAACCACCTGCATGTTCCCATTCAAGCCACTCACTATCTTGCCTTGGGAATACTTCACTGTTCCTTCATGATCAATGGGTTAAGATACTGGAGTTCTGCCCCTAACAGCATTGTGGGTCTGCCTGTAACATGTGAACTCCAGTGAAGGCACCTTCTCAAAGGCAGTTACAGATGAGCAACAATGCTGGCACAGCTAGTGATGTCCGCATCCCATGAGTCAATTTTTTTTTTTAATGTGTTTTTCAAGACACCAAATGTGTTTTGAAACTTTTTATCAAATTGAGTTCATATTGGAAAAATTAACAATAATATATCCTAAACTCATTTATTAGAGAGTCTGAGAAAAGCGCATCGTATTCGGCCGCTATCGTAGCAAACATGCAGGTTAAGCTTTAAATTCAGATTTATTTACCAATACCATCAGATGTTGAAGCAAAAATGACTCTGCATGAAACATGAATGTGAAAACTTGGACAACTGCTTCAGTGTAAAATGATTGCAATTGTTTCAAGTAATTTCTGCGTCTCAGTCTCTGTTTAGTGATCATGGAAAATCATTGCCATGATTCCTGTTTGTCTTCCATGTGAACACTAGACGTGGTAGAATCACTAGTGCCTGGCTGCCATCACATGGACACTGTTATGTAAATGTCCTTGGATGTAAAAGCAAAATTGTTTTTTATCCCACTTCAACTCCAGTCACCACAGGTTGTGCATCAATGTTCAGGTCAAAGGGTCATATCTGACGTTCCCTTGTGTCCCTTTGAATTCAATTCCATGGAATTGTTGGGAAGCACGAGGCCAACTCTGAAATGCATTCCTCAGCCTTCAGAGTGATTGCAGGTAGTTCTCAGATAACAACATGTGTTTCGTCAGTGCGAATTGGTTGTAACACGATTGATGAATTGTGAGTGTTGCTTGCTAAGGGCTTTCCTACTGAGTGAGTTTTCCAAAGCATAATCTTCTATAGTGTGAGGTTGCAGAGGAACACAGCTGTCACATTACAGGTCCTTCTGCTATAGTTCTGATCTGATTAAGTTAGGTTTAAAGAGTGGTTGGGACTTTGACCAATAAACCTCTGAGGGAACTATCATAGTTACACAGAAGCACTTAACTCCATTGTGAAAATACATCAAACTTAACATATCTGTCCAATGAAACAAATACTATTTTCACCATCAATTAATATTGAACATTGCCACCTATATGTTCACTTTTTGTCTTTCAGACACCTGTTGAAGTGTTTAAAGATGGGGATTGTCCTGCCTTTTTAACTCCCAGCAAGCCCTGTAAGTGTTTAAAGTTTCATTCAGCAGCTGGGAAACTTTTCCACGGTTTCTTCCCTAGGTTCTGTTTGATCAAACCACAATGGAGCTAGGGAGCAAAGACTGAAGCTTGGAAGGCGCAGGGGATACAGACAGTGAGATACCGACATTGAAAATAGTGAGAGAATTTGTAAAACATCACCTACCTATTTCCTTAAGAGTAATGATTTAAAACAAAAGAAGAATTCGATTTTGTTTTTGGTGAAAGAAGTGGTTAAAAGCATAAGAGGTTCAGTGGGTTAAGAATGGTGTTTATAAGGGACAATGAGTAAAGTGAGAGTGCTGGTTATAGGATCTAGCAGTAGGGTGGGAGGTCTGTTTCTAGGGGACAGTGGACAAATGGCAGTTTTTCAAATTGGTTGGACAGAGCAGTCTGGTGCTTTTTGGCTGTTATTCTATCAATATTCTCTCTATTTCTACCTTAAAAATATTCAGTGTCTTTGATTTCACCACTTTTTGAGGAATGGTAGGCAAGGTAAAATGACTGTAGTCTTAGCAGACCACAGGGCTGTGCTCTCATTACAGAGAAATGACTGTTGGTGGTTTCACCTGAGGGTTACCACGCGTCTGGTGAGGAGAGAGGTTCAGAAGGAGATTCCTTCATGGTAACCTTAGCTGGTAACATTGGCATCGCTCTGCATCACAAACTAGCCATATGAGCTAACCAGTCCCCTTTTGAGGAAAAAATTCCTTTTCTCCATCTTACTAGGAGACTTCTTACTTGTAAGTTGTGTCCCCTAGTTCTAGGTTGGCATTCTTTCAACATCAACCCAGTGTAGTCTCCTCCCCATCCTGTGTGTCTCAGTAAGGTGACCACTTATTTTTCTAAGCTGCATTGGATTCAGCCCCAACCTGTCCAAATGTGACTAAAACGATAGTGGCCTCACCAAAACCTTGAACTGTAGAAAAGCATCTCTACTTTTATATTCCTTTCCATTTGCAATAAATATATTCTATTTGCCTTCCTAATCACTTGCTGTACCTCCTGACGAACTTTGTGATTCATGTGCTAGCACACCAAGATCCCTCTGTCCCTCTGAGTTCTGCAAATCTGTCTCTATTTCAATGTTGTGAAGTTTTTCTATTCTTCCTGCCAAATTGAGCAAGTTTGCATATGCCTCCATGATGCTTCTCATGTAAATTTTTTGCCAAATCACTGAACCTGTCTAAACTGTATAGCTTTGCAAGCTCCTCTTCATAACTTACTTTCCTATTATAGATGTGTTGTCAGCAAATATAACAACTAGAAATTTGGTCCCTTCCTCCAAGTCACTGGTAGATATTATGAATAATTGTAGCCTTATATCGAACCCTGTGGTACTCCATTTGACATCAAAATCTGACAAAGACCCATTCATGTCATCTGTTTCCTGTTAGCTAACCAGTCCTTTATCCATACAATATGCTCTGCCCTCCCCCACACAGTCACAAAATGAATTCTTCTTTGTATAGTAATATTTGAGGCACTTTGTCAGATGCCTTGGGAAGTTTAATTATAGCACACCTGTAGGATCCTTTTATCCACATTGCTTGCTTTTTTTTCTCAGCAAACTCCAATAAGTTAGTTAAACATCGCTTCCCTCCATAAACGTGCATCTGTTCCATCCTTTGAACCCGGTGTGGTATCCTCTACACCGGGGAAACAGGACGCCGCCTTGCGGATCGCTTCAGAGAACATGTCTGGGACACCCACACCCACCAACCTCACCGCCCCGTGGCTGAACACTTCAACTCCCCTCTCACTCAGTCAAGGACGTGCAGGCCCTGGGCCATCTCCGACACCTGTAGGAGGAACGCCTCATATTCCACTTTGGGACCCTGCAACCACGTGGGATAAATGTGGATTTCAACAGCTTCCTCATTCCCTCTCTTTCTCCCTGCCCCCCCCCCCCCCCCCCGATATTATCCCTGTACCAAGCCTCCAACTTGGCACCACCCTCCGGACCCATCCATCAATGCACCCCTCTGACGTATCACCTTCATCCACCTATCACTTTCCCAGCTACCTCCCCCAACCCTAGTCCCCTCCCATTTATCTCAGCCACGACCCGAAGGGCTTATGCCTGAAACATTGATTCTCCTGCTCCTTAGATGCTGCCTGACCGATTGTGCTTTTCCAGCACCCTACACTAGACTCCCTTCCATAAAATCATATTGACTGCATTGAGATTTTTTAAGCAGTCCTCCTCATTTAAAGATTCTAGCATTTCCCATGTGCCGGATGTTAAGCAAATTGTCTGACTTGTTCCATTGACGATTAGCAACAGAGCAAAATTGTGGGCGCACCTCAAAGCAAAGTTAATTGTTACCATTGTATACCCAGAGAACAGTCATGACTGGATTGTTTTGGTGTACAAGGGAGTTGAAAGTTATAGTCACTGACAGATGGAGGAGGCAATGGTGTAGTGGTATCACTGTTAATCCAGTGATCCAGGTCATGTTCTGGTGACCCAGCTTTGAATTCTGCCACTGCAGATGGTGGAGTTTGATTTCAATAAAAAGTAAATCTTGAATTAAAGCCATTAATCCACTGTCAATTGTCGAGAAAATGTCGTCCACTTCACAAATGTTCTTCAGGGAAGGAAACTGCCATCCTTACCTGGTCTGGTCTACATGTGACCCTAGACCCACAACAGTGTGACTTGACTGTATACTGCCATCTGGGCGATTAAGGATGGGAAATGAATGCTGGTCTAGCCAGCGACTCTCATCCCATAAACAACTTTTTTAAAAGAAAATGTGGAATTGGTCACAATCGGATCAGCCATTATTTTCCCGAATGGTGGAGCAGATTCAAGGGGTAGAATGGCTACTGTCTGCTCCTGTTTTTTATTATTCAGTAATGCCTGAGGTTAATTCTGTATGTTCCCTTTGCCAGTTGAATTTGATTTTTCTTTCTAAAATTCATTGAATATGTTTTAATAAGCTTTCTCCTTCTTGAACTGAGAGTGGACCAAGCTGAGTCTGAACTGTTGCTCACCGCCAAGGGGTCCCTCATAGAGATGAGGAGCAAGGACTTGTGTGGAATTTACAATTCTGTGAATTAAACCAGAGGAACTGACCAGTGAAATATATTCTTGGTTGCTGCTATTGGGATTTTGTCCAGACAGATTTATGATGCTCTCATATTTACTTTACAGTTACCCAAAGATGCCTCCCTGACCTAAAAGTCCAGCGGGGTGTGGTTAAAGTTGCCGACAAGACTGCTTTCAGTTCAGATGATGGTGGATCTGTAAACGCCACGCAGTTGCTGGAAGGAGTGAAGTTTGTACCCCTTATTAATTTTGTGATGTCGGGGTTTTGTGCTCCATTGGGTAGTGTTAGTGCTAGAAGTGGGAGGTTTTCCATTGTCTGTGGTTTTCATCAGTGTCAATATTGAGCATTTCCAGGTATAGTACAGTTTGGATACAGAGGAGAACCCATTGTGTTCTCCGATCAGATAAGTGTCAGCTCAGCACACAGGTTACATTCTTTCTCCCCAGTTAGAAATTTGTGCTTTCAAACCCTCTTCCAAAACTTGGATGCATAATCAAAGCCGAGTATTCAATGTAAGACTGGAAAATGACTTTATTCTGTATTTAAGGGTAAGACTGAACACCTTAAATTTTCAGATTATCAGAGGAAGTCAGCATGGGTGGGGCATACTTTGTCATTCTTGATTGTCATCTCTTTAAAAGTAAAATCAGTTTAAGACTTGGACCAGGGAAATGTTGATATGGGCTGGCAGAAAACATTTGATGAAGTACCTTTTATAAGAGATTCTTGATTCCAATTTGAAACAGTTATTAACCTGTTTGGGAATGGCGTGAGATGAAGAAAGGGCAGATAGTTGAATTGGTAAAATGTGACCATTGGTGTCCCTGCAGGATTTGTGCTGGGGCCTTAACTATTCATTGGCTTAATGATCACATTCTGAGATAGAAAACCAGATACAGCCAGTTTTGCTATAATGCGATAGTTCCATACTTGTGCAATCCGCTGTTATAAGATAATCACTTAATAGCAACACCATTTTGAACTAATGGGGCTGGAATCATGTTGTAACCAACATGTGCTTTAAAATATCGCACTTTAGAAACTGTGTCCTCAATTCGTGTGTTAAAGTGGTGCGTGTTAAAGCAGAACAATCTGTACCTAAGCTTGGTATATGGGTAGGTAGCAATGTCAATAGTGTAAATGGGACGATAGAAAGGGAGGAAGATTAAGTGAATGGAAAAATATGGCAAATAGAGTTTCATTATTAGTGAATGTGAGGTTATCTATTTAGAATATGACAGGAAACTTTCTAAATGTTGGATTAAAAATACAAGCAACGGTAGAAGTTTAAAAGAAAGCTGTGGGCGAAGTATGTCTGTCATGAAAAGGTCATAAAGCGGTACAGAAAATAATCAAAAAGGCTTTTGGAATTCTGGTCTTTGTTTCTCAAGAAATCAAATGCAAAAGATAGTCATAATGTAAAGTAACCTATGCCAGACCACATCTGAAAGATGGCAAGCAATTCTGCACACTGCAACTCTGAAACAATTGATGGGTACTGACGGGAGGAGGGCCACATCAATTATTAAGGGTTAAACTTCAAGGATAAGTTAAACAAATCTTGGGAATTTAAGGCTATGGATCAAGTGCTGGAAAATGGAATTACAGTAGTTGAGTGGTTGCATTTGACTGATGCAGACTCAAAGGACTGAAGATTCATTTTCTTTGACTCAAATACACACTTATATTGAAGTACTACCTGGAAAGAAATTGAAGAATTTTAACCATGTGGACATTTTCTGGAATTGAAAAGGGATTTATTAGGTGTTCTCTCGAAAGAAGCTCACAGTCTAAAGTGTCCTGTGATTGCTGCTCTTCCACTGGAAATGAAATGAATGGAGAAACAGTTAAACAAAGCCTTCAAAGAGAATGGGTGTTTATAGCTTTTCTGCAAAAACCCGACTTTGAGAGGAACAGGAGTCCCCGTGTTAATGGTTTCCTAGCAACTCCAGGTGGGTGCAGTTCTAATAACACTCGAAGCTCAACACCATCCAGGACAATTTGAGGTGTACAAGGTAATGAGATTAAAAATCACACAACACCAGGTTATAGTCCAACAGGTTTAATTGGAAGCACATTAGCTTTCGGAGCGACGCTCCTTCATCAGGTGATAGTGGAGGGCTCGATCGTAACACAGAATTTATAGCAAAAATTTGCAGTGTGATGTAACTGAAATTATACATTGAAGAATTGATTGTCTGTTAAGTCTTTCATCTGTTAGAATACAGTGATAGTTTCACTTCTTTCATGTGTAAATCACAAAACCCTTTTTTTTAAAGTTGCAATCTCGGGTTAGATGTTAACAATGGTGATAGCTGGACAATATGTTGAAGGTGTTAGCCCCCTGTGTTCTCTGTTTATGACCTGATGTTTAGATTGATTCCAATCTAAAAAGTGAGATAACAGAGTTTTACATAAATTCATGCAGTTTTTGAGCTCAGAGTTCTACATGAATGTATGTAGTTTTTGAGCAAAGTGCAATGTAACTCTGCAAGTACAAAAACATTCACCACACAAAGTGTGTGTGTGGGTGTGGTGAGTACAGAGTGTCTTAAGTCTGTGAGGGGGTGCATGTGTGCGTGTGTATCTATAAGGGTCTGTGTGTGTGTGTGTGTGTGTGTGTGTAGTGCAGTGGTGGTCACCTGTAATGTGATATGAACCCAAGCTCCCGGTTGAGGCCCTCCCTATGGGGACTGAACTTAGCTATCAGCCTCTGCTCGGCCACTTTCCTCTGCTGCCTGTCCCGAAGTCTGCGTTGGAGGATGGTCACCTGAAGGTCTGAGGCTGAATGCCCTGGACCACTGAAGTGTTCCCCATCTGGGAGGGAACCCTTCTGTCTGTTGATTGTTGTGCGGTGCCCATTCATCCGTTGTCGTAGCCTTTGCTCGGTTTCCCCAATGTACCATGCCTCAGGGCATCCTTGGCTGCAACGTACAAGATAGACAACGTTGGCTGAGTCACATGAGTACCTGCCATGTACAAGGTGGGAGGTGTCCCCACGCCTAATGGTGGTATCTATGTCCACAATCTGACACGTCTTGCAGCATCCACCGTGACAGGGTTGTATGGAGTTGTCCTGAGAGCCGGGCAGTTTGCTACGAACAACGATCTGTTTGAGGTTTGGCAGTTGTTTAAAGGCAAGCAGTGGAGGTGTGGGGAAGGTCTTGGTGAGGTGCTCATCCTCATTGATAATGTGTTGCAGGTCACGAAGAACATGGCGTAATTTTTCAGCCCCTGGGAAGTACTGAACAACGAAGGGTACCCTGTCAGTTGCAGCACGTGTCTGTCTCCTGAGGAGGTCATTACGGTTCCTTGTTGTGGCACGTCGGAACTGGCGGTCGATGAGTTGAGCATCGTACCCCGTTCTTGTGCGGGCATCCTTGAGTACTTCCAGGTGTTCTAGAGTTGAAAGACCTGTTTCCATTCCATTGTGCTACCCAATGTTCCTCCTCATTAGAATCCAGTAGAAGGATATACAATGATACTAACATTGACCTGGTTAAGGTTAATATTACTGAACACTGTTTTAACCCATTAGACAAAGTGATTATAGTTTTTATCCAGTGACTACTCGAACAAAATCTGGAAAAATCTTGTAATCTATCAAAACACTGAGAAGTTAAGGGGCACCAATAGATAACAGCCAGGATGTTTCAAAAGGACTTGGCTTTCCTGGGGTAAAAAGCCCTTCCTGATGAAGGGCTTTTGCCTGAAACGTCGATTTTATTGCTCCACGGATGCTGCCTGAACTGCTGTGCTCTTCCAGCACCACTAATCCAGAATCCTTTCCTGGGGTAAAGCAGACCGCTATTGAGTATAAACCCCTGTGAACATGTTCCCTGCTTCGTCCCCCCTTACCACCACCTCTTCAATTCTGGATCACTTCCCCAAGGTCTCCCAATCCACATAACCTACTTCATTCCTTTCCACATCTCCACATGCTTGTGTTGAACTTAACTGTAATTATAGATCCCTTTTTTCTGTTTTACAGGGGAGCAAACATAGTGCTTGAAGCCAGAGAGGTTGTAATGAAGATATTTGAAGATTACACACAATCTTGGTACTGGATTTTGATGTAAGTATTTAATTAATTCCCCCTTTTGTAATTTCCAATAGGACAGGCTGTAAGGTTTGTTCCTACTTTTACGAAAGTCCCCTAAAGTGCGCTCTGTATTCCTCATTGACAGTGCACTATCTGAAAACACACACAGCCATTTTCATATGTGCACTGAAGAAGCCAAACTTCCCTTCAGCACCATATGTCATTATTCTCCATGGCTTCTCGTTCACATCTAGAAATCTCCTCCTAAATATTGGCAAGATCAAAGCTCAATGCCTGTATATCTGGCTATCTGGTAACACCTGAATTAGTGGACTATCTCTAATTCACAGAAACTCAAATCCAAGTTTGTTGGAATCAGAGCTGAACTGTATCATCAAACTGAGAGGTAGGCAGGTAGTGCAGGAGTTTTCTGTCGTTATCCCCATTTCAAACAAGAATGCTGTTTTGGAAAGTATAGGGGTGATGGATTCTCAGGGAACATAGCATGGTATTGACACTGGTTCTAACATAATGAGGGGTACGTCGGGTCCCAAGAGATCGATTGTGTTAGGGGACTCACTAGTCCAAGGTACAGACAGACATTTCTGTGGCCAGCAGCGAAAAATCAGAATGGTGTTGATTCCCTGGCGCCAGGATCAAGGATGCCTCCGAGGGTGCAGAATGTTTTCACGGGGGAGTGGGTCCAGCAGGAGGTCATTGTTCACATTGGAACCAACGACATAGGAAGGGAAAAGGTTGAGATTCTGAAGGGAGAATACAGAGTTAGGCAGGTATTTTTAAAAAAAGGAGGTCCTCTAGAGTAATATCTGGATTACTCCCGGAGCTAGTGAGGGCAGGAATAGGAGGATAGAGTAGATGAATACATGGCTGAGGACCTGGTGTATGGGAGAAGCATTCACATTTTTTTGGATCGTTGGAATCTGTTTTGGAGTAGAAGTGACCTGTACAAGAGGGACGGATTGCATCTAACTTGGAAGGGGACTGATAAAGTGGCAGGGAGATTTGGTAGAGCTGCTCAGGAGGATTTAAACTAGTAAGGTTAGGGGTGGGGGGGGGGGGTGTGGTAGGGGTGGGTAGAGCGTTGGGACCCAGGAAGATAGTGAAGAAAGCGATCAATCTGAAACTGGTACACTTGAGAACAGAAGTGACAAAGCAGAGAACAAGGTAGGACTGATAAATGAAACTGCACTTATTTCAATGCAAGGGGCCTAACAGGGAAGGCAGATGAACTCGGCATGGTTAGCAACATGGGAAACATGGCTCAGGGATGGACAGGACTGGCAGCTTAATGTTTCAGGATACAAATGATACAGGAAAGACAAAAAGGGAGGCAAGAAAGGAGGGGGAGTGGCGTTTTTGATCAGAGATAGCATTACAGCTGTACTGAGAGAGGATATTTCCACAAATACATCCAAGGAAGTTATTTGGGTGGAACTGAGAAATGAGAAAGGGATGATCACCTTATTGGGATTGTATTATAGACCCCCTAATAGTCAGAGGGAAATTGAGAAACAAATTTGTAAGGACATTTCAGTTATGTGTAAGAATAATGTGGTTATGGTAGGGAATTATAACTTTCCAAATATAGACTGGGACTGCCATAGTGTTAAGGGTTTAGCTGGAGATGAATTTAAGTGTACAAGAAAATTTTCTGATTCAGTATAGAACATAGAACAGTACAGCACAGAACAGGCCCTTCAGCCCATGATGTTGTGCTGACCACTGATCTTCATGTACGCACCCTCAAATTTCTGCGACCATATGCATGTCCAGTAGTCTCTCAAATGTCCCCAATGACCTTGCTTCTACAACTGCTGCTTGCAACGCATTCCATGCTCTCTCAACTCTGTGTAAAGAACCCGCCTCTGACATCCCCTCTATACTTTCCTCCAACCAGCTTAAAACTATGACCCCTCGTGTTAGCCATTTCTGCCCTGGGAAATAGTCTCTGGCTATCGACTCTATCTATGCCTCTCATTATCTTGTATACCTCAATTATGCCGATGTACCTATGAGAGAAGGTGCAAAACTGGACCCACTCTTGGGAAATAATGCAGGGCAGGTGACTGAGGTGTCAGTCGGGGAACACTTTGGAGCCAGTGACTAATTCTATTTGTTTTAAAATAATGATGGAAAAGATAGACCAAATCTAAAAGTTGAAGTTCTAAGTTGGAGAAGGCTAATTTTGATGGTATTAGGCAAGAACTTTCAAAAGCTGATTGGGCACAGATGTTTGCAGGTAAAGGGATGGCTGGAAAATGGAAGCCTTCAGAAATGAGATAACAAGAATCCAGAGACAGTATATTCTTGTTAGGATGAAAGGAAAGGCTGGTAGGTATAGGGAATGCTGGATGTCTAAAGAAATTGAAGGTTTGGTTCAGAAAAAGAAGGAAGCACATGTCAGATATAGGCAGGATAGATCAAGTGAATCCTTAGAATATAAAGGCAGCAGGAGTATACTTAAGAGGGAAATCAGGAGGGCAAAAAGGGGACATGAGATAGCTTTGGCAAATAGAATTAAGGAGAATCCAAAGGGTTTTCACAAATACATAAAGGACAAAAGGGTAACTAGGGAGTGAATAGGGGCCCTCAAAGATCAGCAAGGAGGCCTTTGTGTGGAGCTGCAGAAAATGGGGGAGATACTAAACAGGTTTATGAAATTGTTGTGGTTCTGTTCGCCGAGCTGGGAATCTGTGTTGCAGACGTTTCGTCCCCTGTCTAGGTGACATCCTCAGTGCTCGGGAGCCTCCTGTGAAGAGCTTCTGTGATCTTTCCTCCAGCATTTATAGTGGCTTGTCTCTGCCGCTTCCGGTTGTCAGTTCCAGCTGTCCACTGCAGTGACCGGTATATTGGGTACAGGTCGATGTGCTTATTGATTGAATCAGTGGATGAGTGCCATGCCTCTAGGAATTCCCTGGCTGTTCTCTGTTTGGCTTGACCTATAATAGTGGTGTTGTCCCAGTCGAATTCATGTTGCTTGCCATCTGCGTGTGTGGCTACTAAGGATAGCTGGTCATGTCATTTTGTGGCTAGTTGGTGTTCATGGATGCGGATCGTTAGCTGTCTTCCTGTTTGTCCTATGTAGTGTTTTGTGCAGTCAGCTTTGCAGTTTTGTGAATTCAGCACAAAGGTATACAGGAAAGCCACACATACAGACCAAGTCCTGAACTATGAAAGCAACCACCCCAACACACCCAAGCGAAGTTGCATCAAGACACTATTCAAAAGGGCCACAACACACTGCAGCACACCAGAACTGCAAAAAGAGGTAGAAGACTGCACAAAACACTACCTAGGACAAACAGGAAGACAGCTAACGATTCGCATCCATGAACACAAACTAGCCACGAAACGACATGACCAGCTATCCTTAGTAGCCACACACGCAGATGACAAACAACATGAATTCTACTGGGACAAGCCAAACAGAGAACAGCCAGGGAATTCCTAGAGGCATGGCACTCATCCACTGATTCAATCAATAAGCACTTCGACCTGGACCCAATATACCGGCCACTGCAGCGGACAACTGGAACTGACAACCGGAAGTGGCGTAGACAAGTCACTATAAATGCCGGAGGAAAGATCGCAGAAGCGCTTCACAGGAGTCTCCCAAGCACTGAGGATGTCACCTAGACAGGGGACAAAACATTTGCAACACAAATTCCCAGCTCGGCGAAGAGAACCACAACAATGAGCACCCGAGCTACAAATCTTCTCACAAACGTTGAGTTTATGAAATCATGAGCGTGGATAGGATAAATAGACAAAGTCTTTTCCCTGGGGTGGGGAAGTCCAGAACTAGAGGGCATAGGTTTAGGGTGAGAAGGGGAAGATCTAAAAGAGACCTAAGGGGCAATTTTTTCACACAGAGGGTGGTACATGTATGGAATGAGCTGCCAGAGGATGTGGTGGAGTCTGGTACAATTGCAACATTTAAGAGGCATTTGGATGGGTATATGAATAGGAAGGGTTTGGAGGGATATGTGCTGGGTGCTGGCAGGTGGGACGAGATTGGTTTGGGATATCTGGTCGGCATTAACATGGTGGACCGAAGGGTCTGTTTCTGTGCTGTACATCTCTGTGACTCTCTGGCTGTCGATGATTCACCTTTTGTCAACAGGAACAACTGGAAGTGACAAATCATCACTTTTCAGAACCTTGGTTGTGCCTTTCCTAAAATAAAACCTAATCATGCAGAAATCACCACCATTTTTTCCCTTTTGGTCATTGATTCATAATCACTTCTGTCTCATTGACCAAATAGCGTCTGATCTGCTAACACCTCCCCTTTTGATGCCTTGCTCCTTCTCTCCTCCAGCCCCAAAGAGTGTCATGATATCTTCAGTGACCATTTTACTTTCAGCTCACGAGGCCAGAATTTTGTAATTCCTTTCCGAACTCTCTAGATTGTAACTCTTCAATTCTCCTTTGAGGTGCTTCTTAAAACCTCATCCTTTAACATTAGGATTGATATCTTAATTTCTTCTAGGGTGGTTTAAAATTAAATTTTACTGATAATATTTCTGTGAAATGCCTTGGGACAATTTGCTAAACTTAAAGGTGCTATAGCAATGGAAGTTGTTGATTGGATTTTTGTCTGCCTGTTTGTAGAGGAATGAGTATCGCCCTGGTGATTAGTCTGCTCTTTGTCATCTTGATGCGTTTCATTGCTGCGTTTATGGTGTGGTCGATCATCCTGATGGTCATTGCTGTCCTTGGCTATGGTAGGTCATGTCACTTATTCATCTGTGAAATTATCATTTCTGGCAACCTTTACAGGTCAGGAATACTTAAATTGTTTCTCAACTACCATGTCCCCAGGATGAGTTGGCAGAAATCACTATGTGCTTGTCTTTATATGAAGGGACTGCTGGCCTGTGTGCACCCAAGCCTGCAAATAGTGTGAACCAAGTGCAATACTGATCCTACAGGTGAGGAGAGTATTGCTCTATTTAACGTTCGGCTTGTAGACGTTAGATGCCAAGTTAGACTGAGCTAGTCTAAACAATCGCCTCAAAGCCTTGGGTTAAGGCTAAGGAAGAGAAACACAGCCAGATTGATGTTTTTATGTGTTTGTATGTACTTGTGATGAATTTAGGATGAGGTTTGGGTGTCATAAGACTTGAGAGCAGAAGTGGACTATTCAGCCCAATGCAACTGCTCTATTAAAGTAGGGCTGGTCTGATAATCCTCAACTCCACTTTCCTGTGTTTTTACCCCATAATCCTTGATTCTCTTAAGGTTTAAAGGTCTGTCTGTCTCTGCCTTGAATATACTGAAGGACCCAGCTTCAACAACCCTCTGAATAAAGGATTCGACAGATTAAACATTCTTTGAATGAAGAGTCCTCTTCTCATCTCTGCATTAATTGGGTGGCCTATTATCCTGAGATTAAAGCCTCTGGTCCTAGACACACACTCAGTAGGAGAAATGACCTTTCCACTTTGACCCAGTCAAACCCTGTTAGAATCTTGCATGTTTCAACAAGGGATGGCGCTCATTCTTATAAACTGAGTATAGGCCCAACCAGCTCAACATCTATATATAAAGAAGAAAAAAAATCTCCATAGCTGAGATCAACCAAGTGACTCTTCTCTGGACTTCCTCCAATGCCTCCCCTTCGATAAGGGGACCAAAACTGCTCGCTGTTTGAGATGTGGTCTGATTAGTGCCTTGTATAGCTTTACAAGACCACTCCTATTTTTCTACTCCATTCCATTTGCCTTTCCTGTTACCCACTGAACTTGGGTGTTAGCTTTTTATGGCTCATGGCCAAGGACTCCCACATCCCTCTGTGTTGCAGCTTTCTGCAGGCTCTTGCCATTGAAGAAATTCACTCCTTTATTTCTGCCAAAGTACAGAACCTCTCTTTTTTTTTCCCAGATTGTATTCCGTCTGCCTTCATTTAACCTGTCCATATCGGTCTGTAGATTCCTCATGTCCTCCTCACTACTTGCCTTCCCACCTATTTTTGTCATTCACAAATTTGGCTATAATATATTCACTTCCATCATCCAAGTAATTAAATATATTTTGTAAATAATTATGGCCCTAGCACTGACCCTTTTGGCACTAGTTGCAAGTTGCCATCCTAAAAATGCCCCTTTTAACCCAGCCCTTTTATTGACCAGTGCTCGATCCATGCAAATACAATCTCCCAAAACGGAGAGATAGAGGTGTTCAGATGACATGACTGTTATCAGGTTCAGTCTCACATGACGTACAGTGGGGTGACTGAGAGATTGCTCACTCACCCAACAAAAAAAAAACAGTGCCTTCCGAGAGAGGAGGAGATTGAAAAAGCAAACCATTATGTAAAACATCTGAGTTGGAAACTGTTGGTAGTTAATGCACATTATGCTGAAGATTAGTTATTTTGTTTGGTTGTTGCAGGTATTTTTCACTGCTACATGGAATATAAACAGTTGAAAGGAGTGCCAGGATCAGAGGTGACGATCAAAGAACTGGGCTTCCATACTGACCTGCGTGTCTACCTGCATCTACGGCAGACCTGGCTGGCATTCCGTAAGGAACAGTTTGTTGCACTTCACATCGCAGTTGAACTCTGTGTACACCATTAAGATTTTAACCAGCCTGGTGGGGTTAGAGAGAATGTAGTGGTGAAGAAAAAAAATGTTACTAAAGAGCGCAGATGGTTTCACTCTGGATCCTCAATGAGCTAGGTCAGAACATTGAGATGCGTTGTTATAGTTTGATTCAAGCAGTTTTATCTTTAGTTTGGAAAATTGCAAATGTCACACTGCTGTCCAAGAAAGCTGAGGCAGGTAGGAGTAACCAAGGAATTAAGCATCAGTTAGGCTAATAAATATTTTAAGGATTTTAGTGTTTTTTTTTTAAACTAGCCAGCATTTGTTGCTCATCCCCAATTGCACAGAAGGCAGGATAACAGTCAGCCGCATTGCTGTGGGTCTGGAGTCACATGTAGGCCAGACCAGGGGACGATAGATAGACGGGCATGAGGCTGAAATAACAGAGCAAGCCAGGCAGAGACAATTCGTGGAGAAGTTGACGTTTTGGGTGTAACCCTTCTTCAGACCAGGGAAGGATGGCAGTTTCCTTCCCGAAAGCACATTAGTGACTTAATGGTAGGTGACTGAACACCTTAAATTTTTCAGCTGATCAGATTCATCTAACTTCAATTTGTAACAAGTAAATCCTATCTGATGAAACAGAATTAATCTGTTCAACAGAAAAGCAAAATACTGTGAATGTTAGAACTCTGAAGTAAGGAAGTGTGTCTGTGGAAAGGAATGGGATTAATGTTTTGAATGAATATCTGTTAGCATTTACATGGACTTCTGAAGCAATTGGTAAAGCTTGTCATAAACTGTTGGCTAAAGTTGAAGCTCATGGGATCAAGGGCAACTTAATGACCTGGTTAGGAAATTGGCTGAGTGGCACTAAACAAAGTGAAGAGATAATGGGTACGTGCTCATCGGCAGGATATCAGCAGTGGTATGCTGCAAAGAGTTCTCTCGGACCTTCAACTAATCATCATGTTCATGCGAGAGAGAAATCAGCGCTCCAACTTGTTGACAGAAAAGATCGGCTGCAGCAAATCTTGGGGTAAAAACAATAACTTGATAGAACTGAGCCTGATTATTGCCGGGAGAAAAGGCCTATTCTGTCAAAGCTTTCTGTCTTGCACTCATCAGATTAATTCACAAATATCCCATTTCCAGGGGAAATAAGTATTTGTACTGTATGAGAGAAAAATGATTTGATTATTGTTGGCAAATGCACTCTAGTTCAGATGTTGCCATGGGAATGAACTGGTCAATGGTAACTGACACTTAACTGCCAAGCCTTGTTTAAATTTTAAACCAGGAAAGACAATTGGTATTGCCCTGAGAAATGTGCCAGACTATGCTGTTTATTTTGTTGAGTTGAACCAAGGAGCATGTATGACATGTTAGAAATGTAAAAGCAAATAGCGGTTTCTGAAGATTACCAAAAAAACACTTAGTGAGTCTTAGTCCCTGCAGTTAGTTTTAGGAAGGAGATGGCAGATGAATTGATCAGGTATTTTGTATCAGTTTTCACTGCAGATGATCCAAATAATATCACAGAAGTAACTGAATCAGGAAATGGACTGGGGGAAGAACTCAAGAAAATTACAATCATCAAAGTGGAACTGGGCAAGTTATTGGAGCTGTAGGTTGACAAGTGCTGATCCTTGATGAACTTACTCTTCTCTTGGATCTTAGTCAGTGTATTTATTTTCTAAATTCCCTGGAGTCCGGAAAGATTCAATTAGACTGGAAATTAACAAGTGTAGTTTCTTTCTTTAAAAATAGGGAAGGAAAGCAAGAAAAACTACAGGCCATTTAACTTTAACATCTGTGATAGGGCAAGTTATTGTTAAACACATTAAAACAGGGCACTTAGAAAAGGTCCAAGGTAAGGGTGTCTCATTTTATGCACAACTTGCAGTGCCTTCTTTCTATATTTCTTTGCCTTCTATTATTTCCATTGCAATTTCAGGGGTTATCAGGATTTATGTTTCAGTAACTCTACAATGGTATTTCATTTTGCTCTCAATTGACAGCACAAAATGGCGAATGTACTTGAATAAAAATAGTATAAAGTGTCACTTATTGTGGCACAAAGGTCAGGCACCTTTCCAGTGTTTTGGATCCTGAATTGAGTCATACTTCAGTCTAAACAATCTCAGCAGTCCTATAATTTTTAGTTTTCGTTCCATAATGTTAGCTTTAACTTTTTTTTTTATTTGACAGAAGACACTATTTTTGTCAATAAATATTTTAATCGGCTGAATCAGAGTGACAGCTGCTGTTGTGGAAAGTTCCATAAAACTCAGAATTAAACCAGTTCCAATTGATAAGAACAGACCCAGAAGAGTGGCTGCTTTGTTAGTGAGTACCTATGTGTCTGAAATAACCATACCTTGGAGAAAGTCAGGATTGCAGATGCTGGAGATCAGAGTCGGGAGTATGTTGCTGGGAAAGCACACCAGGTCAGGCAGCATCCGAGGAGCAGGAGAATCTGTTTGAAGGGCTTGTAACCATACCTTGAAATAACATGGGGACTGCTCACTTTCAGCGAGATATTAGGTGACTTGTACCTTCCCATTCTCCTCTTCTCAGTTGTGTTTAACCTTGTTGCACACAGAAGCTTTTGCTCAAAGCAAAACATCCATCAGACAAGGAATAATGAAGCAACCATTCTTGGGTTTGACTTCACGAGGGTTTGGAAGTTTGTCGTCAGCATGTGGGTTCTGATTTATGTTTCTCTGCTCCCAGAGACAAATATATAATGTCATCTTTTTCTCATTGCAGTGATCATTCTGGTAATCGTGGAAGTTATCATCATTCTGATGTTAATATTCCTACGGAAGAGGATTCTGATAGCAATAGCCCTGCTAAAGGAAGCAAGCAAGTGCGTTCAGAATGATTATAAAGAGAATGGTTCGGGTTCGATGCCAGGATGCTATGGGGGGGGGGGGGTCGTCAGTTCAATTTGAGCTGAAGCATTGGGAGGTGGGAGGGCTCAAGTTTGAGGTGAGGGATGAGGCGGGGAGGCTGGGGGTTTGAGGTGAGGGATGAGGCGGGGAGGCTGGGGGTTTGAGGTGAGGGATGAGGCGGGGAGGCTGGGGGTTTGAGGTGAGGGATGAGGCGGGGAGGCTGGGGGTTTGAGGTGAGGGATGAGGCGGGGAGGCTGGGGGTTTGAGGTGAGGGATGAGGCGGGGAGGCTGGGGGTTTGAGGTGAGGGATGAGGCGGGGAGGCTGGGGGTTTGAGGTGAGGGATGAGGCGGGGAGGCTGGGGGTTTGAGGTGAGGGATGAGGCGGGGAGGCTGGGGGTTTGAGGTGAGGGATGAGGCGGGGAGGCTGGGGGTTTGAGGTGAGGGATGAGGCGGGGAGGCTGGGGGTTTGAGGTGAGGGATGAGGCGGGGAGGCTGGGGGTTTGAGGTGAGGGATGAGGCGGGGAGGCTGGGGGTTTGAGGTGAGGGATGAGGCGGGGAGGCTGGGGGTTTGAGGTGAGGGATGAGGCGGGGAGGCTGGGGGTTTGAGGTGAGGGATGAGGCGGGGAGGCTGGGGGTTTGAGGTGAGGGATGAGGCGGGGAGGCTGGGGGTTTGAGGTGAGGGATGAGGCGGGGAGGCTGGGGGTTTGAGGTGAGGGATGAGGCGGGGAGGCTGGGGGTTTGAGGTGAGGGATGAGGCGGGGAGGCTGGGGGTTTGAGGTGAGGGATGAGGCGGGGAGGCTGGGGGTTTGAGGTGAGGGATGAGGCGGGGAGGCTGGGGGTTTGAGGTGAGGGATGAGGCGGGGAGGCTGGGGGTTTGAGCAGGTGGTGGGCTGCAACATGCTCTGGCTTTAAGGTGGGGATTGTTGATGGTCTCGCAGACTCCTCACCTGAAGTCGGTTCACAACCACATCCGGTTGTATAAGGGAGAAAATGGGAAGACAGTTGGATTACGAGACTTCTTGACAACAATCTCAGTGACTTGCCATGTTTTCTTTGTCTTCCTGCAGAGCTGTTGGCTGTATTATGTCCACTTTGGTCTATCCTGTCATCACGTATCTCCTGCTGTTACTCTGCGTAGCTTACTGGGGCATTACTGCTGTGTATCTTTTGACCAAAATTTTGCCTCTGTTTTCACAGTGGAAGGTGATAATTTCTTCCCAAAAACTGCAGTTACTACACAGGAACTTGGTGTAATTACGGTAAATAGGGAGAAGATATTAAGTAAACTGATGGGATTAAAGGCAGATAAGTCCCAGGGTCTGATGGCCCCCACCCGTGGATATTAAAGGAGGTGGCAGCAGAGGTAGTGGATGCATTAGTTATAATATTACAAAATTCTCTGGATTCTGGAAAGGTACCAGTGGATTGGGAACATGCTAATGTAACAGCCTTATTTTAAAAAAGATGATGTGGAAAAAAAGCTCTCTTTTTCCCTTACACGATGGCTTAGTGGTTAGCACTGCTACCTCACAGTGCCAAGGATCCAGGTTCAATTCCAGCCTTGGGCAACAGTCTGTGAGGAGTTTGCACATTCTCCCCATGTCTGTGTGGGTTTTCTCCAGGTGCTCCGGTTTCCCCCCTCAATCCAAAGATGAACACTTTAGGTGACGTGACTGTGCTAAATTGCCCAGTGTGTTCAGAGCCTGTTTCCACACTGTATGGATGCTATTCTATTCTATGCTTGTATGCAAACAGTGTCTCTCGCGCGCTCTCTCCTTTCTCTCTCTTCTCCTTTCTTTCTCGCTCTCGCTTTTCCTTTCTTTCTCGCTCTCTCGTCTTTCTCTTCTCTGCCTCCCCCATCAAACACGCATACACTTCCTCCCCATATACATCCAGTCTCTCAAAACGAAAGCACACAATGCATCCCATTTTCTGCAGCACCGCCCCCCCCCCCCGCCCCAAAAAGACAGTTTGTCACTGACTGTCTTGTTTGCATTCATATATGCTCCATCTCTGACGCATGAAGCTTAATATGTAACACACTCACCCTTGAGGCAGAGTTGTGGTTTCATTTTCCACACCAGAGATTTAAGCTGAAAATCTAATTTTAACTCTCTGCTGTTGAGGGAGGTCCACATTGTTGGAGGGTTGTTACTGGTGAAAGGGGGACTGTCACTGATAGGAAATAATTTAAGGCTCATTTTAATGTCCTTTAACACCATTTAAAGTTCTCTCAAATTCTGGCCAAACCCATCTAAAACAAAAGCTTTTAATTTGTCTTTGATTGGGCCTTAGCTGATGCCACCACCTCTGATTCATTCATTGTAGATATTGGTTTTCTGAATATTCTGGGCACTGTGCTAAGGTTCTGTATGAATTTCCATGTTGTATTTTCTAACCCTCCATTTGAAGAAGTTATCTGTTGCCTTGACTGTTTGTTCTGAAGCTTCTTGTCAACCTCAGGCACAGCCGTTTATAAAGTGCTGGCAAATGAGTCGATTTGTAATTACACCATGAAGACCTGTGATCCTGATGTGAGTAGTATTTCTGAACAATAGATGCCGAGAGAAAGGGGGACTGTTTCCTTTCTTCTTTTGCCCCACCAGCATCTCTATGCTCCTGAATGGTGCAGCCCCTGTCTCATCCATTTGATGGTGCTCTGAGAGGTTTGCTTTGTCAGTCATTGTCCATGGTTGCTCTGAACCATTGCCCCATTGACCTGTCTGGACTAGATGGGCTGAATGGCAGACATGGCCCACTGCTCCAGCATCACACTTCACTGCTCGTCCCTGACGTGGTGGTGTTGGAGAGTTTACCTCCGTCCCAATCAGCAGAGAGACTTTGCACCCTGTTTCCTTGTGGCTCTGGTTTATAACCATTCGGAAAGATGTCAAGCTGATAAATACTCAGTCACTAAGGGAGACTAAGTGCTTTTCCTGTTATTGCACTGATCCACAGCAACTGGCAGTTGTCTGTCTCCTCCTGCACACTGTCTTTAATCAGGCAGTAGTTGAGGTGGTCTCACCAACTCTGCACCTTTCAGGGATGGATTGATCAGTTCAGCTCATGATCAAAATGTCTGTGTGCCTGTCTGTCTGAGCTTCCAGATTGTCTGTGGTTCTGTACGTGAGAGAGATGACTTTGCCTGTTTCTGCTATTTAAACAAGCTCCTAAACAATGTCAGCTGGAGTCAGTGCAATGGGGAGGGAACATACAACAATCTAACTGGAGTGATACTGAATGATCCAGACATTACCACTCCTATATGTTTACCAGAACTGGATTGCAATACCTTGCTCCAAGTCTCCTTGTGTATGAAACGAGACGCATGTGAATTGTGGACTGCAGATGCTGGAGATCAGAATCGAAGAGTGTGGTACTGGAATAGCACAGCAGGCCAGGCAGCATCCGAGGACCAAGAGAGTCGACGTTTCAGGCATTAGCTCTTCATGTTTGAAATGTCAACTGTCCTGCTCCTCTGCTGCCTGACCAGCTGTGCTTTTCCAGCACCACATCTCTCCATCTGATTTAAGGAAATGTCTAGCCTCATTGTTCCAATCTTGGGGGAAAATCCAGGAGATGAAATCCTTGTCAATGTCCTCTGGTTACTGCCAGCTTTGACCAGGGACGGGGAAGGGGGCTACTGAGGCTTGACCTGTGGGCAGTATCTAATAAAGCTTTGTAGTGAGGATGTTGAACAGCTCCTCTACAGCTTCATGAGGTTGCATGTTATGGTTCTAGGGTGATCTTTCTGTGAATAACTTATACTCTCTCTCTCTCTCTCTCTCTCTCTCCTCCTAGACCTTTAATGTTTCCAAGATCATAAAGCAGTGCCCAGAAGCAGAGTGTATATTTGCATTCTATGGAGGCGAGTCATACTATCATCGGTACCTCATCTTCTTCCAATTCTACAATGTCTTTCTCTTCTTCTGGCTCAGCAACTTTGTCATTGCCTTGGGACAGGTTACACTCGCAGGAGCTTTTGCCTCTTACTACTGGGCTTTTAATAAACCGGATGACATTCCAGCATTCCCGGTGTTTTCGTCAATAGGACGTGCACTCAGGTAAGAGAGTGAGTGTGCGGTCTTGTTTTGATTTTGTTTGTGGGAGATGGACGTCTCTGGTTGGGCCCAGCATTTATTTCCTGTCCCTAGTTGCCCTTGAGAGGATGTTGGTGAGCTGCCTTCCTGAACTGCTGCAGTTCACCTGCTGTGGGCTAACCCACAATACCCTTGGAGAAGAGGGTGGGTGAAATTTCCAGGATTTTAATCAGGTGCTGCTGAAGGAACAGTGATTTATTTCCAAGTTAGGATGGTGAGTGACTTGGAGGGAAACTTCCAGGGGTTGGTATTCCTATGCTCCTTCGAGATAGAAGTGGTCATGGTTATGGAATGTGCTGTCTTAGGATCTTTGGTCAATTTCTGCAGTGCAACTTGTAGGTAGTACACACTGCTGCTATTGAGTGTCGACAGGGGAGGGAGTGGATATTTGTGAATGTGGTGCCAACCAAGCGGGCTGCTTTGTTCTGAATGGTGCTGATCATCTTGGAGCTGCACCCATCCAGACATGGGTTTGAATAACCTGATATGGGGTCAAAGTTCATGCAGGACGATATTGAATGCTGCCATCTCCAAGAATTAAACTTGCACACTGAACAGATTCGGCCCCTTCAGGAGATGGAAGCTGGAATCTGGGGAGAGTCAGCACCTTCAGGAGTGGGGGAACTGTACCCTGGGGAGAGTCAGCACCTTCAGGAGAGGGGGAACTGTACCCTGGGGAGAGTCAGCACCTTCAGGAGAGGGGGAACTGTACCCTGGGGAGAGTCAGCACCTTCAGGAGAGGGGGATCAACTGTTTATGTCCAAACAGAGAAAAACTTTGAACTATAAAATTGAAACAATTGACTTTTTTTTTAACAAGATGGCTTACTGTGCCATTGCTGACACTGTAGATGCATCAGTTGTTTTGAACTTGCTGGCATATTGTGGGCATTGTAGAATGCACAAGCAGATGCACCACTTTGTCTGTCATAACAAAAACCTGCTGCTGCATTCAGTTCACTGGGGTCTGGGTATATGAAGGTCCATTAGCCATATGTCACAAAGTTTAATTGCTGCATTAATACTGAGTGTACTTCTCAATGCCTCATAATTTCCCCCATGATGGGCATGGCACTGAGCACAGTGACTTTCTTTGGGCATTGGGAATTTACCCATGCATTGAGCTGCAGTGTAGTGATATTTGATTTCTCGCACCTTTTTATCCTGGTTAAGACTGGGTAAATTATTGTTTCAAATTCAAATTGAAATTGTACAAAATCAGACAATAAATCCACTGAGCAAACTGCAGCAATAACTACCCGTTCTTTAAATCCTTGAAGAAGGGGAGAAGTGTGTGACCTAATCTCAGCGATCAGTGAGGTGACAGGATAGCAAACAAGGACACTTAGCTTTAGAGGTGGAGAGGATGAGGTCACGGAGATGTATTGAGATGTCCTCTGATTGAGGGCCAGGCTTCCAATTGGTTAGCTCAATTGGCTGGATGGTTTGCAATGCAAATGATACCAACTGCCTGGGTTCAATTCCCACACTGGATGAGGTTACCATAAAGTACACTCCTTCTCCACCTTTCCCTCGCCTGAGGTGTGGTGACCCACAGGTTAAATCACCACCTTTTTCATCTTTCCTTGGTGATCTGGGACTGTGCCAATTCTACAGGAATCCTGGGGGCCTGTCAGATGCTGTTTTGAATCAATTTGATTCAAATTGTGAACTTGCTCGAGTGGTTCCCAGTTTCATTTGTTTGGTCAAGGTGCCACCCACTGGCTTCTTGAGGAAGTGCAGTGTCAGGTTTGTGTTGGGTCAGACTACTGTAACAGAAAACAATGAAAATAAAAGTAAATGCAGGACAGAGGCAAAAGAACAGACACTGGGAAGAGAAGTAAAAGTAATATTAGCAGGAGAAATGATAGCAGTTTTATAGTCAAAATCCTGAAATATTGACAGCTGATTTTGCAGATTCTGCCTGCCGTTGGGTATTTCTAAGCTTTTCTCCCTTTATTTTCTGACTTACATCCTTTATTTTCTTCTGTTCCAAACATGTTTTCAGCCCTAAGCCTGCAACATAGGTAGAGTTTGAATGTATCAAAGGAAGGTGAGGGATCAAATCTCCATGTCGAAGAAGAGAGGATTGATTCCCAGAATGTGTGTGGTAAATCTCTCCCTCTCTCCACTCCTGTTGGATGGAGGGCAGATGGCAGGAAGCCTTTCTGCAGGGTACCCCCTTCTTTTTGGAGACACATGGAGTAAAGGTGCACATTACCTGTCCACTGAGCAGTCATGCTCCTGTGGTGTTTGCTACACTATTGACAGGGTCTTTCCAATTAATTTTCATATCTTTCCGTTTCTGCAGGTACCACACTGGCACCTTGGCATTTGGATCTCTCCTCTTAGCCCTTGTCCAGGTTATCAGAGTTTTGTTGGAATATATCGATCAGAAAGTGAAAGGTAAAAGCTGTTGGAACTTTTCAATTCTTTCCATCATCTATTTCTCGCCAGTTGTGTTTATTTATTATTTAAAGCTACTTTGGATGATGTATTAATACAAGCTCCCCCCCCCCCCCCCCCCACCCCCCATGCCAGCCTGTTCCACTACAACTACGACATTAATATCTAACTCTCAATGTGGATAATTTTCCTGTTTATTAAAGACAGGACACATCCACCCCATTAGTGTGCACTCAATCATCAGGAAAGTGATGGAAAGGGTCATCAGTAGTGCTATCTAGCAGCACCTACTCAGTGACACCCAGTTTGGGTTGTGCCTGGGCCACTCAGCTCCTGACCTCATTGCAACCTTAGTTCAAGCATGGATAAGAGAGCTGAATTCCAGAGGGGAGTGGAGACCCTGGTCCAGAGACACACCCCTGCAGCCTCACAACACCTTCCCCTGCAACCGCAGAAGGTGTAACATCTGTCTATTTCCACCTCGCTCCTTTGTATCTAAATACACCTTCCAGGTGATGCAGGTCTTTACCTGCACTTTACTCAGTCTAGTCTATTGCATTTGCTGCTCACACTGTGGTCTCCTCTACAACGGGGAAGCAAAATGTGTAGACTGGGTGACCACTTTTCAGAACATCTACATTCTGTTTGCAAAAAAGACCCTGAGCTTCCAATTGCCTGCCACTTCATCACACCACTCTGTTCCCTGGCCACATATGTCTCAGGCTTGCTGCACCTCAATTTCTGCTTGGGGACCCAAGTTCAATAACTTTCTGGCTTGAGCTCTCCCATGTCCTAGCCCCGACTCTATACACCAGACCTTGTTATCCCACAGTTTACTATTACACACAACCCATTGTTCGCCACTAACAGTTGCCATTAATTCACTCTCCTAGCCAAATTGTTATCCATTCTTTTGTCTGTCCAATTGCTGTCCTCTCTGAACTCTATTTCCACTTATTATTTACTCCTTACCCTCTTCTCCTTTTCTCCCGCCCCTCCACAATGACCCCCGATACTATCTTATAGAACATAGAACATAGAAGAATACAGCGCAGTACAGGCCCTTCGGCCCTCGATGTTGCGCCGATCAAAGCCCACCTAACCTACACTAACCCACTATCCTCCATATACCTATCCAATGCCCGCTTAAATACCCATAAAGAGGGAGAGTCCACTACTGCTACTGGCAGGGCATTCCATGAACTTACGACTCGCTGAGTGAAGAACCTACCCCGAACATCAGTCCTATATCTACCCCCCCTTAATTTAAAGCTATGCCCCCTTGTAATAGCTGACTCCATACGTGGAAAAAGGTTCTCACTGTCAACCCTATCTAACCCCCTAATCATCTTGTACACCTCTATCAAGTCACCCCTAAACCTTCTTTTCTCCAATGAAAACAACCCCAAGTGCCTCAGCCTTTCCTCATAGGATTTTCCTACAATACCAGGCAACATCCTGGTAAACTTCCTCTGCACCCGTTCCAGTGCCTCCACATCCTTCCTATAGTATGGCGACCAAAACTGCACACAATATTCCAGATGCGGCCGCACCAGAGTCTTCTACAACTGCAGCATGACCTCAGGACTCCGGAACTCAATTCCTCTACCAATAAAAGCCAGTACGCCATATGCCTTCTTCACTGCACTATTTACCTGGGTGGCAACTTTCAGAGATCTGTGTACATGGACACCAAGATCCCTCTGCTCTTCCACACTACCAAGTAGTCTACCATTAGCCCAGTAATCCATCTTTTTATTACTCTTACCAAAGTGAATCACTTCACACTTAGCTACATTGAACTCCATTTGCCACCTTTCTGCCCAGCTCTGCAGCTTCTCTATATCCCGCTGTAACCTGTCATATCCTTCCTCACTGTCTACAACTCCTCCGACTTTCGTATCATCCGCAAACTTGCTCACCCAACCTTCTAACCCTTCCTCCAGGTCATTTATAAAAATGACAAACAGCAATGGTCCCAAAACAGATCCTTGCGGAACACCGCTAGTGACGGCACTCCAAGATGAACCTTTGCCATCAACTACTACCCTCTGTCTTCTTCCAGAGAGCCAATTCCTAATCCAAACCTCCAACTCATCCTCAATGCCATATCTCTGTATTTTCTGCAGCAGCCTACCATGGGGGACCTTATCAAACGCCTTACTAAAATCCATATATACCACATCTACCGCTTTCCCCTCATCTACCTCCTTAGTCACCTTCTCAAAGAATTCAATAAGGTTTGTGAGGCACGACCTGCCCTTCACAAAACCATGCTGACTATCCTTGATCACATCATTCTTATCCAGATGTGCATAAATCCTGTCCCTTACAATTCTCTCTAAGACTTTGCCCACAACAGAAGTGAGACTCACTGGCCTATAGTTACTAGGATTATCCCTACTCCCCTTCTTGAACAAGGGAACCACGTTTGCTAGCCTCCAGTCCTCTGGCACTCCTCCTGTCGACAAAGAGGACACAAAAATCAAGGCCAATGGCTCTGCAATCTCCTCCCTTGCTTCCCAGAGAATCCTAGGATAAATGCCATCAGGCCCAGGGGACTTATCTATTTTCACCCTTGCCAGAATTTCCAACACCTCTTCTCTACATATCTCAAAGCCATCCATTCTACTTATTCGTGCCTCAGTATTCATATCTTCTGCGTATAAACTGACCCTTCCTCTGAGGAAGGGTCACTCAACCTGAAATATTAGCTTTGATTTCTCTCAAGTTTCCAGACCTGCTGAGCTTTTCTAGCAATTTTGTTTTTGTTTGTGAAATGAGGCTAATTGCGCTTGACATTGAGGCTACATTTGACTGAATGTGGCATCAATGACTCCTAGCAAAACTGGATTGGGTACTGGGGGCAAAATTTCTGTCGGTTGGAGTTATACCTGGCACAAGGAAGATGGTAGTGGTTGGAGGTCAGTCATCTCAGCTCAGGACATCTCTGCAGGAGCTCTTCAGCATAGTATCCTAGACCCAACCATCTTCACCTGCTTCATCAATGACCTTTCTTCTCCATACGTGGGGATGTTCATTGATTGCACGATGTTCAGTGCCATTCATGACTCCTCGGAAATTGAAGCTGTTATGTTCAAATGCAACAAGACCTCGACAATATCCAGACTTGGGCTGACCATTTCTTGTAAGAGATAATCTAACCATCATCCCTTGACATTCAATGGTGTTACCATCTCTGAATGCCCAATTGTCAACATCCTGGGATTACCATTGACCAGAAACTGAACAGAAGCAGCCATATAGTCACGATGGGTATAAACCAGGTCAGAGGCTAGGAATCCTGCAGTGAGTAACTCGCCTCCTCACTCCACAAAGCCTATCTGTAAGTCAGGACTGTGATGGAATACTCCCTACTTGCCTGGATGGGTGCAGCTTCAACAACATTCAAGAAGCTTGATATCATCCAGAATAAACTGCCCATTTAACTGACACTACCTCCACAAGCACCCACTTCCTCCTCCACCAACACTCAGTAGCAGCAGTGTATACCATCTACAAGATTCACTACATAAATTCATGAAGGCTCCTTCTGCAGCACCTTCCAAATCCATGATACCATCACCACCTAGAAGAAGGGCAGGAGAAACATGGGAACAAAATCACATTTTAAGTTTCCCTCCAAGCCACGCATTACCCCGACTTGGAAATACTTTGCCATTCCTTCAGTGTTGTTGGGTCAAAATCCTGAAATCCCCTCCTAAGGACATTGTGAGTCTACCTACAGCACACGGACTGCAGCGATTCTCCATCATCTCGAGGGCACCTCAGGACAAACAATAAAGTGCTGACTCAGTCGTCATCACCCACATCCCATGAGTGAACAGGAACAGAAGTACAGTTGTGTTTTTTTTTGTCTGAGCAGATGATAACCGTTTCCATTTGTGGTTTACAGGTGCACAGAATAAAGTTGCAAAATTTATATTGTCTTGCCTGAAATGTTGCTTCTGGTGTTTGGAGAAATTCCTGAAGTTTTTGAACAGGAATGCTTATATCATGGCAAGTATTTGTCTCTTTCTAAATTTCCTGTGGCTGAATGGTTAGATTCTCTGGTTATCTCAATGTTATTTCTGGGGTCTTGAGTGAAAATTGTTTCCTTGGTTATAAAAATTGCTTTCCCTCTAGATTTGTTCTCTCCCTTCTGCTGGCCCCTCGCATTCTCACCTCCCCCATTGTGTCCTTCACCTTAGTCTCCACTTTGTCAAGTCCCCTCTTGCTGCTGCTTGCTGACTCTGCTCAGTCAGACACCAACAGAAGGGTCAAGGGCAGAACAGGCTATAAGTGACCGAGTGAGTGAGTGATTGTGTCTGTTTCTTTCCCATAGGTTGCAATTTACGGGAAGAATTTCTGCACCTCTGCAAAGAATGCCTTCTTCTTACTGATGAGAAACATCATCCGGTGAGTGGGATGGTAGGACAGCCTGGAGAGAGGGATCAGGGAGGGGCTGGAGGAGAAGGTGGTGAATGGGGCATCAATCTGAGTAGTGAGGAGCTCAGTGAGAAGTTACCCAGTTCTCTGTTTTCTCACAGGGTTGTCGTTTTGGATAAAGTTACGGATTTCCTACTGTTTCTGGGCAAACTGCTTATTGTCGGAGGAGTGGGTCAGTCACGATTTTTACTTTACTCTCTGTATAACGGAGATGTTTGTTGTTCATGAATCTGCTGCTGTCCTCCAGACTGTGCTGAGTACATATAATGGAAGTTCTGAGATTTGACTGTTCACACCTCTCCACCCACTAAAAATCAGGACCAATAGCTTGATTCTCATCCCCAGAGGACTTCCTCCTCTCTCTCTCCCTCTTGACTATTCTCCTCTTATCACTTCTATCACTGCTGCTTTTCCACACTCTTTCCCCTCTTAGCCCCTCTCTCCCTCTTCACCATATCCTCATCCCCTTGCCCAGAAAACTCCTTCTTGGTTATTCAGTGAGACTAATATTTTGAATTTGAGATTGTGAACTCTCTTTTAATGGGACCTATTAGTTATCAAATTGGATGTGATACCAAATCAGAGAAACTCTGAAAATCCTTGATTCCATGCTGTGGTGAATGATCTGTACCTACTTCTACATCTCCATAGATCTGTGAGTTTTATGCTGCTTTAATATGAGAGAGATTGGGCCACATGGTGACATTGTTATTGGATAGTAACTCCCAACCCAAGTGTTCTGATTTGAGAGTTGTCAGGCTGCCTCATGCTCTCATTACTTGGAGTTGTCCCCTCGTGACCATGGATTGTTCCAGCGATGGAGCCTGTGCTGAGTGTAAACATTCTGTTGACTGATTAGTCCCAGATTGGCATGTCACAGTGGTTGGATCCAAACGGTTCTTTGGATTGGGTTAAGTGTAATTGAGAGAACTTAGACTTTACAATGTAAATTTACTTAAATATGAGCATTTATTAAGTAAAAAGAAATGAAAAATACAGGGGAATAAAACAATTATTCTTGCACCCTGCTGCCCATGAAGGATCCTCGTTTGAGATCTGGTCTGGAGACTTGGGCTCGTTCCTGGCACCATTTCCCATCCTGGTCTGAGGGGAAGTCCAACAATTGTGAGCGAATCTCTCACACGCTCTCTCTTGCTCTCTTTCGCGCGCTATCTCGCAGTGTAACGAACTGCGAGTACTGCAAAACAAATTGACTGTGCTGTCTTTGGCAAGTAAGGAATGAGTGTCACCCATCACAAACTTATTCAAGATCATGCAGCTGTTGAAAATGATCAACAATTCTAACTCATCCTATAGATACGGCAAGGCTAGGTGACATTGTCCAATGAGGGTGCTCTATACAGAGTTGAGACAATTCTGGGTTCTCCAGTTACCCTGTGTATCCTTGAGATAAGGAGGGGAAGCAACCAAGACTTGGAGACCCTGAGCATGTGTGGTGCATTTTGAGAACTATTTGAGATTCCAGTGTAATCGGTTGCTGATGTTCAGTGGAGCAGCTCTCACATTAGGAACAAGCAACAAGTTGGAATCAAACAGGAGAAATCTTAGTCCTTTGAGAGTTAATGTTGATATGGATTCCGGCTGCTTGGGTCTTTAAAAGGAGAACATGATCATTTCCCTTATGATCACTCGTGTGTTCATTTACCTTAGTAAATAGATTGATCAGTAATTAGTAAGTGGTTTATTGCTAAATTCATTCAGTCTCTCTCTGTTCCCTAGGTGTTCTTGGATTCTTCTTCTTCACCAATCGAATAAACATATTTGAAGACAAGGGCCCAACCTTGAATTACTACTGGGTTCCATTGCTGGTGAGTGAGATCAGTCAGTGCTTACCTTAAGCAGAACGTGCCTCTCCACACCTTTTTTTAATGCTGGGCTTATAACAAGAGTATGGCTGTAAGATCACGTTTTCCTCTTGATTGCTGCTCCATTGCAGACCTTTATCTGGAAATAGAGACAGTAATTAGTGTCCTGTACAGTGAGTAACAGCCATCAAGGTCAGCAAGATTGCACAATTTTTAATCTTTGTGTGCTAGTTAACTAATACCAGACATGACCATTTGTACAGTAGAACAGCAAAGATTGAATCTGTGGAAAAATACACTGATTGAAGCAGTTATACTTGTGTTTATGTTGCAGACTCTGATTGTGGGTTCTTACCTTGTTGCACATGGATTCTTCAGTGTGTATGCAATGTGTGTGGACACTCTGTTCCTCTGCTTCTGTGAGTATGCTACTGGGACATTTTTGATCCGTCTGTGTTTGTAACTAAACATGGGCCTGGCGAATTGAATTTTGATTGTGTTTTCCTGATAAAATCAGTTAAAATTTTCCATTAAACTTGCATTAAATAATTAGGTATTGCTACAAAATGAAGTAGAGAATTTAATTTTTAAAGTATGACTTTCACTTTCGTCACTACTACATGACTTAATGAGTCAGTCTGAGGGACAGCAAAGCTATATAAACCAGGGCAGCTTAGTTTCAGTGATCCTCACTGAATTTGCTAATCTATATTGGAGTGCCTGTATTAGTGCTACAGTGGACCTCAAGAAAAGACCAGAATTAGCTGAGCCACCACCTCCTAATATCCAGTGATTCCTGTTAGGTAATACCATCTGTGGTCATTGACTGAAAGCAGGCATACACAATGCTCCCCAGCAATTTGTTGGTGCACTCAGTCTGCACTTTACCCACAGATTAGCTGTGATCTCATTTGAATGGCACAGTGGGTTTAAGGGACTTAAGACCACCTGGTTCCTAGAATGATCACAGTAAATGGGGTACTGCAGGAACCTGTAGACAGACAGTTAGCACTTCTATGAGAAAAGAATTAGGCAAAATAAATAACTAATTTAGTTCTTAAAGGTTAAAAATATGTCCAGATTTGAGATTTCACCTCAGCAAGGACCAGAATTTTTCACAGGACAGGTAACTTGCCAGTATCATCTGCTGATTTCCAAATGTCCAAATAACTAATCTTATTATTAGGGTCAGGAAGGGTCATTAGGTCATTGAATTGTTTGTTGACAATTTCCCCCCTTTTTGTTTTACCCTTTGTCCTATCTACTGTTTTATTTTCTCCAACACCATTGTTCCATCTGTTGGGTTGGAATGGGAATGAAATCAACAAGGCTGTAGGTCTGAATCAAGAACAAATCCATGACCTAATTTCACTGGGTAAGCTGGCCATTGTTAGATCCTCTAACAGTCATGGAATCTGGTTGCAATGGATTCCCAGATAAGGAGAAGCAAGTAACCTTCCACTTATGGTTATAGATCTTGGTCAGGCACCAATAATAACCTTAAATCTGCAGCACTGTTCTTGACCAGTCTATCTTCTGGACCTCTGTCCTTTACATCTACAAACCTGATTTTTCAAGTAATTCTCAAGGCGGACAGCTGGCTAGTCCCATCACATTCAAGGGAATTCAGTCTGTAAAGTTTATCCACATCTCCACAGTTTTTAATTATTAATTTTGGCAGGATTAGGGTATGATTCTGATTTTCTTTAATGGAGGTAGAGCAAGGAATTATAAACCCGACAGTAGGCCTGCTTTTGCTGGATACTGACACTTTTGTATTTCCAGTGGCCTCTGTTTTTCCTGATTGCTTATTACTGAGCGCTCTCTATATTTTTGTGTGACATAATTTCCTTTTACTGACTGTGATCGTTACTTCTGTCTCTTTTTTTTACTCTTTCTCATCTTTCCTCTTTTTGCTCTTGCACTATCTGCCTCCATTCTGCACGGGAATGTGTTTGGATTCTTCTGCCTTTCTGCTACTGCTACTGGGAAACCAGGTGAAGATCTCGAGCGGAATGATGGCTCCGCAGAGAGACCGTATTATTCGTCGCCGGATCTGCGCGACATTCTGTACAAAAAGGAATATGACTCTCCGACACCACAGATCCAGGAGGAGTGACTAAGCTTTGCAATGAGGCTTAGTCACTAATAGACCAATGAAGAACCTCATTAATAAGATGCCCTGGGAGGAGCCTGTCACTAAACTACAGCCTTTGTCACGTTTCTGCAAAATTCTCCTTGTTAGTTAACTGTTAACTAACAGAGTGAAGGTGGGAATATTTCTGTTGGTACTGGATTGTGTTGGAGCCATTTTCTTTCCAAAATGGTAATCAAGCTATGGGATAAACTCCTAGGGAGAGTGAGGTGAACAGATCGAATGGGTACAAGAAATAATTGTATTATTTAGAGTAGATTGAGAGACGAGGTGATTAATAGATGCAGATTGATTTATGAAATTGGACCTAATTGTCACTGCCTAAAGATTCTTATGGAGATTGAGAGCCTTCAGTTGAGAGAACTTTCGAATAGTTCAATGATAACTTCAACAAAATTTCTACACTCAAATGATAGTAGCTACTCAATTATATTACTCCCTTCTACATTTAAATTTCTTTTCAACTTGATACTTTCACTGGAAACAATTTCTTTCTTTGATTTGTCTTCAGTGAAAGATGTGCTTTTCTGAACTGCACCTACAGATGAGTGGCCATTTTAAGAGGCTGCTTTGACAGTACAGGTCAACTGTAGTAGGTGTTTGTGTACTAATATTGCACCCAGTTTCTAGATTGACCTGGGTTTTGTTAGAGTCTTATTGATAAATGTGATTTATGATATTGCTATCCATGCAGTGGAAGACCTGGAGAGGAATGATGGTTCGAATGAGAGACCCTATTTCATGTCCAAAGCACTCCTGAAGATCCTGAACAAAAAAAATGAATGAGAACTGTGGAGTGCAGCCTGCAACTTGAGTCAACCCTGTATCTAAAGAATCCTGGATCAACCCTGCCACTAATACAATGTGGCACAAGACTGAGCATGAAGAGCTCTAGACTTTGGTGTGCAGTCAGCCATGGTTGAGGTCCAATTTGTAACAGTTCTATCTGTAATGTGCCAAAAAGGGGCCATGTTTTGAGATAAAATTAGGTTTTTATCATCTGAGATGTTGCATTTTTTACATTTTAAGAGGAAGAAAGCTCACTTGTCTGTAGTTAGGTGATAGTCACTTGGTATAGACTGTTCCGATTGCCACAATGTCATGGATCTATTCAGATGGCATTTATAAACTTGAACTATATTGTCAGTTAAGTTTTCATGCACCATGTCCTGACTTCAGTGTTCCACTTAGCTTGGTTTGCTACACCTGACAGTGAACTTTATTTTTGCCTGTTACACAGGCAGTTTACTGTACATCAACTTGGAAGTGCACATGCTGAATTTTCACCCCTACCTCCTGACTGTAACTGTTGCCACTTGTATGGATTCCAGGAGTGCTCTGAAATTTCCAGTATCCCATCCCCTCTCTCATTCATTCTTGAAGTGAGTCTTTTGGATAACAGCCTCAAAACATTTGAGATAAGCAACTAATCTATTCTGGTCTCATCCCTAAAAGTAGTGCAGTTTGTATCCTACTCCAGAGAAGTGCTAAGAGTAAATTTAATGTCAAGTGCCCATAATCTTCCAAACTAAAAAGTCCTGAAGTGTCAATAGCATTATTGTAGCTCCTGGGGGCTTGTGATGAGTCGCTTTGGTTTGTTTGCTGTTTTAAGCTAATGAGTAATCCATTTAGGGGTGTTTAAATCATGTGCTCTTCATGCTATTACAAACAGTATATTTATTTACAGAATATTGTCCCTTGGGCAATAAGATTTGATATTGAGTTCATTTCCTTAGGCTCTTAGGGTTAAGCAACAGAATTTAATGTTCTTGTCTTAAAGATAAGAATGAGGCATTAGCTTTTTTTAAATGACTATTTTCTGAGAACCTTGTTAAATCCAAGTGGTAGATACAAACCTCCCTCAATCAGAGAAGACTCAGCCTAACTAAGAAGCAGCTTGTTTGTTTTATTAGGATTTTAAAAAGTTATTTTAACAATGATAAAGATATAGCTTTACTGTATAAATGAAATTACAATGTTAACTGGCTTTAAATAAAGTTGTCTAGATATTGCTTCCTCATACAAATATAACGGATGGGTATACAGCCAATCTTTTCATGCATGCCACAGTTAGCCAATGAAATAAGTTGTTAATGTTATTTTTGTAAACTAAGGAGGCTGTTTTGGATGTATTCATGTCAAGAGCTGTTGGAATTTAAATCTGTTCTGTCGCAGATTGATCCCACAGGCCTAGTTCTTGCTTCATTCCATATTAAATCAAAAGTGCCTAATTATATCTATTATTCTAAAACCATTTCTGCCTCCACTTTTATTTGTGTTGATTCAATGAATTATAATTACAATGACTTGAATTGCTAAGATTTGACAACTCCAAAATAGACACAGTGAGCGTTGGATGGTATTGGCTTAAGACTGGGGCCTGAATGAGGGTGTATTGATATTGACTGCAGTAATTAGTTTAAATTTGGTTTCAACCTTTGAAATTTTCAATCTATAAGAACCTGTTTTTTCAAATCATGTCATTTCAAGAAAATAATTGGCCCTAATATTGAACAATCTTAAGTAAAGATTACAATCTAGAAATGGGATTCTGCAAGCTTGATCATTTATCTGATTCTGCCTTGTAATTGTTTGAAAATTTTCAATGATTTTGCACACTTGTACAATCAAACCTATTTATACAACTGGTGAGTTGTAAAGAAAAGTACTGTCCCATTTGGTTCTATATTAGAGAATTGCAGCTTGTTAGGGCTGGGGAAGTGGGAGAAATTATATTTGAAGTCAAGTCATTGAAGGGTAAGGAGCAGATTCATAGAATGGTAACAGTACCATTCAACCAGTTGTCCATTGTCAACTTTCTGAAAGGACAACTCCTCTCGACCCAATTCTTCCTCCTACTAGCCAATGTTTCTCTTCAGATAATTATCCAATTTCCTCTTGAAAGCCACTATTGAATCTGCTTCCAAGAGACTTGCAGTACTACGTTCTAGATCCCAACATGAAAAGGTTTCCCTTCAGTCACTTCTGATTCTTTTGCCGTTTACTTTAAATCGGCATCTTTTGGTTTGTGACTCTTCCACTAATGGGAACAGTTTCTTCTTCAATCTGTCCCACCTGTTCATCATTTAAGACCTCTATTAAAACTTCTTTCAATTTTGTATTTTCTAGGGAGAATGATCCCAGCTTTTCCAAACTTTTTTTCAAAATTGATGTCCCTCATCCTAGGACCATTTTTGTAAATCTTTTCTGTACTACTTCCACTGGCTTCAGAACTTTTAAGAGTGGCACAGTTGTTAGCACTGCTACGTCACAGCACCAGGAACCTGGGTGCAATTCCAGCCTCTGGCAACTGTCAGTGTGGAGTTTGCACGTTCTCTATGTCTGTGTGGTCATCCTCAAGGTGGTCTGGTTTCCTCCCACAATTCAAAAATGTGCAAGTTAGGTGAATTGGCCATGCTAAATTGTCCATTAGTATTCAGGAATGTGTAGGTTAGGTGCATGAGGCAGGGGTAAATTTAGGGTAGTGGAATGGGCCTGGGTCGGTTACATTTTGGAGTGTCGGTGTGGCCTTGTTGGGTCAAAGGGCCTGTTTCCATACTGTCCATTCTAATGCTTAACTTAAAGTGTAGATCACGCTATTTCTGTTGGCCAAAGGGATGGGTTATAAAGTTTTACCGTATTGATGATCACCTATACATGGATATCAGAGGTATACCTTCCTTGTTTTGGTCTAGCATGATCGTTTATAAAGCCATGTCTGGTTTGCCTTATTAATTGCAGTTTGAACAGGGTCTACCACCTCCAGGGCTCTGTGTACGTATATCCCCAACTCCCTTTGCTAGTTCATCCTTTTATAGAATTGAACCTTAGTAAAAATATGTCTTCTTTACTTCAACTTCTTTCTGTAATTATATTGCATTTACCACTAACTCTACCTTTTCCACCAGCCACTTTTCCACTTAATCTTTAAGTTTAATCCTCCTCAATGTCCTTAAACAAAGAGAAAATACTGCAAATCTGAAATAATAAATGAAAATGCTGGAAACAGCGTCTGGGGAGAGAGAGACAGAATTGCTTGCTTTTCCCCTGGCCACAAATGCTGTTTTGCTGGTTCATTACCAGCATTTTCTGATTTTAATTCCTCAAAATACCGTTTAATCTTTCACTCTTAAACCTCTGGTTGGTCTCCCTAAGTTTGGAAAGCTATTGGGTCTCTTTAATCTGCTATGATTTATGTATTTGGAGTTATTACTGTCCAGCTAGCTCTCCATTGTTAGAATGGGTTGCAGCCCCAGGACTACATTACCCAGAGGGGTCAGTTTGATGACGTAAGTTGCATGTGAATCGTGGCGCACACTGCATCATGGGGTCAAATCACTGCCACCTGATTGGTGTGTTTGAACGGAGCGGATGGGGCTGCGCCTGCGCACTAATCATTATAAAAGGGTCCGTTAGCGGCGCATGAATCACGTGAGGCGGTTTTTTTGTTCTCTGTCCAGTGAGCAGGCGACGGTGAGTGAATGAGCTGCTCCGGGCCGGCGGGGAGGGAGGTAGGCAGAGTAGCGGCTAATGCATGTGGAGCATCGCTCCAGTCAGATTTAAAGGCCGGGGGACATGGGTTTCCCGGCGTTTGTCGCCGAGTCTCCCCCCCCGCCATATCTCGCACCGAAGTCCTGAGGTGCATCAATGGCGGCGTAAACGCCGGGGTATCGTGTGGCCCGGGCAGTGGGGGCGGGGTATACGGGAGGAGAAGTGAGCAGTTGCTCGATAAGATCGGCCTGAGCCGAGTGGCCGGTTTAAATGAGTCCGTTCTCTTTCTTCCCCCACCCCCACCACTGCGGCCATGAGGTAGTGAACAACCGCTCAAGATGGCGCTGACGGGTGGGGGGTTGGGGTGATGATGCGTGCGATGTAGAACGGACAGGCGCACCTTTCAGCTGTTCTGATTGGCAGCCTCCGTTCAGGACATTGATTGGCTGTTCTAGCAGAGCGCTCCTATTGGTTGAGGCAGGTGATATTGACCTATTGGTCTGCGCGTGTGCACGGGCTAATGGTGCTTCCTTTTTGTCAGTGTTCGCGCGGCTGAGGGCATGTCACCTTTCTCCGAAGTAGTAAGGCAGGATGAGGGATGGGGCATGCGATGAAACAGAGGAGTAGGAGTTGGGTAGATTCTAAATCAAATTTGCTGTTGGTATTTTGCTAAGCGAATATGTTAAGTTATATGTGCCAACGGTCGGTGTTTGAAACTAGGCCTTAGATCGGCCACGATTTCATTGAAGTGCATAACAGACTCGATGGGCAGAATAGCCTACATCTGTTCCTATATGTTCTGAAGCCATATCTATCTCGTTTTGGCCACAAGAATCTTCAGATATGAACTTCCATTATACGATGTACTTTTGTGAAATCTCAGATTTGTTGTTAATATTTTGGACGAGAATCCGAACCAGTCAGGATATTTCAGATAGGTCCCATTGTAAACCATTCTGGGGGAAACTATTTTGCCAATGGAACTAATGGCAGAGGATGGAAATCCTGTGGTTGATTGCACAAATGTCTGGGGCACCCACGTACATTCTCTGCATTGTTGTTGCTACCAGTTGGACAATGTTTGCTCTGTATTCTACTACTGGATATTTCATTCTTGACAACTGCAGCATACCATCATCTGACTGTTTACCTGTCGTTTCGAGTCATACAATGCAGAGTGCAGGCTATTCAGCCCTTGATCTCAGCTACTTCTCTTAGAAAGGGCTATTTCTTTAGTCCTTCTTTTCCCCGAAGTGATTTGTTTTAGATTCACGTGTATGGCATGAAAACTGAACTTTCAGTCCAGCACATCTGTGGTGACCAGATATCCTAACCAAATCTAGTCCCATTTGCCAGTACTTGGCCCATATCCCTCTAAACCCTTCCTATTCATATACCCATCCAGATTCTTTTTAAATGTTATAATTGTGCCAACCTCTACCACTTTTCAAGCACTTAAAGATTGTGTCGTCCCATTACTTTTTGCATTTCCAGGTCTTTATAACTTGCTGTGCATAAAGATTTGGTTCTTTACCATATGTCCTAAATGGGGCTCACTCATTTGACGGAAGTAGCTTCTCCATCGAAATATTTCCATTTATGAGTGTCTAAATGTATTCTTGGGGAAGCAGGTTTCATCTGTAGATTCTGACATGTCATCCACTTGTAAATGTGAATTGGATTAATTGATTATTGCTCACCATGGGGTGGCTCAATGGCAAGCACCAGGGATCAGTTTCAATTCCAGCCACAGGTGACTGTGGAGTTTGCACATTCTCCCCATGTCTGCATGGGTTTTCTCCCACAATCCAAAGATGTGCAGGTCATGTGAATTGGCCATGCTAAATTGCCCATAGTGAAAAGTGCATTCGTCAGAGAGAAGTGGGTCTATGGGGGTTACTCTTCAGAGGGTCAGTGTGGACTTATTCGGCTGAAGGGCATGTTTCCACAATGTAGGGAATCTAATCAAATCTAAACATTTCAGTCTTTTCCAGTTTCTTTACATGACAGTTTATCTAATCTGGCATATTTGGTATAATTATAAATTTCCTCAGCCTCTTTCAAACACTTTACATCCTTCATAGAGTGTGATGGTCAGATTAGCTGGGCCTCAGCGATGCAGCTAATAATTTCAATAAAGTTTAGCGCAAAATCTTTGTTTTGCATTGAATGCCTGTGTATGAGGCATGGGTCTTGTAAGCTCCTTTAACTCACTTATTACCTGCTACCATCAAAGGTTATGTGCTGTCCCTTCTAATGTCTTATACATTCAGCCACTTAATTAGTATTTTCCATTCTGTTAAGTAATATGTTGAATCCATTTTAAGTCAATCTCTTGTCTTTGAAAATGGGCAAAGGTGGCAAGATATGGACCAAAAGCAGGAGGATGAAGTTGAGATAAAGATATAAGCCATGCTCTAATTAACAGGTGAACAAGGTTAGAGGAACCAAGTGTCTTACCCCTGTTCTGTTTCATTTGCTTGATCATGCCTTTCAGTTGGTTTCAGTCCTCAGGGGTGTTTCATCCCTGACCACACAAGCATGGATATGCCCACCCAGAACCAGCTTTGTTTTTATGCTTTCCAGCATGTTGTTTGCATGTTTGCTTCTCCATTGCTAGAAAAATAGGTTTTTAGTTTGTCTAGACAGGAGTGCTCTATTTATCTGACATCCATTAGATTGAAAAGAAAGGACTACATTGGACCAATTCATTGGCTGATTTTACATAACAACAAAAGCTGTGCATTCAGCTGATTGCATTTCCTGCTGTTCATGTCTGATTGCTACCTTAACTAAATTCACCTGGCACAACCCATTTGGATCTGTGTAAGACTACTAAAGATCCATTGATATCCAGGTTAATTAATTGAGTTTCTCATAGGATTTTTAGGTCAGGGCACATTTGGAATATTGTTAGTAGTTTTTGGCCTGTTTTTAGGGAAGGATATGTGAGTCTTGGCAATCCAGAGGAGGTTCAGAAGAATAATCCTGGAGGGCTTGTTGTATGAGGGGAAATCGAGCACTCTGGGTCTGTAGTTAATGAGGTTTAGAAAGATGAGGGAGATCTGATTGAAACTTACAGAATACTAGATGGCGTGGCTATGGAGAAGATGTTCCCACCAGTCAGAGGGACTAGGACCCAAGGTCACGGTCTCACTAAAGCAATGATGCTTTAGAACTGAGCTGAAGAATTTCCTCAGCCGGGGAGTGATGAATCTGTGGCTACACTGCCACAGGAGGCTGAGAGTCATTGTGTAGTAAGGGGATCAAAAGCTGGGAGTAGAAGGCAGGAGATTGCGGGTTGAGAAACATGGGGGTTGGGAGGAGCTGGGTAGAATTGACTAGGAGAGAAGCCTAGTAGGAAAGACAGTGGAACAGCAATGGCACGAGTTTCTGGGAGTAATTCAGAAGAGACAGCAGAGATTCATCCTGAGGAAAAAGATGCATGGTACAGATAGGATCAGGCAACCATGGCTGACTAGGGAGGTCAGGGATGGCATAAAAGCAAAAGAGAGAGCATATAAAGTAGGGAAATCAGAGGATTGGGAAGCGTACAAAGACCAACAGAGAGCAGTAAAAAAAAGAGGAAGAAGATTAACTATATGGGGAGGTGAGCAAGCAATAGAAAAGAAGACTGAGAGTTTCTTTAGATATTTAAAGGGCAAAAGTGGACATTGGGCTACTGTAAAATGACACTGGGGAAATAGTCATGGAGAACAAATAAATGGCTGAAGAATTAAATAATTACTTTGCTTAAGTCTTCACGATGGAAGATATGAGTAATATACCAAAAATTCAAAGCGTGATGGGGCAGAACTTTGTGTGGTGGCCATCATCAAGGAGAAGGTGTGAGAGAATCTGAATGGCCTGAAGGTGGATTAATCGCCTGGACCAGATGGAGTACATACCAGAGTTCTAAGGGAGATAGCTGAAGAGATATGGAAGCATTAGCGGTAATCTTTCACGGATCATTAGAATCAGAGAGGGTCTCGAGTCCTGGAAAATCACTAACGTAACACCCTTGTTTAAAAAGCAACTAAGGCAGAAGATGGGAAACTAAGACTGATTAGCCTAAGATCCTGGAATCCATCATGAAGGATGAGATTACTGAATACTTGGAAGCCTATAGTAAAATAGGGTAAAGTCTGCATGGTTTCATCTAGGGTAGGGCATACCTGACAAATCTGCTGGAATTCTTTGAGAAAGTAATGGGCAGCTTAGACCAAGGAGAACCAATGGATGTTATCTACCTAGACTTCAAGAATGTACCACACAGGATACTACTGAGTAACCCATGGTGTTAGAGGCAAGGTGCTAGCATGGATAGAAGCGTGGATGTCTGGCAGAAAGCAAAGAGTGGGGTTAAAGGGGTCTTTCCCAGGGTGGCAGCAGTGGCAAGTGGTGTTCCCCAAGGCTCAATGTTAGGACCACAACTTTTCACTTTATACATTAACGATTAGAAAAAGGAACTAAGGGCATTCTAGTTAAGTTTGTAGACAATGCAAAGATAGGTGGAGGGCCAGGAAGCATTATGGAAATGGGGAAGCTGCAGAAGGATTAGGACCGGTTAGGAGAGTGAGCAAAGAAGTGACAGATGGAGTACAACATAGGAAAATATGAGGTCATGCATTTTGATAGGAAAAATAGAGGCATGGACTGGTTTCTAAATGGGGAGAAAATTCAGAAGTCTGAATTAGATTAGATTCTCTACAGTATGGAAACAGGGCCTTTGGCCCAACAAGTCCACACTGACCCACCTATACCCATTTCCCTCTGACTAATGCACCGAACACTCGGGGCAATTTAGCATGGCCAATTCACCTAACCCGCACGTCTTTGGACTATGGAGGAAACCCACGCAGACACTGGGAGAATGTGCAAACTCCACACAGGCAGTTACCCGAGGCTGGAATTGAAAGGTGGAATTGCAAAAAGTCTTGGGAGTTCTAGTCCAGGATTCTCTCAAGGTAAACTTGCAGGTTAAGTCAGTAGTTAGGAAGGCAAATGCACTGATGGCATTTATTTTGAGGACTTGAATATAAAAGCAGGGATGTACCTCTGAAGCTCAATAAGGCTCTGGTCAGGCTACATTTGGAGTATTGTGCACAGATTTTGGCCCCATATCTCAGGAAGGATGTACTAGCCCTGCAGCGGAGATTCATCGGTACGTGCCAGTAATGAAAAGCTTAGCATATGAGGAAGCTTTGAGGACTTTAGTTCTATACTCAATGGAGTTTAGAAGAATGAGGGAGGATCTGGTTGAAACTTTCAGAAGACTGAATGGCTTGGACAGAGTAGATATTGAGAAAATGTTTTCATTGGTAGGAGAGATTTGAGTCAAGAGTGCACAGCCTCCAAGTAAAGGGAAGACCTTTTAGAATCGAGATAAGGAGAAACCTCTTCAGCCAGAGAGTGGTGAATCTATGGAATTTACTGCCAAAGAAAGCTGTGGTGGCCAGGTCATTAGTATTTTTAAGACTGAGATGGAGGGGGTTCTTGATTGTAAAGGGAATCAAAAGTTACGGGTTGAAAACTTATCAGCCATGATTGAATAGCAAAGCAGACTCGATGGGCTGAATGGTCTAATTTCTGCTCCTATGTCTTAGGTCTTATGCTTAGGATAAGACCGTTTTGACCAAGTACTTTTAGAAGTAACTGTTAGCAAAATTACAACAAATAAGCACTCCTTTTGAGTTTTAGTTTTCACTTTATTGGACAGTGCATATGTGGGTTGGTGTATGCTGATGGAAAGGTTCATATTTGGAGGGGATATTGGAATTCCTAAAATGAGAGAGTTTCTACAGACTGAAAAGCTCTCAAAGTAATTCTTTAGCTAATACTGATTTAATACTTTTGAGAAGAGTAGGGTGCTCAAGTGGCTTTTTTTGATAATGATACCCATTTATGTCTGCAGAAAGTTGTAGTACATCTGTGGATTGTATCCAGATAATTGAGCGAGTCTCCATCTTTTTCACCAGGAACGATTTGATTTGGGAGGGGATATTTTGACAATTTCATTCATCGTCCCTTGAATTCCGAACTATTCTGTACATTCCCTGATGAACAGAATTTTACGGTATATTAAGGATATCTAGACATTTTAGCTACATCATCTCTTAATTATCCACTGAATCCCTTTGCTAGTCGTCATTAATTTTACCTCTGAAAGCTATGATTGATTATTGCTTCCAATATTCCTTGTAGAATGTTCTCCATCCTTACATTTCTGAACTTAATTTGAATTGTGTTCTTTTAATGCTGGATCTTACATTTATACCCACCACTTATGAGATGACAGTTAATAAAATTATGAAGAAAATGCACCAGGTAAACAAGCCTACAACCTAACTTGATTCTGTTTCTTCTCCCAGTGGGCAGTACCCTAAACTCCATGTGTTCATTCTGTTTCAATTTCTCTTTTATTCTCCTGTCACATAAATGTTGTCAGTTTCCATATCAATCTCTAACTTATTAGAAAGTGCATGTTACTATCAGAAGAGTCTTGGTGGCACCCACAGCCTGACTTAGCTCATGTTTATCCTTAACCCTGCTTATTTATTGCATCCTGTTGCTGATTTCTTTTAAATAAACCTGTCTTGCAGTGCAGTAATAATTCTACAATTGATGGAATATTTTCCTTGTTTGAAAGGATAAAGATTTACTTGCAGACTATGGTTGCTGGTAGCTCAAAGAAATCTCGAGGTGGTAATAGAAAACTAAAGTTGATGCCACCACCACCATGGGTATGGGACAAGGGGCAGATTTGCACGGAGCTTCTGTACTGGGACATACTCATTCGCAGTAGCAGGTGCCTCTATCCTCAGAACTATTGATAGGTAAATGTTAGGTTTCACAGGTTATCAATTTAAAGTTTCATGACTAGCTGCTTGAAGTATTCTGAAACTGGGAGGGAGAGGTCATGGGTTTCATGCTCTGCTCAGTTCACTGTGCCCAAGGTGAATCTTAAATTAAGTGTAACCTTCAAGGAATCATTGCACCCTTGAGATATTGTCTGTATCTTGCACTAATGTAATGCTTACATGCAGCCCTTTGCATATGTGGATGTTACACTCCACTCTTATTAACTCTGTAGCCCAAATGTGTTCATTGATATCATGACTAGCTGTGAAGCTCTTTTTAGGACCAGACAGGAATTACTTTGGTCTCTTGACCTTGAGGCCCACAGCCCTCTGTAAAGGTTCTCATGCTGTCGTCAAATGTTCATTTGCCATACTTGTAAAATACATTATCTCATTTTAAAGGTTCACTTCATTGAACAACTACTGAAAGAATAAAAATAGTCCCAGTGTTTGGGACTATTTACATATTTAACTTTGCAATTAGCTTCTTTGCAGCTTTGTTTGTGAATTCATGACTTAAATCAACATTTGCAAGCATTTATTTTAATGTGTTCACTGCCTAACAGGATGTGAACTTGACTAAATCTTTTCTTAAACTGGTAAAGGGCCCAGTTAACTTTGCAGTTTACCACAAGGCTGCCCAGGCAAATTGGCAAAGCCCAACACTAACAGTTTGCTCATGTTATTTTCAAGATATATGGACTTTTGAAATGATGCAAACATCTTATTAGATGAAAATTGGAGCATGCTTTAAATGTAGAATCATCATTGCTGTTTGTTATGGGTATAACTAATTACAGAGGAACTTTGATTATCCAAAAGAGATGGGCAGGCATTATGTTATTCAGATAGTTGATTATTCGGTTAATCGATTCTGTGCCTTTGCTCTGGGGCTGGGTTTTCTGTGAAGTCTGCTCCTTGTTCAGGAGGTAAGGCAGCATCACAGCAAGCGCGAACCCCTGCTCCCCAACCCTGTCCAACACAGCCCCCTGACCGCCCCCCAATTCTGTCCAACCCTGCCCCCAATCTCATCCAATCCCGCTTGCCTGCTCCCCAATGCCGCAGCCTGCCCGCCCCATCTGCCCCGCCCCCTCTCCGGGGCAGCTGGACTGGACACCAAGACTGATGCTGCTACTACCTTTTGTGGGGTCAGTCTCCAAATAGCATGCAAACACAACATTTTGACTGGTTCCACCGTTGCCCTGTATAGGACAATATTGGAGAGATTATCTGGGGAAGGGACGGGTTTAGGGTACATGCCTATGTAGAACTCCAGGAAAAGTGTGGGAAAAGAGAGAAAGAGGGGGTGGGCAGTCAGTCATTCAGTGACCGTGCCTGCACTCCCATCAGTCCAGGACTGTTCTCAGCAGCGCTTTTGATCACTGGAAACAAAAGACGCGATCAGTGTTGGACACACATCTTTGTAATGTTTTTGCTGGGACCTTGAGATCTCCTTCGGATAATCAAATTTCCTCTGTATTGCTAAACTGATGGTATCACTGAACCTATCAATTTGGCTGTTCACATGCCCATGTGAGTCCCCTTTATTTGATGGAACTGCTATATGTATCACTGTAATAAAATCTGAATGAGGAGGATGAATTAGAATGTGCAGTGATGAGTTAGTTTGATGATGTTTGTGACAATTCAAGCTCTGAAACTATTACACAGATTTTCTGAGAAGCTATTGTTGATTTGCTCCAAGTTGGGGAAGGAATGTCAGTGATGTATGTATAAAAAGATGCTGGCATGTTTTATTTGGCCGGCCAGCAGTCCAAGCTCTTGTAATTGGAGTGTACTTGAAGATTTGAGTGGATATGTTTTTGGCAACATAATTTTGATTGCAAGAAGTGATCCTGGATTTCTGTAGTTGATGTGTGCTATGTGTTCTATTTTCCATTTACATAATGCAAAGATTGTATTGTGGTTTGTAAGTACAGTACAGTAGTTGGAACATGAAATGCATCTGTGTAATGCAACCAGCAAATTTATTTGAGCTGAGAATGAGCTTCATGCTGGACCCTTTTTACTTATTAAATGCAAGTGGTGACATATTAGTCAATCCTCTTGATGATTGCACAGACTGAGCAAGTCATCTTTAAAATCATGGTGGTTTAATTCATCCAACCCAAATGACAAGTCTGCCTAGTTTGTTTTAAGTTTAACCTTGTCTGCTTTTCAGTGAAACAGATATTTAAAATTTACACTGGAGCTCCAGTTTGAATATGGGCACTAACTATGGATTAAACCCTTTTTATAAGGTACTAATTGAGGAGAGATGTGTGTTCTTATTACTCTCTTCAATTGTAGATTCGAGGAGCTGCACCTGTGGTATGACTGTCTAAGCTTGAGGAAGGGCTGAAAACTTGGAAAAACTTGACAAAGCACCAAAGAAATCTCAAAAGAAGCCAAAGGAACCCCTCCTAAGCTAGAGTGGGTGGACGCTGAAGCCAAAATGGTAAGTGTATCGTATGGGAAAGGAAGTTTTTCTTCTGATTGAAAGACTCATTTGTGGTTGTTTGAAGATACTACAAATATTAAAAATTAAAATCTACTCCATTTGGGGAAAACTGATTAATTCACACGTTAATTACTAAAATGGCTAGAATAATAGAAGTATTGTCTTCGCATACCTGCCCTTCTAAATCTAATTACTCTAGGGTTCAATTGATTAAAGTTGACTAGTTTATGATAGTGATCTATACAGTGCAGAATTAGTTTCAGTTGAGGTAACAGTGGTGACACTTCAGTTTCTGCACGAAGAATTTGGAAGAACAGCCAAAGTCTTTCTCTGAATTATGATATAGTACAACTTGTCTGAATGAGTAAGTATATTTGAGGGGTAGATCTGGGTTAGCTGTAATCACTGCTTGAAGAATTTGTTGGTGTTCTCTCTTTGGATTTACCAAAACTGCATCCTCTGTTAAATATAGCTGTTGAACATGGAATTATAATCCTCAGACCAAGGTGCTTATCAAATTTATTAGTTAAGCTGTTGCATTTTTGAGCTCAGGCTTGTATCCACACCACACAAAAAGTGATAAATCATTTAGTTTGCTTTGAAATTACAATAGTAGATAAAGGTGAAGTTACCATCATCCCAGAGGAACCTCAGAGCTGTGCTGTAATTAGAGACTACTGGTGGTGAGTTTAACCACACCTCAGGCAAGAAGCGAGGCTGGGAAGGTGGGACCTTCATGGTGGGTTCAATTGGCTCAGGAATTGAACCTGTGCTGCTGAAATTACTGCTTCGCTAACCAACTGAGCTAACCAACCTTGGTATTTTTAGTAAGTAATTTAGGAACCAGAAATTTGAATAGTTCTGACCAGATATTGACATTTTATGTTTGCTTGTTTATCAGTCTAAATGTTTTGTAACCAGTTTCTGTTGTGTTCTGTCCAGCGTCCCATGCGTATATTTGTGAATGATGATCGCCATGTGATGGCAAAACATGCTGCCATCTACCCGACTCAAGAAGAACTGGAAGCAGTACAAAATATGGTGTCACACACAGAGAGGGCATTGAAAGCAGTTTCAGACTGGTTGGACGACCAAGAGAAGGCGAGTGTTAAAACAGAGGTTACTGAAGTTGCTGAAGCACCGACCACTGAAGGAGAAAATAAGGAGGGGTAAGTAGGATTAATATTGTAGTAAAATGGGAGGGAAATGAATAACTTTGTCAAATATTCTGGGAATTGTATGAAATAGATTAGTAAGTTAGAGAATGATCAGTGTTTACGCTAAGATCATAGGAAATAGGAACAGAAGTGGGTCAGTTGCCCTGTTTAGCCTGCTCTACTATTTATTAAGATCTGCTTGCGGCTTGGCTTTTCCTGCCTGACTCCCTTTATCAATAAAACATCTGTAACACTCAATCTTGAATATATTTACATGACCCAGCACCAACTACTGTCTCTAATTTCTAAAAACTAGCCATCACAAAATAAATTTTTCTACATTTCTAACTTTAAACAAGAGGCTTCTTTATTTTTAAATTGTACCTCGATTTCTAGAGTTTCATCCATGACTCAAAATCCTATGTTTCAGAAAGCTCACCTCTTGTTCTTTATAAATTCCAGAATGTATAAACCATTCTGTCCAAGCTTTCCTCGTACGACAACTCAATGATAAGAATCAACTTAGTGCGCCTTTGCTTAATTGCTTTAAATGGAAGTATATCCCTAAGTGCAGATACCAAAATTTTATACCACGTCTCCCTTTCAATAAACAAATATTCTTTAACCATTTGCTGTACCTGCTTATTAACTTTTCATGATTTAATATGAAAGATCACCCATGTGCCTCTGTACCACAATGTTCTGCAGTCTCTCCATTTAAATAATGTGCTTTTCTGTTTTTCCTGCCAAAGTGGGCATGTTCACATTTTCTACTCATCTGCCAGATTTTTGCCCACTTAAGCTATTTCTTTGAAGACTCTTTGTATCCCCTCAATTCGTAAGTTAGCTAATTTGGCAATAGTACAATTGATTCCTTCAACCAAGTCAAGATTGTCAAGACTGTTCTGAAGGAGGGTCACTGGACCGAAATGTTAACTGATTTCTCTCCATAGATGCTCTCAGATCTACTGAGTTTTTCCAGTAATTTCTCATTTTGTTAACAATTGTCATTATTTGGGGATCCAACATTGATGTGTGGTGCTCCGTTCATTACAAAATGGCATCTTGGAAATGATTAATTAATCTCAACTCTTAGTTTCCTGTTAGCTCGCTAATACACCAAACCCAACAGCATAGCAGTTATATGCATACTTTTTATGTGGCAGTATCAATTGCCTTTTTGGAAGTCTAGGCAGATCCACTAGTTCCCCTTATGTCTACCCTATTTATGTGCTCAAAATAGTTCTAATAAATTTGTAAAATGCTACAGGTGTATCTCTTCTGATCTGTCAGCCCAGTCTGCATTTGCACAAAGCAAAAGGATCATTAAAATCATGAGGATTGCAGCACTAACAAAACAGCGGGAATTGTACCCTAACTGAAGTGACAATTACTTTATCTAAAATAACTGCTATTCATCTGATGGTGTTGCGTATTGCTTTTTTAACATGTTTAAACACTCTCTCGTGCTGACCCTGATGTTTTCTCCAACGATCAGACAAATTCTCCTGTCTAGCAAAGGCCTGGTCCCGAGGCTATTGGATTATGGAGGTGCAATCTGTATTTTCTTTTCATAAAACTATGTTTTTGCTACATTAATGTATTGTACTGGCTTACAGTTTCCTACTTTGACTGTCTCTCTTTTTGAATTATGTTTGCAGTTTTCTAATCTGTATTCCTACCTATCCCTGATTTGCCATCCTCTAATTTTGTTTTCTTCTGTGGAGTTATTGAATATTTTTAAGACAAAGGGATAGATTCTTGTTAGACTTTGGAGTCAAAGGTTACCACGAGTTAGGTGAAATGTAAATTTGGAACGCCAACAGATTAACCATGATCTTTTTGAATAATGAGCAAGCTCGAGGAGTGAGCTGCCTGCTTCTGCTAATTCATACGTAATGGAATATATGTTTGAGAGCTGTGGAATATCTCCTTCTGTATCAACAACTGCTTCTCTCCATTCTACACTTTTACCCTGTTTTCCCAGTCCACTTCACCCGATTTTCTTGTCTTACATTTGGTATTAGAGCCACATTTAGCTGGGGTTTCACTCCCAGCTGAATGAGATTTGTCATTATTATATCACTCTTTGCGAAGTACCCTTCTTATGAGGCCGTTTATTAATCTTGTTGCATTACATATTACCAGGTCAGAAATTGGCTTGATTCACTCAGATCCAGAACACGATGATCTAAAAATACCTTATACTCTGAGCTCATTCTCTGGGGGCACCTTTGCAAATTTGATCTGTCCAGTCTATAACTACCCTTGATCATTGCAGTTTCTTTCATAACCATTCTAAATATTTCTTGATTTTATTTCTTTGTGCAAATTATTCAAATTATAGTATATAGAAAGGCCTTGTCTGCTTTTTGATGGGGCTGTCCTGACTTCTGTTTGTTTGCAGCTGGATGTTCTATTTACAATCCTTCAGTGTACATCGCAGCAGCCTCTGTTACTTCAGAGGGTTTCAAAGGTTGTGTCAAGAGACAGTTCCAGTTGTATCTATCTGATCCAATATTACTACTGTTTTTTTTTTAAATGCAGTGTTGTAGTTATTTTGTAATCATCCTATTCAGAAATATTATTACACACTTCTGGAATGGGTGAGTCTTGAATCCAGACCTTCTGGTGTAGAAGTACTGCTGAACCACAAGAGCTCCCAAAAACTGCAACATGACAAACTTGCTTTTTCTCTGGTAGATTGGAGTGTAAAATATTCATTTTAACTACTAATCCGAAAACTCTAAAACAGGAAGCAAACTCGAGAGAATAATTAATCTGAATAGGGTTAAAGAATTCACTCAAACTGTCCTTTTTAAAGTTGTCACATTCTTTTAGGCAGCATGGTGGCTCGGTGGTTGGCACTGCTGCCTCACATGCCAGCGTCCAGGGTTCAAATCCAGTCTCTGATGGCTGTCTGTGTGGAGTTTATCTGTTAACCCTCTTGTATGTATGGGTTTCTACTGGGTGCTCCACTTCTCCCACAGTCCAAAATGTGTAGGTTAAGTGGGATGGCCTTGCTAAATTACCCTGTAGTGTCTGCAGGTGTGCAGATGAGGTGGTTTAGCCATGGTAAAAATATTGGGGATAGGGTGGTAGGCTTGGTCTCCGTGGGATGTTGAATGGGAGGTCAGAGCAGACTCGATGTGCTGAATAGCCCCTTTCACCACTATGGGATTCTATGATTCTAAGTACATCACATTTAGACCTGTAACAATACATTTAATTTGGTCGCAAATTTGAACCTTAGGCTGTCAAATTATGCTTTTGAGTAACTTTGCTACCTTTGGTGAAATGCTACTTCGAACAAACACTAAAATATTTGTAGCTTGATGTGTATGTATTGCAGATAAGCTTTCTGAATATTTTTTAAAAGAGGGAAGAAAAATCGAGGTTGGAATTGCTGAAAAGCTATCCATTGGGTGCAATAATAAATTGAAATTGTTCCAGTACTGTGTTGCTTAGATAGCACCATCAGTTACATACATTTCTATAGTGACATGACATTTTTCTTTTTCCTTCACAGAACAGAAGACCATGACAACTTTACCATGTATGCCATTTTTTAAACTCTTTCTGTACTGATAGATTGTTTACAAAAACAAAAGCACTTTTATGACAAATATTAGCTTGCTTTTAATTTAATAAATTAGTAATCATGTTACAGCCACTGTTAACAATTATAAATTTTGGAATACACCGTCATTTAGAACATAGAACAATACAGCACAGAACAGGCCCTTCGGCCCACGATGTTGTGCCGAACTTCTATCCTAGATTAAGCACCCATCCATGTACCTATCCAAATGCTGCTTAAAGGTCGCCAATGATTCTGACTCTACAACTCCCACGGGCAGCGCATTCCATGCCCCCACCACTCTCTGGGTAAAGAACCCACCCCTGACATCTCCCCTATACCTTCCACCCTTCACCTTAAATTTATGTCCCCTTGTAACACTCTGTTGTACCCGGGGGAAAAGTTTCTGACTGTCTACACTATCTATTCCTCTGATCATCTTATAAACCTCTATCAAGTCACCCCTCATCCTTCGCCGTTCCAACGAGAAAAGGCCGAGAACTCTCAACTTATCCTCGTACGACCTACTCTCCATTCCAGGCAACATCCTGGTAAATCTTCTCTGCACCCTCTCCAAAGCTTCCACATCTTTCCTAAAGTGAGGCGACCAGAACTGCACACAGTACTCCAACTGTGGCCTAACCAAAGTCCTGTACAGCTGCAACATCACTTCACAACTCTTGAATTCAATCCCTCTGCTAATCAACGATAATACTCCATCGGCCTTCTTACAAACTCTATCCACCTGAGTGGCAACCTTCAAAGATCTATGTACATAGACCCCAAGATCCCTCTGTTCCTCCACCTGACCAAGAACCCTACCATTAACCCTGTATTCCGCATTCTTATTTGTTCTTCCAAAATGGACAACCTCACACTTGGCAGGGTTGAACTCCATCTGCCACTCCTCAGCCCAGCTCTGCATCATATCTAAGTCCCTCTGCAGCCGACAACAGCCCTCCTCACTGTCCACAACTCCACCTATCTTCGTATCATCTTCAAATTTACTGACCCACCCTTCGACTCCCTCATCTAAGTCATTAATAAAAATTACAAACAGCAGAGGACCCAGAACTGATCCCTGCGGAACTCCACTTGTAACTGGGCTCCAGGCTGAATATTTACCATCTACCACCACTCTCTGCCTTCGACCGGTTAGCCAGTTTTCTATCCAATTGGCCAAATTTCCCTCTATCCCATGCCTCCTGACTTTCCGCATAAGCCTACCATGGGGAACCTTATCAAATGCCTTACTAAAATCCATGTACACTACATCCACTGCTCTACCCTCATCCACATGCTTGGTCACCTCCTCGAAGAATTCAGTAAGACTTGTAAGGCAAGACCTACCCTTCACAAATCCGTGCTGGCTGTCCCTAATCAAGCAGTGTCTTTCCAGATACACGTAAATCCTATCCCTCAGTACCCTTTCCATTACTTTGCCTACCACAGAAGTAAGACTAACTGGCCTGTAATTCCCGGGGTTATCCCTATTCCCTTTTTTGAACAGGGGCACAACATTCGCTACTCTCCAGTCCCCTGGTACCACCCCCGTTGCCAGTGAAGACGAGAAGATCATTGCCAACGGTACTGCAATTTCCTCTCTTGCTTCCCACATAATCCTAGGATATATCCCGTCAGGCCCGGGGGACTTGTCTATCCTCAAGTTGTTCAAAATGTCCAACACATCTTCCTTCCTAACAGGTATCTCTTCTAGCTTATCAGTCCGTTTCACACTCTCCTCTTCAACAATACGGTCCCTCTCGTTCGTAAATACTGAAGAGAAGTACTCATTCAAGACCTCTCCTATCTCTTCCGACTCAATACACAGTCTCCCACCACTGTCCTTGATCGGACCTACCCTCGTTCTCGTCATTCTCAGGTTTCTCACATACGCATAGAATGCCTTGGGGTTATCCTTGATCCTATCCGCCAAGGATTTTTCATGCCCTCTCTTAGCTCTCCTAATCCCTTTCTTCAGGTCCCTTCTGGCTATCCTGTATCCCTCCACTGCTCTGTCTGAACCCTGTTTCCTCAACCTTATGTAAGCCTCCTTCTTCCTCTTTACTAGACATTCAACCTCCCTCGTCAGCCAAGGCTCCCTCACACGACCATTTCTTTCCTGCCTGATCGGTACATACATATCAAGGACACGTCGTATCTGCTCCTTGAAAAAGTTCCACATTTCCACCACATCCTTCCCTGACAGCCTATGCTCCCAACGTATGCTCCTCAAATCCTGTCCTACAGCATCGTAATTTCCCTTCCCCCAATTGTAAAAACTTCCTTGTTGTGCGCACCTATCTCTCTCCATAACCAAGGTGAAAGTCACAGAATTGTGGTCACCATCACCAAAATGTTCACCCACTAACAAGCCCACCACTTGTCCCGGTTCATTACCGAGTACCAAATCCAATATGGCCTCCCCTCTGGTTGGACAATCTACATACTGCGTTAGAAAAGCTTCCTGGACACACTGCACAAACACCGCCCCATCCAATCTACTTGATCTAAAGAGCTTCCAATCAATATTTGGGAAGTTGAGGTCGCCCATGACTACGACCCTGTGGCTTCTGCACCTTTCCAGAATCTGTTTCCCAATCTGTTTCTCCACATCTCTGCTGCTATTGGGGGGCCTATAATAAACACCCAACAAGGTGACTGCACCTTTCCTATTTCTGACTTCAGCCCATACTACCTCCAGAGGCAGATCCCCCTCAAACTTCCTTTCTGCAGCCGTTATACCATTTCTAATTAGCAATGCCACCCCCCCCTCCTTTTTTACCACCCTCCCTAATCTTACTGAAACATCTGTAACCAGGAACCTCCAATAGCCATTCCCGTCCCTCATCTATCCATGTTTCCGTGATGGCCACAACATCATAGTCCCAAGTACCGATCCACGCCTTAAGTTCACCCACCTTATTTCTGATGCTCCTTGCATTGAAGTATACGCACTTGAGCCCATCTCTGTGTCCGCAAGTAGTCCCTGTCAGTGCTACCTTCTCCACAGCCTCCCTACAGTCTTGGACATCCTGACACACAGCTAGCTTACTTGCTGGACTACAAGTCCGGATCCCATCCCCCTGCCAAATTAGTTTAAACCCCCCCGAAGAGTGCTAGCAAACCTACCCCCCAGGATATTGGTGCCCTTCTGGTTCAGGTGCAACCCGTCCTGTTTATACAGGTCCCACCTTCCCCAGAATGCAGTCCAATTGTCCAAATATCTGAAGCCCTCCCTCCTACACCATCCTTGCAGCCACGTGTTCAACTGCACTCTCTCCCTATTCTTTGCCTCTCTGTCACGTGGCACCGGCAACAACCCAGAGATGACGACTCTGTCTGTCCTAGCTTTTAGCTTCCAGCCTAACTCCTTGATCCATTATTTTCTCTTGTCTTTTAAAGGAAAAGGTGGCTAATTATTTTCTGCTCAGAATTCTTTTTAATAGAAACAAAAAAAGTGGATCAAATGTATTGTATTTTTAATTCAAATTGCCTTTGCTTATCCCTAAGCCATTTAATGTGGATTTGTCTTTCAAATGAAACCTGAAATAGAAGTCCTGTCTGCTCCCTCATTTGGACATAAACGATTCATGGTATTATTTCAAAGAAAAACATGGGAATTATTGCTTATGTCCTTCCCTGTTAATCAGAAATGCTATTGTAAATGCATAAAAATTTTAAAATATTTGCATCTTGTCGCAATTGAGTACTTGCATACTGCTCAATTAAATTATTAGGTTGGTTTCTGTTTTAGGTGGTTTGACAGTGCTCTAGGTTATTTTGAAAGTAATTTACCTTCTCATCAGTAGGAGTTTGGATGTTCTAAATTGACATCCCTCAAAATAATTGATTGCATTACTTGCTGGTATCTGTTTACAAATATGGTGTGATTCCCAGCAATGGAAACCTAAGTGTGAATGTCAGAATCATTAGTACATTTTCTTGGTGAAAGTGACAATGCCAAGTATTTTTCTTTCTTTTTCTCTTGATGGTTGCAGAGCAAAGTATACCATTTTGAGTGCAACAGTTATTGTTGGACCCTGTCAGAATATCTTTAGTGAGAGAATGCTATATGTTTAAATAATGGTTCAGTGATGGACTATTTTATCCCCTTCCCATAATAGGGAACAGAAATCTACAGAGCAGAATGCCAGCCGAACCTTGCGGGGAGTGATGCGTGTTGGGTTGGTTGCCAAAGGCCTTCTTTTGAAGGGAGATCTTGACCTTGAACTTGTACTGCTGTGCAGGGACAAGCCTACTAAGTCACTGTTGACAAAGGTCAAAGACAACCTGGCTGTACAATTTGCGGTAAGAAATAGGGTTTTTTTTCACAAAGTTTAAAATTTAGGCGTCTTGCCTTCTGTAAAGTCGAAATAAACTTGACTATACATTCTGAAGTGTAAAAGAAATTTCGGATGTGGATGACGGTTCTAGTTGAAGGGGTTGAAACAATCCATGGGCTTTGATTGTGAGCCCAATTGTGTGAAAATAAGAAAGGCAATATTAGACTAGCCTGCAACTGGCCTTTAATAATTTGAGATTGTGAAGAGAAGAAATAGAGACTGAGAATTAGTGTGTATGATTTTTTTCTTTCAATTTTATTTACCTAGACTATCACTGAGGAAAAGTATGAAATAAATCCTTCAATGAAAGATGCAGCCATTATTATAAAGAATGATAAAGAGGAACCATTGACCCTGAAGATCAAGTTGACTTCACCTCTGGTGCGGGAAGAACTTGAGAAGCAGGCTGCTGGAGGTAGGATGGGTTGTAGGTGGCAAACTCCAACCCGCAGCTTATCATGTTTATTGGGCCGTCAATATAGCTTGTTCTTTGGGTCATGTCCTTTTGAGGTTAAAGCTGCAATATACTATAATAAGACAGGAATGACTATATGATCCAGTTCATTGCAGCTTCTCTGGCGCTTAATTTTGAGTGCAATGTAGACAGCAAAAGTTTTCCTTTTTCTCAAGTGGGAAAGTTGGTTGAATCTAATTTCAAGTCAAAACCTAGAAGGAATTTTCTTTTTTTAACTGCTCCTGATTGGATACTCTCCCAAGTTCTTTCATGCACATATGAGTACACATCTAATCTTCACTCAAGAATGAATTGACAATACTAATGCTGTTAGATTTATTCTTGTCTGGAGTAGTTTCTCTCCAATATGAGGGGCAGACTAGGCAAACTTACTAAGTGTTGAATTCTCAAACAGACTGAGACTATGAAATGATCATAGAGGCTGAAACTAGAACATTACCTTGCAGATGTTGTATTCAGTCCAGTTTCTCAAATTATATTTTCAATGATACTCACATTTATTGGTCAAGTGAGATCTCTAACTTGGCGTTTAACTGGATTTGAGGGTATGCTGATGAGCATATAAATAATATTCCATGTTCTTATGCTGTTAGTAATCAATAGAATTATATGAACAATGTGTGCAGTTTTCTTATGCTCCTCTCCTCTCCTCTCCTCTGATGTTTGTTCTAACTACTCTGTTTAAACCTGGATCTTTTGTCTGTTGTGTAAAATTAATCACTACGCTGACACTTAGGGGTTCATATGTTTCGCCTGATTTCATTCCTCCATTGAGCCTACAGGTGGAAGTTATCTGTTAGATAAATGTAAAGGTAAAGTCACCATTGTTCTACCAAGCCATAGGCAGCTCTTTTATTCAAGAGACATGACTCGTGCTGGTTTAATTTGAGGGTCACCACACCTCAGGCAAAGGAAGAGTGAGAAGGAGGATCCTTCATAACCTCCAGCTGGTATGAGAATTGAACTCCTTGCTGTTGGTGTTACTATGTATTGTAAACTAGCTGCCCAACATCAGACAAAAGGAGCCAACTTTTTGAACCAAGTTTTGATCAGAATAAACGTCAGAGTACAGTCGCGTAAGAGATATGCACAAATCCTTCATGTAATCCTGTTGACTACTAACAGAACAAGAGCATGTAATATTATTTATATGCACGTCTACATATCCTCAACTCCAGTTGAAGGCCAAGTTAGAAACCTCACTTGACCAATGAATGGGAGTGATCTTGAAAATACCACTTTTGAACTTTGATTACAGCATCTTAAAGGTAATGCTCCAGTTTCAGCCTTGAATGTCTCATAATCTCAGCCTGTTTGAGAAGTCAACACAAAAGAGATGTCTAGTAGATCAATTTTATCCAGTTTTTTTGTTTAAAGAGAAATACTAGGTATGGCAGCACTAGTATTGTCAATTTATTTTTGGTTGAAAGTTAGTTGTGCACTGTTACCTGTGCACGAGATACTAACCTGTTAGAACTTTGGGATATAATTTGTGACTCACAGTGACATGACTTAAAACCAATATATACCTGAGTATCTTGAGATTTGTTAAGGAGTATGAAGTGTAATGTTTGATATGAGTAGACATACTTCCAATAGACATTTGGAGGGAATGTTACATCTCTTGGTGCAGAGCTGAATAAGGAGCTGGGTCATACAATAATTTCCCATTTAATACACTCCATTAAATGAGTTTCATTTTAAACTGGCTTTCCTGTTGGTGAAGACTTTCAAATTAATCTACCAAACATGCCCTCAGTATTTGGTTTTGTGTATTTGGTAAGCCTCAAGGGCCTGCTGCTGTTATCCCTGAGTTTTCTGGATGGGACAGGATCTAATTCCAGAACTCTGCCAGTGTGACTGAATCTTACTGTTCCTGTTCTACTGGATAGGTGCCAGGCTTGCAGCCTTCCTGGGGCCCAATTGTGAGTGATCTAGTAAAGATAACAGGACTTTAGACCTGGCATTTCTCCATTACCACCTCTGAATTGGTGTTGGGGTTGAGGGAGAGACAGAGATTATCGACTATTTCCTACTTTGCACTTCAACGATTTTGCTGTGTTATCAAGAAATGCAGTCAGGTCAGCAACAGAACGCAATCTTGTTATTGTTCTGGGTTTCTTTTATTATCAGTTAGCGCCCTCTCATTTCCTGTTTCGCAGGAACATTTTAAAAGATGTGCTGAATGAGTCATTACTGTATTGGTGAATTTGTTTTTAGCTCCATGAAATTGCAATGCAACAACTGTTGCAATAATATAGTCTTAATGAATAGCAGAGCTCAAAATTCATTGATAAATCTTTTGGGTTGATTAGCCTAGTTCTGCAACATTGATTGGAAGGGGTATCAATCATTCTGTTTTACAGCCTGAAAATATCCTATTTAGTATTAAGGTTCATAGACATTAGGCTATTGTCATTGGATCATTTTTATCTATCCCATTAAAATTATGTTCTGATACTGGGATATCTCCACACGGCTGTATATGGCAGCCATGTTCTGTAGTATATTGCAGCTTTATATCCTGGAACTGCTTGACATGTTATCTTTGCAATTGTAGCCTTTTGGTGGTCCAATACACAGTAAATATTCTTGCTATTTTTAATCTAGCTGTAATGAAATGACTCCAGGCTTCTAAACAAATACCCTAGAAGAATTAAAGCTAAGTTGAGAATTGTCCTTGACTATGCATGTGTTCAAGTTGTTCAAAGCCACTGGTCTATATGCAAGTGTTTGCATTGCAGCAAAAATGACCATTTTTGAGGCCTTTTTCCAATGTTACTTCTTTTCTTTGGAAAAAGGCCACCTGATACATAGCTGGAAGATGTTTAAATAAAGCTTGGCTCTTCATGCTCTGATTTAAATACATTTTATCCATTTTGAGTTGTTGGTATTGTGACGTGTCATGTAATCTTTACGCTGTGCGGAGCCTCAATTCAGTGACCACTTGGGTTTGAAATATTCCATTCTTCCATTACAGTGTGAGCATTTTTCATCCAGAAGGCTGCTGGTTAGGTATATTCAGAAACTTGGATCACAATGTGAGACTTGTTTCCAGGTGACAGAAATTGAAATAAAGGCTATGATTAAGCACTTAATAAGAAGTAAATGAGCTTAAAAGCTCTCATTGCTCACAGACCCTGACTGGTAATTACCATTAGACTTTGGGTCCTTATTTCAAATAATGTAGATTCATTGTGCTTTGAATCATGGCTGCCTTCTACTTTCATCATGTCTGAGAAATGACTAGTCATTTTTTTTCTATTTTTCCAGTGCTTTTGCAAACTGGAGGAAACCAGTCTAGAATGTAGATACTGCATTCTACAGTATTCCAGGAGCTGGGTGACTTAGTGAGTCAAACTCTGGGCTTTCTGCTCTATGGCTTAGGTTCAACAGGTTTGATGTTGTATAATCCAAAATGAGAGGGTCTTAGCAAACTAAACAGCAATTCCTTGTGAGGAAAGGCCCTCTGAATCTTGACCAATTTGGCATTAGAGGTCAAGCGCTTACTTGTCCAAAACCATTGACAGTCCTTTCCTCGAGTAAGCATTTTAAAAGTGCTATTTGTAAATAAACTCTTAATTGCTTTTCAATCATATGCTATTTAACCTGAGAGATTTTGAAACAGTCATATTTAGCGCATGGAAAATGTTGGAAACTTCTTTGCAAGGAGTTCAGGAGGCCATCACATACAATATAAATTTGATTTACATGTAGGCAAAGTTTTTTAATATCTCTGGTAACTGAACTTTCAACTTCATTGGCATGTGGTTTATAACCCAGACAGCATACTTCATAGTTTAAGAATTCTTGTTGTCCTGCAGTCATGCAATTCATTTTATGTATTATAGCTGAGGATTCCATGCACGCAGCTTGTGTCAAGATTTTGGTCTCACTGTAGTAACTGTGTATCCATGGGAAAGGTTAGTCAAAAGCTGTCATTCAGGAAATGTAAATGCAGGCTATTATATTTTCCATTGCTACCATTATCTTTACATCTAATAATCTTGTTCCATAGTTTTAAATTCCACTTTAGCAATGGGTTGTTCCACTTACAAAGTCTAGAGAATTGCAAAGGGTTGCATAAGCCAACAAATTAAATATGCTGTATACTCCTGACTCCTGTTTCTTTTGTATTATGTATTGCTGTCACCTGCTTCTTGACAGATAACTTAACCCAGGACACATTTTGAGCATGATCTAGAACTTGCCTGATTTTGTGGCTCAGTTCATTATGGTTCCCAAGCTAGTCTGAGGTTATAGTCGGTCTGGCCAAATATTTAACAATTTCTCCTTAGTAAATCTTCATAACTGTTAGCACTGATTTCCTATTTGGGTAATACGTTGTCAATTTATTGATGTTTTTTGGGTTTATTAGTTAGCAACGTCCAATGCAGACTGATCAGTTTGAAATTCTGGTCAGTAGTGGACCACCAGATCATTCAGTTTTGCTGCAGTGCAGACGCCACCAAGTTTTGAATATGCAGTGGGAGACTGAGCAGTTAAATAATAGAACTATATCTCATTTGATATTGAATGCCTGTGCAATACTAGTTAAACCTGAGATATTGGTCTTCATCTGAACATCCAACTGCTTAAGCATGCACAACTGCATTGTGCAGACTCAGTCTGTTTAACAGTTTCCCACTGTATATAAAATTATTAATGGTGTTTTTTGATCTTTTTGATATTGCCTGTGGATTTACTATTTGATCACGTCTACCAAGCCTTCTAGTTTGTCAATTCTTTTAGGGACGCTGGACCTTTGACCAACTGGACGCTCTCTGTCATGGGGGCCTGGGCAGTCGACCCTCGTGGGCAGAGGGGGTTTCCCCCGGACAGAGCCCTAAGCCTACTTGATAGTTTCCTTTCTTTGATTCCTAGCATAGTTAATTTAAACACATTGCAATGTTAGGTAATATGTTTCTTCATAACTACTACAACACTGAGCCCCACATTACACCAGTGCAATGCATTTAGGCCACAGCTCATATAGTTTAGCATATAAAACTGATACATATTGCATACTCAATAGTGCAAACACTACACTTCAGGCTCTGTCTACTCATTTGGTGCTCAGGTGTAGACTAGTGTTCTCTCTGTTTAGCTACAAGACAAAGTAGATTCATTAGAGATGTTGAGAGTGCTCACTACAACATGACTTTGGTGCGGAGCCCTGTTTGCCCAATAGGATGCTGCCGCTCCCCGCCGCATGACAGAAACCCCTTGGTCAAACTGCCTGTCTTCTTATTCCACTCCATCAATAGAAACAGTAACGATGAGTGAGCCTGCGGATGTATTGGACAGGCAGAAATGCCTAACCGCCTTGGCGTCCCTGCGACACGCCAAATGGTTCCAGGTTTGGATCTTGTTCTTACATTATTGTCTAAAGTAGAACATTTTTTATTAAAATTATTGATTCTGTTCAGTTTTTAAATTGCGTGTGTTGAATTGATATTGGAATTATAAATTTGTGTGTGCAACACTTAGCTTCTGTCTCTGCGCAGCTGCTAATAAGCACTTAAGTAAATGAGTGTAATCTTAGTAAGCTGGCAGTTTTATTGGGATGGGGGGATTTCAGGGATTTAATGTTAATTTATTTTTGTGTATTATTGCATTGTTGCTGCTTTGTGTTAAGAGTAATTTTGCTCTCTTTGAAAATACTAGTTTGATATGTAGTTTTTGTTTTAAATGTAAAAACTTTCTTACCCTTGACAAAGTAGCACTGCAGATTTGAAACTTTGTCCTTTTTTGCTGATTTTACTTTCGGGTCACTAATTGAGGTAATAACTTTCTACTCAATGGTTTTATAGGCCAGGGCAAATGGGCTGAAGTCATGTGTCATTGTCATCCGAGTTCTACGGGATTTATGTTCAAGAGTTCCCACCTGGGCACCACTTAAAGGATGGGTATGTGAAATTGTTTTTTTTAGTTTATTGGTTTCTGTGCATCAGAACATTTTCTTCAGCTGGACTCTTTAATTGTAGTCTGTTGTTTCTGTAGTTGATTTTTCTTTCATGAGTTGTGCAGCTTGCTGGCCAGACCACCATCCCTAACTTCCGTTGAATTTTGTGATGTTGCGCACTGGCTCCTTGACAGGTGTAGGCTTCAGCTCTGCCTAAAAAAGTCTCTGATTAGTTTTTCCATTCTTATTTCTAATTTATATATCCCTGCGTATCTCATAATGTACATCCATCCATGATACTATTATGGTTTAGGGGTTTGACTCCACTTGGACTGAAATTTGGGGGTGGTGAGGCTCCCATAGGTGATAAAGTTCATTAATTCAGAAGATACTGGCAGAAGTGCCTTGCTGAGTTACTGCAGTATGCTTTAGTCTTCGCTTTTGTTTCATTAGTGGATATGGACATCACATGCTAGGCAAGGATTCATACAAGTTATGAGCAGGCTATTCAGACACTCATGATTGCTCTGCCATTCGGTAAGATGATGGCTGATCTGATTATAATCTCAAATATGTATTCCTGCCTACCCCATTAAATCATTTGTTTGCATTGCTTAACAAGAATCTATCCACTTTTTAAAATGTTGAGGACTGTGCTTCCACCAGCTTTGCAGGAAGAGCATTAAAATGACTCCACATGGGAATTTGTTTTGCAGACGTTTCGTCCCCTGTCTAGGTGACATCCTCCGTGCTTGGGAGCCTCTTGTGAAGCGCTTCTGTGATGTTTCCTCTGGCGTTTATAGTGACTTGTATCTGCCGCTTCCGGTTGTCAGTTCCAGTTGTCCGCTGCAGTGGCCGGTATATTGGGTCCAGGTCGATGTGCTTATTGATTGAATCTGTGGATTTGTTCATATATTTGGTTGTTGAATGTGACAGTCTTACCGCAAATTCAACCCAAACTCTGGGTCAGATATGTGGATGACACCTTTGTAATCATTAAAAACACAGAAATAGAGAACACACACCGGATCATCAACGCCATAATCACAGGAATCCGATTCACTAGAGAGGAAGAATAGGACAACCAACTCCCGTTCCTAGACGTGATAGTACAGAGAACACCGAACAGAGAATTCACCACAAAGGTATACAGGAAAGCCCCACACACAGACCAAGTCCTGAACTACGAAAGCAACCACCCCAACACACACAAGCAAAGTTGCATCAAGACACTATTCAAAAGGGCCACAACACCCTGCAGTACACCAGAACTGCAAAAAGAGGAAGAAGAGCACCTATACAATGTATTCGCCAAAAACAGATATCCCCGCAATTTCATCAACAGATGCCTAAGGGAAAGGCAACGGTATAAGGACATGCTGCAACCCAAAGGACTAGCCACACTACCATACGTCAAGAGCATTTCCGAACTGACAGCCAGACTACTGCGACCACTAGGACTCATAACAGCACACAAACCAACAGCCACTCTCAGACAAGAACTCACCAGGACGAAGGACCCGATACCCAGCATGAGCAAAACCAATGTAGTGTACAAAATCCCATGCAAGGACTGCACAAAACACTACATAGGACAAACAGGAAGACAGCTAACGATCTGCATCCATGAACGCCAACTAGCCACGAAACGACATGACCAGCTATCCTTAGTAGCCACACACGCAGATGACAAGCAACATGAATTCGACTGGGACAACACTACTATTATAGGACAAGCCAAACAGAGAACAGCCAGGGAATTCCTAGAGGCATGGCATTCATCCACAGATTCAATCAATAAGCACATCGACCTGGACCCAATATACCGGCCACTGCAGCGGACAGCTGGAACTGACAACTGGAAGTGGCAGGTACCCATCACTATAAATGCCAGAGGAAAGATCACAGAAGCGCTTCACAGGAAGCTCCCATGCACTGAGGATGTCACCGAGACAGGACAAAACGTCTGCAACACAAATTCCCAGCTTGGCGATCAGAACCACAACAACGAGCACCCGAGCTACAAATCTTCTCACAAACTTTAGACTCCACATCTTCTAAGAGAAAATAAAAATGGTCTCCTCAGTTGTTGGAGGACTATCAGTCTTAGCTCTATAATGTTAGTACAGTAATTCCTCAGGGTAGTGTCTTCCGACCAACCATCTGCTACTGCTTCATCAAAGGTTGATCTGCTTGAGTTCCAAATTCCATGTTCCCAGCCATCCCCAATAGCTTCTGATTCCTTTGATTCTTGTTTATTAATCTCCTTTGGTCATATTTAATTGTCTTGATTCCACCTTTTCTGAGGCAGAATGTTCTATGGTTGCCCAATCCTGTAAGAGAGAATAAATTCTCATTATTACAGCCTACTGGCATAACAGACCGTAAATTGAGCCCCACTATTCTTGGAGTTGCACCAAATGTTAACTTTTTCTTCAGCATGCATAGTGTCCCAGTTTACCTGACTTTCACTCTAAGGCTCAGAAAAGGCATGGACCACTTTTCTGTACTATCCAAGAGTTATTATTGATTAGAAGTATTAGACTCCAGCTGCAAGTAAGCATGTAACACTTTTGACTGAAACTCTAATCAGCTTCTGAACTCTCTTCACACAAAAGGAAAACTATTATTGGCAGAGGTAGAAAAACTGAAAAAATTAGTTAAATGTCTTTGTTTCCTGATTTCTGCATTTGAAATTATCCTACTTTGGCTAGCCAGATTCTTGGTGTTTAGTTGTCTTTCTCTGGAAGCTTCCACTGGTTAGTAAGTGGGACAGAGAAACTGATATATCAGTTGAAAAGTCACAGATCATACCAAATGCTGCAGGAAAGCTAACTGATTTTCTTAAAGTTTAAACTGTGATTTCCACTCCAGAGAACAGGCAGCTTCTGCTAGGGCAAAGAATTGCATACTTCTGGTCTTTGACTCTCAATCTGTGTCTCTGTAACTAGTTTCATGTTTCAACCTGCTGAATTTTAGCTGAGAGCCAGTCAGCTTCACTTGTATTTATGTCCTGAGTTCCTGATTGTTTGCACATTGCAGGAAACCATAGCCACAAAAAACAGCATTCACAATTGATATGGAATTTCATGCTATGAAATGATGTAGCTATCAGGCTAAATCTCTTCTTGAAAACAGTTCTTTGTTATTGCAGTCTGCAGTTTTTAAAAACACAAAAGGATATTTGCATCATCTCTCAACTAAAAGTGACCCCTAATTTAAAACTGTGCCCTGGGCACCCATACAAGAGAAAATGCATTTTCCATATTCGCTTTGTCAAGACTGCTCAGATCTTACATCTCGATCAAGTCACCCATAACTCCTACAAGCTAAACTGGATGTCCAGTATAACTGATGGTACGACCTTTACCCAGTTTTCTGTCTCACAGTGGTATCCAGGAATTGTGACATTTTTCAGTTTTGTCACATCAACTGACCTGCTATCATTAACGGCTTACAATAATTTTAGTCATTCATTTTGATGGATTTTCTATATTTTAATAGTGCATCAAGTTTTGGTAAAGCCATGTTAAAACTTAAGGATGGAACAGATCTTAACCAATTACCAGACACTCCCCAAACAGCTCCGCTTTCTCTGTACCAGAGCAAGATCCAATTCCAGTCAACTTCAGAAAATCTAGTTCTGGCTCTGACTGCCCGTTTCTGGGTCTTTTTCTCACCCACTCCTCTGGATGATGCTAACTGTCCATGCCGGGGCCTCCTTGAGTCACTGCAGTCCTTGGGATATAGAAATACCCAAAATGGTATGAGGGTGGCAGTTAGAGTATCAAGATCCACTGACAGTAAAGGAGCACTGATATAGTTTCCTTTTGGGATGGTATGTATCCTGGAGGAAATCCAGGATACATACATACCAGTTGGTGGCGTTGTCTTAGCAGTTAGTGGTGTCATGTATCAACTGCACTTGGCTCTTAGTTGTAGAGCTTGCAAGACCTTGTCTAAAGCCTGGTGAGTTACTGCTATGCTTCTTGTTGATACTGCACTGCTTCTATTGTGCGCCATGGTGCAAAGAGTGAATGCTGAATTTGTTGGATGGAGTGTGGGCAACATGCCCTGTCGTCTGTTTCTGCTGTCCAGACCTCTGAGGTCCATGTGTGACAGTGGCTTCCAAAAACGCACACCATCCATTGACACGTCAACGTGCATGGGGCTTCCCACAATCCATGCAGTTCAGAAAGAATGTTGGGTGCCCACCAAGTGGGCTGTTTTGTTGTGGATGGTGTTGAGCTTGAGTGGTGTTGAAGTTGCAGGCAATTGGAGACTATTCTGACTTATGCCTTATACGTGATGGAAAAAGTGAGGACTGCAGATGCTGGAGATCAGAGCTGAAAATGTGTTGCTGGAAAAGCGCAGCCGGTCAGGCAGCATCCAAGGAGCAGGAGACTCGACGTTTAGGGCATGAGCTGTCGATTCTCCTGCTCCTTGGATGCTGCCTGACCTGCTGCGCTTTTCCAGCAACACATTTTCAGCTTATAAGTGATGGGCAAGCTTTGGGGAATCAGGTAATGGGTTGCTAGCTGCAGAATTCCTAGACTTTTGACCTGCTCTTGTAGCCACAGTATTTGTGTGGTTGGTTCAGTTCGGAATGTGGATGGGTGGTGATTGAGTGATAATACTGTTGAACGTCATGAGGTGATGATTTGGATTCTCTCTGTTGGAGATGATCATTTGCCTGACACTTGTCATCGCAAATATTGTTCAGATCCTGTTGCATGTAAGTACTCAGTGCTTCAGTCTCTGAGGAATCATGGACAGCGCTTCAAAATTTTGCTGTCACCATTGCTCATTCTCACTTCTGATCTTTGTGGAAGGAAGGACATTGAAGCAGCTGAATTTAGTTTCCTTTGATTACAAATCACTGCCTGCCATAAACTCTATAAGCAGTTCAGTTGAGGCCTTGGAGAATACCACTTTGGCTGAGTGTTGAAAGTAAATTATATTTATACCACAAATATTCACTCATTTTGCGTTAGCATCCAGACCTATTAAGATATGAGCTGTTGTTGTGCTTTGGTTTGTGAAGAATTCTCATTGAGTGTACACAATTAACATAATGGCAACTGAAGTGGCCCATAACGAGGGCCCAACTTTAACCTTCAGTTTTATCTTTAGCCTTTAGAGTTGATATGTGAAAAAGCAATTGGAACTGCCAACAGACCCCTGGGTGCAGGAGAGGCAATGCGAAGAGTCTTAGAATGTCTGGCTTCTGGAATTCTAATGTTAGGTATGTGCCTCATACTTGATGTTTTTGCCAGAAAGTTAACAAATAATTGTATTTTTTTAAATGTAAGCACTTATGCTTTTAGTTTAATTTCTGTCTCTCTGGCCCTTTGCTACAATTGCATGGCGCCCACATAAAATATGACTGTGTGCAACTACTTGGGGTCAAAACCCTTCTAGCAGCATTTGCTTTGACAAACCCACAGAGTCCAAGGTAAGTTGGCCAATTTGAGGTGGCAAGGCATATTTGACAGCAAGGTGGTCATCATTTTAATATAAAGGAGGCACAACACGTTGGTGTCACTTTGAAGGTCACTAGAACAGAAGACCGTTTTCTTGTATTCTGCATCCTATCTCTGATTTATGTAATTTAAAGAAATGTATTATATCCTGGGTGATGTCTGTTGGTGCACATTTATGTAGACTACATAGGTGTTTCTATTTTGCTCTGCCAGAAGTTGCCACAGTCCTATGTTGTGACATTGGCCAGCTGCCCCAATTGTTCTGTATTGTTTCAAATTGTGGGAAGAGATATGTTGTCTTTGTAAACTCTCTTCTTTTCACCTCTCTGACATTACAATGTTTTTGCTGTAGATGGACCTGGTATCTATGATCCTTGTGAAAAAGAAGCAACGGATGCCATTGGCAGTCTCACCAGACAGCAAAGAGAGGACATAACCCAGAGCAGTCAGGTAAAACATGTTATTTTAACTGGCTTGATTCTGTACTTCTGAATTGCATTATATGAATTGTTTTAAATCCTCTTCATTGCTTTTAGCATGCACTGCGTCTTGCTGCTTTTGGACAATTACACAAAGTTTTGGGAATGGATCCATTGCCTTCCAAACTCCCTAAAAAACCTAAAAATGAAAATCCAGTGGATTATACAGGTAGGAAGTATGAAGTATGCAACCCTTTAGTGTCAGTTGTGAATAATTTTGTTGTTGCACTGGTGTTACACCTGTAAAAACTTGATTTATAGCTCAAATGTAAGATTCCACCTTTTTCTGTTTGGTGCTAACTAGTTAACAATCAAATATTGTGATTTCAATTATTTCCTTTTCTATTCAACGTTCAAGGTAAGTGTGTTGAAATTAGTGGCAGCCTGTTAGCTGTCATAAGTCATTGATTGGATCCTGGGTTATAGATATTTTTAACTAACTTATTCAAGTGTGTTATGACACACCTCTGGAACAGAAGGAACTTGAACCCAGGCCTCCTGGCTCAGAGGTAGATGTGTGACCACAGCATCACAAAAGCCCTTAGGTCAGAATTATAGCTTGGTCTTTCTGTGCCAGTGGCACATCATGCAGCTCACGCTTTGTGACAATTTTCCCATTTCTGTTACTTTTCCTCATCTGTTTTATGCCAAATGATATTTATCCTGAATGGTAAGTCTTCCCTTTCCTGTTCTATTTTGTATTCTGACATAGCTTCTTCAAAAATGTCTGTGCTCACAGTTGGAGCTGAAATCATGCAATCACATCTTATTCAACTGACTGTAGTAAATTACAGGTTGCAGTTTTGAAATATGGACAATGACGAGCATAGTTATTTTTGTCATCTACAACACATCCCACATCATTGTACATCACAATATGTATGCTATCTGCCCCACCAGGACTGTGATCCTATGGAAATATGTGTGTTAACCATTTTTTTGGGGGGGGAGAGGAGGTGGGGGTGTGAGGTGGAGAGGGAGCCAAGGGGAGAGTCTGGGAAATGCCCACCACCACCACCCTCCGAACTCATTCAGGCAATCTCTGATTAATTCTATGCAGTACTTTTTTGTCTTCCCCATGTGATACAAAGGGAATTGAACCTTTAAGCACTCTGTAACAAGAACACATTGTGTGTATTTAGACCTCTTGTTATCTTTTATTACTTCTAGATGTAATATGCATTTGAATCTGTTGACTTTTTCAGTTCAAATTCCTCCAAGTGCATTTAGCACACCAGTAAAGCGGCCAATAGATGAAGACTCTGGTGAGGACAAGTCTCCAAATAAGAAGAAAAAGAAAACTCAGAAAAAAGGCAAGTTGATGATGACTGGCTTTCTGTAGACATGATGGATGGACAAATCAATGTATTGCTTTAATTGTATTGCAAGGAATTTTCAAGTTTCAAGGGCAGCTAGGGACAGGCAATAAATACTAGCCAGCCAGCAACTCCCACATCCCATAAATTTAAAAATTTTAAAGTTTCACCATGGGACAAGGCATTTTGTGTACATAAAACTTACTGAAATATTGTTTTAACTCATCATGAGTGAAAGAGGATAGACTCATTCTATTTACACTCCTGTCTAATAGAGAAATTTTAACGAAGTAATTTTTAATGTTCCACAGAAAACATATTGATATCCATTCCTCTGTTGTAAGGAAGAAGATACTGCGCGCGCACACTATTATAGCTGCACAGGTCTCCAAAAGACAAGGATAGTTGTTTACTTACTTAGATAATGGATGCCGGCAGTTGTCATACCTTTTTTGTGTGATGGTCTATACATGTAAACTTTGCTTGATGTTTTCAAGCTTCTTAATTTGGAATGTGGCCACTGCAATTAAGTCAATTAAGCCATTATCTGTGATCTACATTCATAGTCAATGTTGGTCATGAGAGTGTGATGTTGAACTTGAACCCTGGGTGTCTTTCCATTCCCTGGCCAAGATTAAAGGTTAATTATACCATCCTCCCATGTCATGCTGTGTGGGTTTGGACAAATTGGCGTAGAGCCCAGGTTTAACATAATGTGTAGAGATGAGCAAGTTCAAGAGTGCTCCCTTCAGGAATTATTTTGTAAACAGTATATTGGAGTTGTTTGTAACCTTTGATTTATGTTGTAAACTTTATTTGTGACTCAGCAGCTGAGGAAAAAGTTGAACCTGCTCAAGCAATGAATGCATTGATGAGGCTCAATCAACTGCGACCCGGTCTTCAATACAAATTAATCTCCCAGACAGGCCCCGTCCATGCTCCTGTATTTACTATGTCTGTGGAAGTTGATGGAAAAACCTATGAAGCATCAGGGCCATCTAAAAAAACTGCAAAGCTACATGTAGCAGTCAAGGTATGTATTGTTGTGTTCCGAGAACCATAAAGTAGACATTATGGAATTACAGAGAATTTATTGTATTCTTTGGAATTGCAGAATGAAAGGGTTAAGAAAGTGCCTTGTTATATTTGCTGTATAAAGTAAGCAAATTTCTTTGGAACAGCAAACTTTTGAGGAAAAAATGGAGTTTATTGCTTTAATTGTTGTGCAAGTAGACCTGAAAAAACCCAATGGATCTATTTTGTTGTTGAGTACACACCCAGAAGCTATTTCCAACACACTCCTGCTGTCAGAGTTGTACCAGTATGAGACGTGGACACTGATCTTTCCGATGTTTGCAAGGATACAGACAGAGAGATTGTAATGTAAGAGCCAAAATTTGGAGTGGAAAACTGCCCTTTCTGTATCTATCTGAGTGAGGTTGATTTGGAGGGTGGGGGGCGGGTGAAACCTGATAAAGTTTCAAATATTAAGATTCCTAACCATTTACTCATTTGAATCTGAAATCTGATGTGAAGGTTTCCTATCATTCTCATACTCTTATCTTATCAACAAGAAACTGAAAAAACTGAGAGAAAATCTTGTTCTATCCTTTTTAGTTTGGATTCTTGATCCCAGGGTTTTCTCTAGTTTTTTACTCAATTGCTCTGCAGTGCTATGTCATGTATATCTCTGCCTTTTTTTTTTGTAATTGGGATTAAGCAACATATAGGTGTATAGATTAGTATCTTAGATGATAATCAATTTACCACATATCTGAAGAATAAGTTTGCCTATAGTTAATGTTTAATGAAAAATCTGGTGAAAGTCTGTTTTGTTCCAGTTACACAAATTAAGCAATTAACTCAATTTTGGTGATAAAATAAAACAACTACAACTTTGTATGGCTCACCAAGTAGTATGCCTTGATTTCCAGTGAACTACTCCTGTCAGAGTTGCACCAGCATCTCAAAAGCTATGAATGTTTGTCTCAGCTATCACCTTCCTCACTAACCAATAGATAAGCGGCAGTGCCTTTAGCTCATTCTCCTGTCAGTCATTGTTAAATATCTTCCCAACTTTGTTGGAACCTCTACCTTTTTATTATAAGTTTTCTGTGCACTTGATGCTGACTAAGCCTTGATCCCTTTCGTCCAGATAAATTTGTCTGTTCCTGTGTATTCTGCCAAGCATCAGAATGCTTCTCTGCATTAAGTTGTACTTTTCAGTTTTCAAGGGTTTCAGGTCAAGCTCATTTAAGAAATCATATGGCAGTCTGTGAAGTCAAAAATTATTTCATTTCTTGTTTCATACCAAGTAAAGGCATGTCATATTCACTACTTCAGCCATAGATTTAACTCATTGCCTACTTTTCTGAAACTGTCGTTTTAAAAATAGACAGTTCTGCACAGACTCAGAATAATCTCAAGACTCCCTAACCATGGTGAACGCTTCTTTTGAATGGATCTATTAACAACTTTAGCTTGTGGACTTGCTCCAATCTATCTCCAGCTTAGCAAAACATAGCTGCAGAAAGTATTGAATTGTGGTGGACAATTAAACAACTCATTGAAGAAAGAGCCGCCTCCACAGACATTCTCCTCTCAATGATGGGAGAACCCAGCGCACATCAGTGCAAAATGTAAGGCTGAAGCATTCACAACAATCTTAGCCAGCAGTGCTGAGTGGATGGTCCATCCTGCCCTCCTCCAGAGGTTCTCTGCATTATAGCTGCTTGATTCATGCAACATGATATAAAGACATGGTCTGAGGCGCTGGGTACTGCAAAGCCTATGGGTCCTGACAATGTTCCAGCAATAATACTGAAGACGTAAGTTCCAAAACCTGCCTCCTACCCAGTTAAACTATTCCATTACAGCTACAACACTGGGATTTGTCCAATAATCTGGAAAATTTCCTAGTTATGTCCTGTTTTCACACAGTATGCTAGATCCGACCCAGCCAATAACCACCCATCAGGTTCCTCCTAATCATCTGCTTTGAGTTTCACTGGGGCCACTCAGCTCCTGATCTCCTCACAGCCTTTGCTGAAACTTCAACAAAAGAGCTGAATTTCAAAGGTGGGGTGAGAGTGACTTCCTTTTCGCATCAAGGCCACACCTGAGCATTGTGGCATCAAGGAACCCCAGCAAAACTGGAATCGGTGGGGGGAACCTCACCACTGTTTGGAGTCATAGGTTTCGCAAAGTAAGATGGTTGCGGATGTTAGGCGGTCAGTCATCTCCCCACAGCAGTTCCTCAGGGTAGTGCCCTAGTCTAATCGTCGTTAGTTTCTTTCTTAATGACATTCCCTCCATCATAGGGTCAGAAATGGAGATGTTCGTTGATGATTGCACAATGCTCAGCACCATTCATGACTCGAATACTGAAGCAGTCCATATCCAAATATTGCAAGGTCAGGATTATATCCAGTTTTGGGCTGAAAATTGAAAATATCACATAAACACCAGGCAGTGACTACCTCCGACAACACAGAATCTATCCAGCGCTACTTGATGCATTGCCATCACTGAGTCCCACACTATCAAGTCTGGGGTTACCATTGACCAGAAACTGAACATGACTAGCCATAAGAGTACAGAAGCTAGGAAGCCTGCAGTGAATACCTCACCACCTGACTTCCCAAAGGCACAAGTCAGGAGTGTGACGGAATACTCCCACTCGTTTGGATGAGTGCAGCTCCAACAACACTCAAACTTCACACCATCCAAGATCAAGCACCATATCCACAAGCATCCATTCCCTCCAGCATCAACACTCTGTATCAGCAGTGCATACCATCTACAAGATGCACTGCAGAAATTCACGAAGGCTTCTCAGGCAGAACCTCTAAAATCATAACCTCTACCTTCTAGAAGCAGCACTAAATACATGTGAACACCACTACTTCTAAGTTCACTCCAAACCACACTCCATCCTGACTTTGAATTTCATTGCTGTTCCTTCGCTGTCATTAGGTCAGAATTCTGGAATTTTCTCCCTAATGGCATTGTGGGTTAATCTATGACATATGGGTGCAGTAGTTCGAGAAGGTAGTTCACCACCACCTTCTCAGTGGCAGCTAGGGATGGACAATAAATGCTGGCCAGCCACAGGTCCCTGACTTAAAAATTTTAAGAACCCTCTGAATTGAGTATGAATATTCCACTTTCCTATTATGTAATGGATTTGGACTTCCAAACCATTCTGGGTAGAAAATAAATGTATTGATCATCTGATTGAAACTCTCTTCAGAAGTAAGCCTTTTACTCCAAATTCCAGGGAAAAGATAGAGTCTAGAAACCTTCAGATGACAGGATGGACAACTCCTCCAGCCAGGAGAAGAAAGCCCTACCCACAGTCACTCTACTCAGGTAGTGCAAGGGAGACTAGTTCACCTCCACTTGCAAACGTTCCTCACAGACCTGGCGTCAATCTTATCTGGAAATCAGGAAATGCATTCATCCCAAATAACAGCAAGAGAAAACACAGCTAGGCCTACATCGTGTACACCTTTTTAAAAGGACTTGATCTTAACAGAACTCAAAAGCAAATCATGTTAATTTTCTAGCAATGTACTTCATTCTCTAGAATCCACCTTTGCATGTGATTGTTTATTTGTCTTTGTATGTGAGGGAGTAGGTGTTGTTTGTTGCATTGTATATTTTGGGATGTTGTATGAATAAATGTCATCTTGCAATTTCTGAATTGACAACACTCAAAAGATAAAATCTCCTTCTGAACGGGCATCCTGTTGCAGACACCTGAAGGTGGAGGCAAATGACGAAAGTCATTCTACGGATTCGCACCTCTCTGAAGAAGGGCTTATGCCCAAAACGTCAATTCTCCTGCTCCTTGGATGCTGCCTGACCTGCTGCGCTTTTCCAGCAACACGTTTTTTAGCTCTGATCTCCAGCATCTGCAGTCCTCACTTTCTCCCTGTATATGGTGATAACATTCAAAACATTTAATCTCCATATCGTTGTAGGTCAACTGCATATACAACTGAATTCAGGTCACAAAGGTCTTAGTTTTTTGAAAGGAACTTGAGGATTGCATTGAAATTATAAATTAACAACTGTGCAACTTTTATCATTTACTTTTGATAAAAAGGTTGGCTCATCACAGCTGCAATTCTTTGTCTGCCTTATGCAAGAAGAATCTGCTATAAGATTTTTTTAAAGATTTATGCTATTGTTTTGCCAGGAGTTAATTGGTGTAATGCATGCTATTTTGTTCCGTTTATGTCACTATGGTCCTTCATATTGACTTGCTCTAATTATAAACTCATTTCCTTGCAGGTTTTGCAGGATAAGGGACTTCCTACTGGAGTTGAACCTGAGAAAGTTGAAGAAACTGTGGTTAAAATAGAACCCAAGCCAATTGTTCCAGCTCCTGCAGCAGTAACCGTGAAGACAGTATCTGTGACTCCAGAGGCTGAGGTACAGTACCATGTCTGTCAACAGTTTTGACTCTGCACAGTTTTAATACAATCTTCACATAAAGTGCTGTTTTCAAGCAGTGGTAGAAATTCACTTGGGCAGTATGATTGACTAATTTTGTTAGTGATGAGTTGGCCTCTGAGTAGGAGTGATGTCTGTGAAGATAACTTTCACCTGAGCCAGAGACGATTGATACCCGAATCGTTTACTTGATTGCATATTCTGAATTTTTGTCTTCCATTCAGAGTGCACGTCAGCAAGGTCCAATTTTGACCAAACAGGGAAAAAATCCAGTTATGGAACTGAATGAAAAACGACGGGGACTGAAGTATGAATTAATTTCTGAGACTGGTGGCAGTCATGATAAACGGTTTGTTATGGAGGTAAGAGTTGACTTTGTACTGACCGTATTGCTGTTTAGAAATGTGTAAAATATTACTGACTATCTTTTAAATCTGAAATTAAATTATTTAAATAATCTTAACAAAACGTATGAATAAAGCAGAAATATTTTTATCTTCCAGGTTGAAGTTGATGGCCAGAAATTCACTGGGTCAGGCTCCAATAAGAAAGTAGCTAAAGCACATGCTGCATTGGCAGCTCTGGAGAAACTGTTCCCCCACCAACCTCCTGTAGAAGTAAAGAAAAAAAGGATTGTTCAGGTAAGTCATTGACACCACTGGGATGAGGAAAGGGCTTGCATTCTAGTTTTAGCCTCACCATGAGATAGAATGTGGTCTGCACCAATGTAAACACATTATATCCATTGTACGTTTTTGCTCCTGTGTTGTGGTAATGGTTTTGTTGTTGACCTGAGCTTGGATTACTCAACTAAGGCATCTGCATTGATGGCACTAAGCCCTGTTCTTACCTATTGCCCTATGTTTGCTTTCGCAATGAATTGCTGCATCATGGTCCAATGTCAAAAATCAGGACAACTTTTGTTTTCTTCCAAGCTAAACCTATGAATTAGAGTTCTGGTAAAATCACTAGGCTGTGCTCAACTCAGTCAGTCAGACATTTTCAAGACGGCAACCTGTAAGTAGTGAAGTGCCACAGTGACCAATGCTGAGCTATGATTTACAATGTGTGTTAATGTTTTGGATGACTGTACATTCACTTCTATCAACAAGTTTGTAGGTGACAAAAGTAGGTGGATGGGTAAGCAGTGAGGATGACAGTCTGCAGAGGTATAAACATGGACTCACAAATGGGCAGAAACTTGGTGGGTGAAATAAAGTGATATAATGCTTTTTGATAGGAAGAATAGAGGTACTGAATGTTATTTCAGAGAATCAGCAGAGAAAGGGGCCATTGAGCCCATTTTGTCTACACTAGCTCATTAAATGAGTCCCAATCTATTGCTGTTTGCTGACACTCTTGAACACTATTTTTGTCCAGTGTCCTCATGAATGTCTCAATTAAACCTGCTTCCACCATGCTTAGAGGCAGTGTATTCAAATTTTAGGTGAAGACTGCAGAAAACTACAGCATAGAGATATTTAGAAGGCCTCATGCATAAATCACAAAAAGTTTGCATTTAAGTTCAGCAAGTAATAAGGAAAGCAAATAAAATGTTGGCCTTTATTTCACAGGAAATGAAATTTAAAATAGGAAAGCTTAAAAAAAGTACTCTCAAACAAAAGTTTCATCACAAGAAGTATTAGAAGAGAGCAGTTCAGAATACAGTTGCTGCTTATTCGAAGATAATAGCCAATATGGACTTACTGAGCAAAGTGACCTGTTTGTATTAGGGTTTAATGTGTATTTATCTGAAATGCTTTAAGATTGTCTATATTCTGTTTTGGGTTACGTCTGTTACGTGGAGGAAACCATATCTGTGTTCCGTTAACCTTTCAAGACGTGTCTTAAACCGTGCATCAAAATAAAATCAGATTGGGCACAGTGATTTTTGAGTAGTGTGCACTGTAACTGAAATCTTGAGTGCAGATATTTAGGACAGTTGTTGTATAATATGGAATTACATGACCTGATCTAAACCGATCCAATCATTCTCATGTTTCTATAAGTCTAGTGTCAGGAAGATTAAAACATGTTGGCTATAAAACTCAAAGAAATAAATGTTTTACAGTTCAAAATCAAAGTAAACATGTCTGTCTCCAAACAGCCACAGCAACACAACATGGGATTTAGCGGTGGTATGGGAATGGGAGTCCTCCCTACTGGTCCTCCTTCAGGTCCTCCTGTCCAGAGAGGTAGAGGCAGAGGACGTGGAAGAGCTGGCAGAGGTGGTTTCCAAGCATCCAACAATTCTGGCTACTTGTCTTCTGGTAAGAGTTTTTGACTGACCCTTTTGTTTTCATTAAATTGGAGAATACAGTGAACCTTCTGCATCCAAACATCCTGCAATACACCCTGGGACAGTGATCCACAACATTTTCAGTAATAGCAACATTTCCTTACTATTCACTGAATTCTGTCAACGTAACCTCTGAACGTGGCCTGAGGAAGTCATGACATTTTTTTCTTGCATCAGCTATTTTGTGGTTTTCTTTAAGTGATTATGTTAATGCCAACTAGAAGCCAGAACAAACCAACCTCTATCCTGTTAATCTGATATTAAAATTAATAGAGACAATTACTTCATTCATCCTTCCTTCCAATTTTGGTTTCATGCTGTCTATTGAAAAGTATGTGAAATTGACAGTGTAGACCTTTCATCTGTGTTTCAGGTTTTTGATCTTTTATGCTCTGACCTTTTGAGTGCAGTTTACTTGAGAGGAATCATTGCCTAGGCTGTAATCTATGTGTTAGCTCCACATGACATGTACTTTTTGTTTCTCTTTCCAGGTACTGGTTATGGAGGAGGAAGCTATGGATATGGTGGTAGTGGTGGAGGAGGGAGTGGTGCTAGCTATGGTTATGGATCCTCTAACTCTTCTGGTGGATATGGTAAGATTTCATTTTAAAATGTATGTAACTGACAACTTTATAAGACCGTATACTTCATGTTATCGTCCAGCAAGAGGCTGAGGGTAGTTTTTACATTACCATTGGGAGTTCTGTATAAAAAGAAAAGGGTGAAACTGCATGTCAGTCAACTATCTGCATTCTGGCAACACACTGCAATTATGACTTGTCTCAATGCAAGAGGAAAGTGATAAAGATTGACATTTGAGTTCTTTATGTAATGAGTGAAACCGTTTTTTTGAATAAGAGCATATAGTCCCCAAAACAAGTTAGAAGTGCTGTTACCTCCTATCATGGTCAATGGCCTAATGATCAGGCTTTTGGCTCTGAGGGACTGGTAAATAGTACTTCAGATTGTAATAAAACAGATTGCTGGTTTAGAGGGAAATTGAGATGCAAGGACTGTAGTATAGTATTATTGGCAGGATTTTAATTGTTCAGATATTGAATGTTAGAGAGTAAGGAATTCGGGAAAACATCTTGAATTATGTTCAAGATAAAACTAGAAAAGAGCATTGCTGGATCTGGTGCTCAAGATTGAAATATCTGGGGTAACACTTGAGTAACACTGGTTTTTATAGTATGAGGGTGACCTTATAGAGGTTTATAAAATGAAGGGGCACAGATAGGGTGCATAAACATGGTCTTTTCCCTGGAGTAGCGGAGTCCAGAATTAGAGGACATAGGTTTATGGTGCGAGAGCAAAGATTTAAAAGAGACGTAAGGGGCAACACAAAGTGGCGCTTGTATGGAATGAGCTGCCAGAGGAAGTGGTGGAGGCTGGTACAGTTACAACATTTTAAAAGGCGTCTGAGTGGATATATGAATAGGAAGGGTTTAGAGGGATATGGACCAAGTGCTGACTAATAGGGCTAGATTAATTTAGAATATCTGGTTGGCCTGGGTGAGTTTCCATGCTGTACATCTGTGACTAAATTTAATTAGTAATGGAGAAGAACAAGGTAGTACTCTAATTTTCAAGAGGGCTTGATTAAGTGGTCAAGGGTACTTTGGTCAGGATAAAATGGAACTAGACATTACATAATTGAGGAAGATATGCTACAAGTACGAGTTATGAATACTCCAAAAAGAGGAAAATACAGGACCATTCCAGGACATGGTGGTTTATTGGGGAGGTATAAAAAGTATCAAAAGACAACAAAAAATAGGATTTGTGATTTCCAGTGAATCCTACAAGTCAGGTCCAGACAAGAAACAATGAACTGATAGAACAAGTGAAGCAGAATATCCAGTGTTTACAGAAAAAGGGAATGCTGGCAACATGTTGGTGGTAGGGAGGGAGTAGGGGATAACTGCCAGAAAATTGGATAGCAGCAAATGTAATATGCTTGTTTAAGGAAAGCTATATGGAGAGTTTCAGCAAATACAGGTCAGATAGTTTAACATGACTGATTAAAAACCATTATCAAGACCAAACTTGATACGATACTCATTTTAGTTTATTAACTACTGTTTGATGTATATTAATAGTCTGGAGTACAAAGTCAATTCAGAATTTGCTGAAATGTCACATTTGGAGAAGTGGCAAGCAGTGAGGATGATGCAACTCTAACCAGGCATAGGCTGGTAGAATAGACGGACACGTGACAGCTGGAATACAAAGGAGTGAGATTTGGAAGAAAGGGCAGGGGGAGGCAAAAAGAATGAAGGAACCGACTTGACTGAGAGTTCATGTGAATTGGCTTCTTAAGAAGAAGGCATGTTGACAAAGAAGTTAATAACAAATCATAAACTCCGTGTATTATGCACAAAGTGAGCAATTACGCTGAAGCTTTATAAAACTCTAGGTGAAAGTGAGGACTCCAAATGCTGGAGATTAGAGTCGAGAGTGTGGTACTGGCAACGCACAGCAGGTCAGGCAGCAACTGAGGAGCAGGAGGTTCCTGCTCCTGATGAAGGGCTTTTGGCCAAAATGTCCACTCTCCTGCTCCTCAGGTGCTGCCTGACCTGCTGTGCTTTTCCAGCACCACACTCTTGACTTTATAAACGTCCTTTGGATGCCCATTCCAGAAATCGCGCAGAAGAAGGATGCAAGGATCTTTGAGAGGCTGCAGAGGAGATACCAGGATGGTTTCCGGAATCCAGGATTTCAAGTTGAAGAGGCTGGTGTTGTTCTTGGAGATTGAACGGAAACTTGTTTTTGGTGTTCACGATTATGACAGGTTTAGATCAGTACTATCGTTAGATGATCATATGAGGACTTGGAGGCACATCTTGAGGGATATGAGGAAAAATAATTGATAGTTATTTGCAATTTGAAACTCATTGCCTTGTGGAAATGAAGACAATCAATGATTTAGAAAGGAGACAGGATGGACAATTGAAGGAAATAAATTTGCAGGACTATGGAAATAAAACTGGGTAACAGAACTGACAATTTCAGAGAATTAGTTTGGACTTGAGGCGGTACGGTGGCTCAGTGGTTAGCACTGCTGCCTAAGCGCCAGGGACCTGAGTTCAATTCCAGGTCTCGGTTGACTGTGTGGAGTTTGCACATTCTCCCCGTGTCTGTGGGTTTCCTCTGGGTGCACCGGTTTCTTCCCAAATTCCAAAGATGTGCAGGTCAGGTGAATTGGCCGTGCTGAATTGCTCAGTGTTAAGTGGGGACTTTTGCCTGAATCGTCAATCTTACTGTTCCTCGGATGCTGCCTGAACTGCTGTGCTCTTCCAGCACCACTAATCCAGAACATAGTGCATTAGTCCGGGGGAAAATATAGGCTAGGGGAATGGGTCTGTGTGGACTTGTTAGGTCAAAGGGCCTGTTTCCATACTGTAGGGGATCTAATTAATCTAAATGGCCTTTTTTTTAGTTCTCAAGTTATCCACCTTAAAAGCTACAAACAAAAGTATGGGAAAAAAGTCTTGTTACTACATTATAATACGTTGGTCAGGCTCCAGATGGAATTCTGGGTGCAGTTCTGGTTGCCACACGATTGGAAGAACGTGATTGCACTGAAAAGGGTGCCGAGGAGATTCATCTGGGAGAGAAAATCTCAGTTATGAGGAGAGACCAATAGGCTGGGTTTGTTTTTCTTGCAGCAGAGGAGGCTGATGAGTCAGATTGAGCTATACAAAGTTGAAAGACAAGAGTTTTTTAGTTCCCATATCTTTTCCCATGTAGATATGTCTAAAGACCAGAGGGCATAAGTTTAAGGTGAGGAGCAAGTAGTTTAGAGCAGGTCTATGTGTTAAAATATTTTCTCCTAGATGGTGTTAGAAATCTGGAATGTGCTGCCTGAGGGGAAAGTGGATGGAGGTACTCTCTCAATGTTTAGAAGCATCTGGACAATACTGAAAATGCGAGGGCACAATAGGCTACAGACCAAGTACAGGTAAATTGGATTAATATAATTTGCTGTTTGTTGATTAGCATAGTCATGGTAGGCCACAGAGCCTGTTTCTATACTGTATGACTGAAACTGGAGGAATAAATTAGATTTCAATTTTGTTTGGTCCTCTGACCTTTTTGCTGCAGTGGTTGATCTTCTGAGGAACTGCTGGAAAATGAAATTGAAGTTTCAGCGAGTTTCTTGTTTATCTCCATAGTTTATGGGTAAATGCCATACAGACTGGTTAGGTCCAGTGTCTATATGTTGTAATATCCATTACCCATCTGGGACTTCATGTAGGTTGGCCTCTGATTAACATCAGTCTTCATATTGGGGAAAGGGCAATAATATAGTTAAGCTCAGAAAAAACATTCGGACAAAACTAAGCGCAAGCTGAAGTGTAGTCAGTGACTCCATTTGTGTCCTAGTCATATACACTTAAGTCAACCTCAAGGCTGGTTGGTAGTGCCAGAGCGCACTTCCTGGGTGCAGCTTTGAGGGTTACAGTTTGTACTTGATGTTTTGCTGAATTATAGTTTGAATATTTTATATTTCTCTGCTTTGTAAGCCACAAGAAGCAAACATTTATCAACAAACTGAAATCTGCAAACAAAGAAGCAGCTTGCCTGAGAAAAAGCCACTTGCACGAGGTGACGGGAGCAGAGAAATCTAAAAAAAAATTGGCATTCTACCTTTTTACCAAGCACGCCTAATTTTTTTTTTTCCTCTGCTCTGTCTCCCAGCTGCAGGTGACTTTTTCAAAGACAGCTTCCAAGATTTTCCCTCTGGCTAGAGGGTGAAAATTCATACAAAAACCTGTCCCTCCCACTTTGGTCTAACTCATTTGAACTGTTGACGCCCAAAGTCTGCAGGCACGTTCTGGACTGTGTTGCTTCATCTGGACTCTGACATTTTGTGCCCACTGGTTTTTGACTTCGAATTCTGGCATCCATCAGACAAGTGTCTTATCTGCAGCATTTCTAACCTTTTGACGAGATTTGGGGAGGAGACTTCTACAAGACCACAGCATCTGAAAAGCAATAAATGTGTTATAAACAATGGAAAAGTACAAGGATTTTGTTTTCCAAAGAAGCAATTATGGTTCCCCGTTTTTAAAAAAAACTCATCAGGACAGTTCTCTATTGGAACTTCCACATACTGGCGGTGTTTAGAGGCAGGACTTGGTCAGATCTTTAAAAGGCCCAAATAATTTAAACCTGGAATAATAATGTTTCAACATGTTTGAATTTAATGTTTAATGTTGCAGCTATTTATGGGTTCACATCTTATGCTATAATGCAATTGATACCAGTGGGAAGCATTTTTGGATGGTGTTGTAGATAAGACATTTAAACTGTCGGTCAAATGCTTCAAAGTCTACATGTTGAAGATGTGCACTTGAAATCGCAGCCAGACAAGATAACCCTTTGTAGATTTATCCGTCAGTGTTTTGTTGTTAGCTTAATTTGGCATCTACTTTTAAGTTCTAAAAACTACTGAACTGGAATTGAACGTCCAAATATCATTTTGCTGCTTAAAAAGCCCATGGCTTCCCTGTCATCATACCAGAAACATCTGGCATGGGGAGCTGAATTCTCTTTTTTGTGTCAAAGTGGGTTTCGCATTTTTTGGTGCCCTATAAGCTTTTTTTCGCCCTTTTTATAACTGTCTACAAGCCTTTGCCCATGAATCTGTTTGTGTGAACATAAGTGGAGAGGATTCAGTCTGTTCAGACGTGGAAGTGTTCTATTGACGATTTTTGTGACATGAGTTTAGGGCAACGTTCTTTGTGCAAAAAAGGCCTTTTTGTTGAACGAGTCTTCGCTTCATAACTAAATCTCATCATCCTCTATTCCTATAGTTCTCAAATCCTTCTTTATTCAGAAATTTGCTTCATTATTGATAATGTTTACTGAAGTTTTGGTGGTTTTTAAGTTGCTGTATTTCCTGTAGATAAGAAGAAATTGCACCTGACTTCCTTTGAGCTATTCAACTGATTATGGTTTGTCCCCTAGTTCTGAGCCATGACTGTTCCACATTATGCCTAAATAAGTTAGTTCAGTTTATAGTGAGCTGGATGTGCAAATATGGTTCTGGATGGAATTGGTAGTCTCATCTGGGTTGCTAGGTTTCAAACAAAAATATAACCGCAGTATCTGTTGAGATTTTCTTAAAGCAATTCGCTTTTGACAGTTTCAGTGTTTTTCAACAACACTCATTATCTGTTCAGACAGTGTCGTTCAATGCTAACCACCTTCGTTGCAGCAAGTAACACTGGGTCTCGTATATGCTGCATTGTATTGAGTTATTTGAATAAGTGGAATATTCTTCCAAGTTTTAATTTTTGAAATTAGGCACAGCATTTTAGGACAGACTCTATGGTGTCATTCAGATTGATGGTTTATTGGTGATATCTGGCTCTGCTCTTGCTGGTCTTTATTTTAGTTGGTTTTGGTTGTATATCAGTGACATATTGATCCTGTACCATCAAATAATACAGATTTTAAGTGAAGCAATCAGGTTGCACTTCTGGGATTTTATGTATGACCTATTTTACTGTGCCTCCCAATCAGTTAACATTTTAATGCTTTTTTTTTGTGTTGTAACTTTTTTCTACAAGAGAACAAATGTATAGCATCCTGAGCAGGACCGATGTCGAATTGTTTATTCAAGTTCAATAAAAGTTTTGATGGAATAAAACAGAGCTATGAGTGACAATGGCTTCAGTCTCTGGAATGAGGTGGCACTATGGTAGTGGCATTTTTCTTTCTGCCTCACTTGTTTGACTAAATGCATTGTGTTGACAAATTATACCTGGGATTTTCTACAAAGTATAATGGTTACCCACTCTGAATTATTGTACAGTACTTCCTTGTTCAAAGTTATAGCTGCATTCCTCAAGTGTCAACTTTAAGTGAAAGACATTAGCCATAATGAGAAAATCTGATTTGCTAATGTAAAATCTGTAGGACATCTCCTGGCAATTGAAATACCGTATATTGCTAAATTCCTATATTTGTAAATGAAATATTTTCGAATTCAATTTAACTTGAACTTATCAAATAAATGTGCTTCTGCTTCTGGGATTCTGCCCACCTACTCCTGTGGGCCCATGACTTTGCTAATGTTCTGTACTGTCTGGGAATTTGTAACAGGTGAATGGGTCTGTTCACCAATACCGTATATAGAAACTTAACTCCAAAGAGCATTTCCTGTGGTAGAAGGGGAAAGGATTGTCTGGGTTAATGTAAGTATCATGACAACCGAAGTGTATTATATTCTGGCTCATTGAGGGAATAAGGAAATTGCAGCCTTTGTTTTCAATAATTGCTGATTTTGTATTCCTCAATGAAATTCAGGCATGTTCTGGTACTGTACCTCATTGGCCAAATTGTGGGCTGTAATCACTCCACTTGTGGTGGGAATGCCAATGGATTCTATCGTCCTTTGCTTGGAACGCCACCTGAAAACATGGAGTTAATTTCACCTTATGGTGCTGGTCCTCCTGAAGGGTTGAATAGCTCTGTCAGGCTATGGTTGTGGTCAGCTCGAGTTCATCATGGAAACGGGGTCAAATTGCAATCTGACTTATGAAATGCAATAAGAATTAGGAATGAACCTATTGGTCAACTTGAACTTCACTTTTGTGATATGTAATCAGAAAATACAGTCTGTCGCTGGTACTTTTTATGTTGATTTGATATTATGCTCCATAACTGTTGTCTTTCATGTGTCTAACTTGAAGTTTGTTATGAACAGTTTCTAGCTTGCCTTTTATTATAAACTGACCTAAAGCGTTTGCAAGCATAATTCTGTCTACTGTAACGGTCAGTAAGAGTAACTCCCAGAAGAATTTAATTTTTAATGTAATTTACGCCATACCACAAATCCTTAAAAAAAAATTTTTTCTCTTAGTCTCCATTGTTGCACCCAATTGGCTATTAATGAGAGAGTCCGGTGTAAATGGTGAGCTCTGTGACCATTGAAGCTTACCCTTCGCTTGTTGCTTCATGTCCAACATTACTGTGAGTTTCATTCACAAAAAAGTGATTAATCAAAACACAAGTTGAGAATCCACTGTAAAGGAGGCTTGTTGTATTATCATAAAGCAGTGTCAGAACCAAATGTTGCAGCTTTTATTACTGGTTTGCATCCAGTAGAGCATCTAAGCCCATCTGCACTAACCATCGTGCTACTGCTTGAAATTATCAACACACTGCAAATTGGGGATGAAACTGGGGTCTTTTGGGCTGACACTCCACATCACAGCAAGCAGGCATGAGGCAATTCCTTTGTGGCTCTTTAGATGATCTGTGCACATGCATTGAGGATCAAATTTGAGCAAGCTTGGCCTCCAGAGGAATTCAGGTAAAGTGACTAGAAATTGTTAAATATTTCTTGCTTCGCTCCACAGGTAATTACTACAACAGTGGTGGCTACTCCAGTTCAGGTGCTTCAGGGGGCTACTCCTACAGTCAAAATGATGGTTACACTCCTCCACCACCAAAGAAGCCAATCAAGCCACAACCTCCCTTGCAAAAACCATCATATGTTGGGGGGGGTGGTGGTGGTAGCTACCAGTCACAGCAATCCTCATACAGCCAGAACCAATACAGTAGCTACAGCCAACCCCCACTTGCAGCCCCAACGAAACAGAAAGTCTACAACAGCCAAAACTATTCCTATTCCAGCTCCTCATATAGTGGTTCCTACTCCGGGCAGAACGTTGGCAGTAACATGGAATACGAACGCAAAGGTGGTATGTATTTTTTAAATCTTTTGAGTACCTTTGCATGAATCAATCCATGTCAAGAGACTTTCATACAGGATTCATTTAGTGGCATAAACTTTCTTTTGAGAAATAGAAGCAAAGGGCCTGATCTTGTAACCAGGTCTGCCTGCAGTGGTCTTATTCTATAATTATGGCTCTATGAATGTCCCATGCTCCCAAAAATAACAAAGGAGATGGCAGGTCAGAACATAATGTTACCGCATTTGGGTAAAAAGGGACTGTAAAGCTGGGGCCCTCTGAAAGATCAGATTTGACACCTCGGTGGTGAATCTTGGTTTCAAAGCAGCAAGGAAGGATGTGGATTTGGAAATGGATATCTGCAATTGAAGGATGAAAATCAGTTGCACATTTGATAGCTATAAAGTCTGCTCCCCATTTTCTGAAAGTATACTTGATAGAGGCACACATGGAATCTGTAGACCATAATAAGACAAAGAAATGTGGATGCTGGAGATCTGAACAAAAATAGAAATTGCTGGCAATCTCTGTTTCAGAACTCTATAGACCGTTGTCTAAGGGGGTGCTGCAGTTAAACTTTGATCCCTCTGAGATTCAGAGTAACTGACACATGAAGTGCAGGGCATATAACCAAATTTGTGGAGATAGTGACTTGGTTTTTTTAACTTGATCTTATTTAAGTTTTGCTTAAGGGCCCTCGTAAGAGATCAGAGAATATGGAGAAGAGAATGTCTTCATGCTAACTAGTCATGGAATTGGTTTCTCAATATGTTCTTTTGTTTGTAGGATATAGTAGTTCATCATATGGTTCAGGTGGGAGTAGTTCCTACTCTTCCAACACATCGGGAGGTTACGGAGGAGGTGGAAGTGGAAGTGGAGGTGCTAGTGGCTCATATTCTGGTAAGCTGTAATGAAAGTGTCTTAAATATGATCAGCTGATGTGATCTTACTAATTGATTACAGACTGGTATCTTGCTCCAATAAACCAGGTAACTGGGAGCAAGAGACAACCAGAAGACAAAAGGAACAAATAGAATGCTTGATTCCAAACGCTTGTACAATCTCAGGAAAGAACACTTATTTTAATTTGTATTTTTAAACTAAGATGGGAAATTGGGTACTGGAGAAGAGCCGTTTCAGAGGTGATAAATGTTACTGATTTCCTGTCCCTTATCCTATCATTTGTCTTGTACTATTTTCCCGTCTTAGCATCTTGAGAACCTTGCTTTGATAAGTGCACCTCTGCCAATCCTATTCATGTGTAGCTTTATGTTTATGAGCAGAATGTCAACCCGGGGAAAATTGGATAGATTTAGGAGCCAACATTTTGGAGTTGGCACAATTTCATCTCCTTCTGCATTCCTCCCTTTTCCTTGTACATTGTGCATTCTTGCTCCTCAGCCAGTGGTAGCAAGCTGCATTGAGAAGGGATTGACTGAAGTCTAGCACCAGGCCATTTATATAAGTCTAAGGCACTTGAACATTGGAGGAGTTGGTGCCAACAACTTATTGGAAGCTGTGTAGCAGCTGGATTTGTTTTATATGTCCTTTTTAGTCTTGCTTGCAGGCATTAGTTCAAACACATGCTTTTACCATGGGACATGTATGTACCAGTCCAACACTGCAAATATTGTTAATTGCTCACAGGGTACCCGTCCCAGAGTGGCTACAACACACCATCATCTGTAGGATATGGATCAAGTCAGTCGTCCTATTCAAGCCCGAGTGGGGGCTATGGCAGAGGAGACCACAGCATGAACACCTACCAGTACAGATAAACTGGATCAGAAGACCGTATATCCACTTCTGTTTTTTTTTCTTAACTGCTGTATCTATTTTTCTTAAATACTGCGGACAAACTTTAAAAAAAAAATCTTGTGTGACCACTTTCCACTAGCACTGCATACTCTTTAAGGTGGAGTTCAATGCCATTCCTGTAGTAAATAGTGCTGTGGTGTGTGATGCTTCAGTGTGACATTCAGGTTCCAGATCTGGAATCCTAATACCACTCACTAAGAGGCATGTGTTGCCTTCTAGCCAGAATAATCTGGCAGTTTTTGATATGGCAGAGAGCCCAGTTGGATAATTCTGCAGTAATAATTGTATAAATTGTTAAATTATTGTGTTGTGCCTCCAAGGGAGTGGGCAGAGCCCTTGATAGTCAGTAGTGTTCTCACAAACTGACCAAATAAGAGTCCTGACTGGGTAAGGTGGTAACTGTACTGGGAAAATAACAACAGAGCAACTTAGTGTTGGCTTGTAATGGTATTTTGTTCCTCCCCTTCTCCCATCCATTTGACCATTTTGGCTGCTAGTGCTCTAGGCACTACTTTAGTGACATTTCTTATTAATCAGGCAGGGAGATTCTAATCCCTGATTTTGACACGTGCAACTTTTTTTTATTTTAAAAACATTGTGTGCCGAAATCAACATGTAACACATTTTGGTTCCTGCAGTCCACTTTGTAATGGTCATTTTTGCCTGGTAGTTGTGAATGCAGTACTCTCACCCTATCTGTAATGTATAATCTCTTAAATGGTTTTCTTGCAGAGTTGTCTAGAAGTGAAGCTTTGTTCTAAAGTGCATTTCTGCTTTTTTTTTAAATTTAGTTTATATAATTGTGTGAATTATTTTAAGATACCATGTTTTGTACTTTGTTTTCTGTATTAGTTAAACAGTATTGCAGTTGACCTTCCTCTCAAAGTGGTTGAATAAAATGTTTATAAAGTAATGTCATAATTTATTGCATAATCTTTGACATGATCTTATGTCTTGGTGTGCACGTTTTTCCAAGAGTTTTTCACCTTTCATTCCAAGGTGACTGTGTGCAAGGAAGGAAGTTCATCTGGATATAGAACAGTTTTCAGTCTTTGACAGGAGCAGTAATGATAAAGCCAAATTTACTGTTTGATCCCTCCTGGAAATGCCTCAAAATCGCTGCAGATGATATTCCTATGACCTAGCAATTGGCAATCTGTGGTAGAGATCACTAAGATAGGAGGTACCTTGGCACATTTTCATTAAATGGTGGGTGAGCTATCCATTGCAGCACAGTAATCTCCTTGACTTTTAGGTTCATTTTCTCATCTATAAAAGCAATTCTGTCAAATATTCTAATGGGATTATTTCTATCTCTGGAACAGACAAATTGTTTACCTTTTGTTTTATACATTCATGGCATACACTTAAGATTGTGGTGTGCTGCCTCCTGTAATCACTGAAGTCCACGTTCTGTAAGTATGCTGTTAGAAATAGAGAATGGCTTGGAGGAGGCTTGTAGGTGGTGGTGGTGGTGGTGTTCCTGGTCCCAATATATGCTGCCATTGTTCTTTATAGGTGATAATAGTCAAGGGTGTGAAAGATTATGGCTGAGGAGCTTTAATGAATTTCTAGAGTGCATCTTATAGGTGGTATTTACTGTTGCAACTGAGCATTGGTGATGGAGGGAGTGCATACTTGTGGCTGTGGCGCTAATTGAGCAGGCTTCTCTGTCCTGGATGATGTTAAGCTTCTTAGGCGCAGGTGCACTTATCCATGTAAGTGGGGAATATTTCATCACACACCTGACTTGTAAATGGTGAGTGGGCTGGCGAGAGTCAAGTAAGTCACTCACTGCAGATTCCCCAGGTTCTGACCAGTTCTTGTAATCATAGTATTTATAGTTTAGTCTACTTCAGTTTCTTGTCAATGGCAACCTCCAGGATGTTGATATGGAGGATGCAATGATGGTAACGCCATTGAATATCATGGGGATATGCTTAGATTCTTTGTCTAGTTGGAGATAGTCATCGCTTATACTTTATGGGCTTAATTCACAAAAGAATAAGATAATAACTTAAACAGGGATTTTTTGGTAAGCAGTATATTTAATGATGGGTTGGAATAAAGAATTACATAAGTCTATATGGGAGTTTTGGGTTCATACAAGTAGGCTTCTTAATTTTATTGCTGATATTGTATCTGTTCTAATTCACTGTATTTCTGATATAGGTGCCTTTGATCTCCATGTTGATTAGATTAACCCAATTTGAAAGGATAGCTACGACATCAAATTCATTGTGCATTAGAGGTAGTTTCCTCGAGCAATATGGGCAGCCTCTGGGTTACATTCTGGACTCCATTAGCAAGTCAATTTATACACGACAGAATACAATACAGGAAAACATAAAGCAGCTGTTCATAAATACAGAAAATTCCTGGATGTCATGTCTTTAAAATTACACCCCGTAAGTACAAGTATTCATAAGTCCGATGTTTGTAAATCAGGGGATCCTCTGACAGGCAGCTGGCTATCCTGGATTTGGTAATGAAATAATGAGGCAGATTTAATAAACGACCTCAATTACGATCCCCTAGGAAATAATCACCGTATCAGAATAGAAGGTAATTTTCAGTTTGAGAGTGAGTTTAACTTTAAATATGGGGAAATAAAACTGAAATGAAGTTGGAGTTTTGTGAACTAGGTAGCAGGAGTGATAGATGTGTAGGTAGGTAATTCATGACTGTCAGCAAAAAAGAATCTTCTTAAGGAAGAAAGATTCTATGAGCTGCATAAACCAAACATGATTCACCAAGAGTACCAACTTGATAAAAAAACATGTAAAGCAAAAGTCAGTGATAGTCCCAAGGACTGGGATAAATTCAGATTCCAGCCAGAGGATTAAAAACAAACTAGCACAGAATATAAAACTGACAATAACCACTTCTTTAAAAATATTTTTAAGAGGTCAGAGAGTGAACATTCTATAATACTAAAGAATATTGGAGAGGAATTAAGTGCTCTCACCTGAGAAGTAGTATTATACAAATTAATGGCGCAGTTAAGACCCCCTGGCCCTGATAGGAACCGAGCAACGTAAGCTAAAAGAGTTGCTATAGAAATGGTTGTAGTTTTCCAAAGATCCTTGGCTTCTGGAAAAGTACCAGAAGATTTGGAAACTGCCAATCTGACACCCTGATTCAAAAGGACAGGGGGAAAAAAGTAAGGGAGTAACTATAGGCCAATTACCCTAATTTCTAATATTTGAAAAGTATTGGAATCACTGAGGTGATAGGAAAACATTTGGAAAATTGTTATCTCATCAAAGTGTCACCATAGCTTCATGAAAGGGAAACACTGTCTGACTTATTTGAGGACATTGCAACCACAAGGGAGCCAATAGTTATTTTGACAAAGCCTTTTGTGAGATACCAACTCATAAAAGCCCATATTGTTGGAGATAATGCATTGGCATGGATAGAAAATTGGCTAATGAGCAAGAAATGGTAAGGAGGGATAAGGGGTTATTTTTCAGATTGATGACCTGAAGTGGCATTCCACAGTGCTGAGATTGCAACTGTTTACAATATATGACTTGGAGGAAGAAAGCAAATTTACATTAACCAAATTTACAGATGACACAATTGGTAGAAAGGCATGATCTGAGAGGAATATGAACAGTCCACAGATATATTAATAAACAGTTTTGGTTCCCTTATTTAAGGAAAGCTTTATTTCATTGGAAGCGGTTCAAAGAAGATTCACCAGGATGATCCTAGTATGGAGGAACTGTCTTATCAGCAAAGGTGAAACAGCTTTGGACTCTACTCATTTGGAGTTTAGGAACAATGCAAGGTGATTACATTGAAATGTATCAGATTCTTAAGAAGCTTGATAGGATAAATGTTGAGAAGGACAATATAATGAGTTCCTGTATTCAAGCTAAAACTTAGTAATATTGCAATATGAATTGCCAAGGAAAGGCTCCCTACCTTTTGACTTGACCCCAGGACACCTCCGTGAAGACTGAGGGCTGTTTGAGTGAGGAGAAGGGATAGCACGAAGCCTCTCACTCCCCCACCCATCAATTGCGTTCAAGCAAATTTGCATTAATGAAATGCACATTATCACAGAACCTGAACAAAGAAGCCTTTTTAACAGATTGTTTAAATCTTTGTTGAGGTTTATACTTAACGTTCTGTTAGCTTGTATGTTAATCTTTTTTAAACAATATAAGTGTCTGTCTATCAAAGATTACATATTTAAACATAAAATAGCTTAACTTGACTTGGCTCACTTAGGCAAGTATAAGATGAAACTCATCTTCAGGTGGTCAGTAAAACTAAGAACTGTAGATGCTGGAGATCTAAAGAAACAGCATCTGTGGGAAGAAATCAGAGTTAAGAGTCCAATGACTTCATCAGAATACTTAAGGTGGTCAAGTTCAGCTGAAAATTTATTACCCTGCCCTCTTTGAACATACTTTCTCTGACAATCTCATCTAATATAGTTTGTATTTAAATGTGAATTAATTTCTTGTTTTTAATTGATGGAAATAGGACAAGGTGTAAAGGATATAGAACAAAGCCAGGGGGACAACAGAGGGTGCAATGGCACGTTTATAGGAATTTTGCAGCAAGTCAGTGTTTCCTGTCCTTTTGTTCCCTATTTATTATCCAGTTTGTGACTCTTAATGTTCTCTACTTCAGGCTGTTCTGTCACATTTTAGGCACTTTTACGACACACTGGAAAAAGGGTACAGGAATTGAAGATAATAATACAATAAGGATTCTGGCTTCAGCATGAACTTCAGGCAGACTGCCCAGGAGCAGCATATATGTGGAGGCAGGATCACATGATGGATAAAGGAGCTGCAGTTGCATGTTTTAATGTATTAAAAATCACATGATCCTAGAACAAATTACACAGCTAGCAACACAAACATGGGTGAGTGCAAGAGGTCGCAGGCTCCAGCACACACAATGGAGAGTATCCCTTTCCTTGGTGAATCTCTCACCTTCGTACAGTAATAGGTGGACCAGTCCCTCTATTCCAGTTGAACATTGACTGTGCTGAGTGCTTCAACAGCCCAGCATGGGTATTGCTCTTTACTTCCATACATTCGCTTCATGAACTGCTGAATGAAGACTGGAAATTGTCCCTGCCGAATACTCTCACGAATTGAACACATCAGGTTCAACTGTAAAACAATTAAATGCTTTTAAAAGTATTGTTCTAGCTCAGCAAAATCCAAGACACCTGACAGGAGCATGAAATGATGCAGCATGGTTGAGCCAAATGTTCTGGGTATTCCCAGCAGTGCCAATATTACAAGGATAGGGAAGCAACTCGGCTTACTCTTCAGAACATATAAATACAAATACAAATAGGGTAAATGCTCTTTAATCATGTTTAGTTTACATGAATCAAGCCTCCTGCACCAAAGAGTCAGTAAACTGACAAAGTGAAAAAAAAACAGCAGACACCAAGTGCATTGGTGCTGCTTGCTGGACAGCACAAACATACCACAGCTGAGGTAGGTGCACCATGAACGTTTGAGTCACGATGTACAGCACGAAAACAGACTCTTCAGTCCAACTTGTCCATGCCGACCAGATATCCCAACCCAATCGAGTGCCACCCTGCCAGCACCCGGCCCATATCCCTCCAAACCCTTCCTATTCATATACCTATCCAGATACCTTTGGTCCAACTTGTCCATGCTGACCAGATATCCTATCCTAATTTTGCCAGCATTTAGCCTCTATTCCTCTACACCCTTCCTATTCATATACCCATTCTGTTGTCTTTTAAATGTTGTAATTGTACCAGCCTCCACCACTTCCTCTAGCAGCTCATTCCATATACACACCATACTTCATACACACCCCACCCTCTGCATGGAAATGTTGCCCCTTAGCTCTGTCAAAAAATTTTCCCCTCCCACTCTAAACCAATGCCCTCTAGTTCTGGACTCCCCCCACAGCAGGGAAATATGTTGTCTATTTACCCTATCCATGCCCCTCATGATTTTATAAACCTCAGCCTCTTGATGCTCCAGGGAAAACTGCCCCAGCCTATTCAACCTCTTCCCATAGCTGAAATCCTCCAATCCTTTTTACTTTTTTTTGTAGCTAGTGTTGAGTTAGTATTTAACTGAAATCTGCAGTTTAAATTCTGACATTTCAGCTTTAAACAGAGTTTTAAACAAGGTCTCCACCGGAAGTACTTTTAGACTTCATTAAAGTAGCTGAAGCAGGTTTCTATCTAGCTGGGTCAGCTAAGCCTTCTGTGTTAGAAGCATAGAAAACTAGTCAGCTTAGTGCTTGCTTACAAGACCGCTAAGAGTTGGGGGAGGAAAAGGAAAGAGGTTCTCCTCTCAAGTATTTCAGCATCCAGGAATTGGGTCTTCCTCTAGGAGGGGGGAAGCTGTTAGTTATCTGAAGGCCGCTCATTACTACCTCAAAGAATTCTAGCAGATTTGTCAGGCATGACCTCCCCTTGATGAAACCATGGAGGCGGCAAACCAGGCCTCATCAGGAGGTGGAGAAGTCGACGTTTCGGGTCCCGAAGAAGGGTTACGCCCGAAATGTTGACTTCTCCACCTCCTGATGACGCCTGGTTTGCCGCCTCCATGGTTCCATCCAGGGGAGGTCATGCCTGACAAATCTGCTAGAATTCTTTGAGGTAGTAATGAGCAGGTTAGACTAAGGAGAGCCAATGGATGACTTCAAGAAGATCAATGACAAGTTGCTGCACAGATTACTGAGTAACACATCAACTGATACTTTATCCTTATTTAATTAGTTTTGAATTTGTTTTTAAATTTTTTAACTTTTTATATCTCTGCTTATTTTCTCAATCTGAATGCAAATTGTAACCAATAATTTAAGACGATTCAATTTAACACAGATTCAAATTTAGCATACTCCCTATGAGCCAATCAAATCACAGCCTTCCCAGGCTGCTTTCTGCTCACTCCTGCTCAGGAGCTGGACATGGGACCACAGCTTCATTTATTCAGGACAGTTTCCCTGTGTGATTTGTCATTTGAGTTCCTCCTTTCCTTCCATTTCATGATTTATAGCTGCTTCTGGGATGTTACATGCATTCTCTGTGGGAAAGACTGATGGAAAATACCTGTTCACTTTATACATTAACGAACCAGATGAAGGCTAAGTTTGCAGACAGTCAGCAGAAATAGTTCTTTTCTCAGGATGACAAGATGTAGTGAAAGATATGCCACAGGGATTAGTGCTGGCCCTCAACTGTTTACAATGTAAATGATTTGAATAAAGGGACAGCAGAAGGTACACTGTCATCAGCAAATTGAGCAACAAAGATAGGTTAGAAAGCAAGATTAGATTAGATTAGATTACTTACAGTGTGGAAACAGGCCCTTCGGCCCAACAAGTCCTCACCCGCCCTGCTGAAGCGTAACCCACCCATACCCCTACATCTACATCTACCCCTTTCCTAACACTACGGGCAATTTAGCATAGCCAATTCACCTGACCTGCACATCTTTGGACTGTGGGAGGAAACCGGAGCACCCAGAGGAAACCCACGCAGACACGGGGAGAACGTGCAAACTCCACACAGTCAGTCGCCTGAGGTGGGAATTGAACCCGGGTCTCTGACGCTGTGAGGCAGTAGTGCTAACCACTGTGCCACGTGCCACGTGCCGCCCACATGATGTAGACAAGGAGGTAAGGAAGCCTCATCAAAATATAAATAGGTTGGATTGAGTGGACAAAGATCCAACAGATGAAGTATCATGTGAGAAAATGTAAAATTATCCATTTTGGTAGGAAAAATAAACGTGCATTGTTTAAATGGTGAAATCACAGAGGGATCTTCATGCCCAAGTGCATAAATCAAAGCACAAAAACATATCAAAGACAGGTATAGCACGTGTAAAATGCAGAGTAAAGCTTCTACTCCTTTCAATTTAAAGTAAAACTTTCTCTAGTGTCCCCCTCAAACACTCCCAGGACAGTAACAATGCAGGGTTAGATACAGAGTAAAGCTCCCTCTACCCTATTAAACTGAAAGTAAGCTCCATCTACTCTCAAACAGAGTAAAGCTCCCTCCTCACTGTCCCTATCAAATAGTTTCAATACAGGTAGAGCACCCACTACACTGTTCACGTCAAACTCTCCCAGGATAGATACAGCACAATGTTAAATATAAAGATAAGCTCTCTCTACTCTTCAGCTGAAAGTCAAGACTCCTCGTCACTCTCCTGATGAAACAATCCAGACATGTCCAACATGGGGTTAGATACAGAGTACAGCTTCCTCACCTGGTAGGCAATGTTGTGGATGGTGATGTGATGGAGGGCAGCAGTGTCATTCCTGAACAGGGCGTGTAGATATGCTCGAGTGTATCTGACAAACGTAGGACAGCAGGTTAGACAGCAACCCCTCTGACACCAATACCACCAACAATATTGCTGGTTTTCTGCAAAATTCTGGCATCAACATTGCTGTTCCCCACAAAGGCACCACTGAGCAAGTGCTGGAAATGGGATTAGAATAGTTAGGGGTTTACTTTTAATTGGTGCAAATTCGATGGGCCTTTATGACTCTACCTGACTGGGATAACCGCCCTCAATAATTTGTCACAGTTGCCACCACTCTCGATGTTACGCCCACACAAGGAATTGAACAACGGAGAGCATCACAGCAGAATTTAATCTCGTTGCACCCGATAATCACACAGATATAGTTTTCATGATCATCCCTGGATGACATGCAAGAGTTTTCTATTCCTAACTCAGGGATAATGGCTAACTGCATTACCTTCAAAGCTAAAAGACAGATACTTCATCCACAGTAATAAAGATGTCCAGCAGTCGATCTGAGATGATAAGAAGGATCAGCTATCTTTCCTACCTCTTACACGTCGGACAGTCACAATCCTCATCGATGGGTTTGAAATCCTTGGCATACTGCCTGTTTTTCAGTTGCAGAGAACCCCAAGGAACAAGCGCGGACCCAAATCGCTGAGAAATGAGAGGGGAGAGATTAGACTGCAATGTTGAAGCAGGTTAGTAACAGCAACTTCAGCGACAAGGCTAGCAGCTAAGAGATGACCCAAAGCTCCATAATGGGTTGAACATCATTCCTGACTCTGGCTTCCCCCTACCCTAAAAACCACTGCACAACTAACTGGAAAGTCCCAACAGCCAGATCTGAAATATTTATCAAGACAGGTGAAGCAAGAGTGACCACTCTTGACTTTGAAGCAGCATTTGAACAAGTACACATCAGTTAATTTGTTAATTCGTGATTGTTAGAGTATCTATTATTCTGTTATGTTTTCCAATAGAATTAAGTTATTCCAAGTTGTTCTTTGCTGTATTTTAACTATAGTTTTAAATAAACTGTGTTGAGTAGTTTGACCTATCAAATTGCATCTGGAACACAACACCTGACATTAAATTTTAAAAGCTAATTTCCTAATGTATTTCGAGACATTCTGGTCTGCTCCAGAACAAGTGCCACATCCACAAACATTCATTCCTTCCACCAATGCTCAGTAGCACCACTGTATTTCATCTTCAAGATGCACTGCAGAAATTCACCAAGGCTCCTTTGGTAGCACCTTCCAAACCTATGACCATCTAAAAGGACAGGGATAGCAGATACATGGGAACACCACCATCCGCAAATTCTTCTCCAACGCACACATCATCCTGACTTGGAAATATATCACCATTCCTTTTCTGTCACTAAATCAAAATCCTAGATCTCCCTCCATGGCAACAGTATGATTCTACCTGCACAACATGGACTATAGCCATTCATAACAATCCTCAAGAGTATTTTCGGGTAGGCAATAATGATGGTCTAACCAGTGATACCCACATCTCATGAACATATTTAAGAAGAATCATTTAGCTTGAACTTTTAACTGAGCTAGCAGAGATGACATGATCCATTCTCAGTTTCTCTCTGCCAATCTCATGCAGCTTAAATTCACAGTTATTCGTTTCTAGCTAGACCTCCTGTTACACCATGCAAAATTGCTCCATTCAACTCCAAACCACATCATTTAGAGGTTTCCCCTGCAGATCCTCAGCACCATCTGGGCAGAGATCATTCTCTCCTCATGCCAACACATTAAAACAATACCTGCTTCACACAATTCTGCAAAAATATGCTCTTTGAACAGAAACATTGACATAATCACATCTGCACATCTCAAAGGATTCCATGTCCAACTGGCCAGGTTTGCCAATGCTACAAATGAAAGAATTTGAAGACCTAAAGATGTAGGACCAGAAGTCAGCTATTCAGGCCATTGAGTCAGCTCTACCATTCAATGAGATCATGACTGAGCAGATAATCCTCAACCATTACAAATTAAAAGTCTGCCGCTCTCAGCCTTTTATATACACAATGACTCAGGCTCAGCAGCTCTCCGTAGTAAAGAATTTCACAGACTCACTAGCCTCAGATGAAAATCCTCTTCTTCTCTGTCTTAATGGGTAATTCCTTATTCCGAGATTATGTCCTCTGGTCCTAAGGAGAAACAACCTTTCCAAATCTACTGTTAAATCCTTTTAGAATCTTGTACATTTCAATCAAGTCTCCTCCCATTTTTCCAAACTTCAATGCGTACCATCCAAGCTACTCAACCTCTCCTCAAACATCCCTCCAAACTTGTAATTTGTCTCGTGAACAAAGAACAGCAAGACAACATGATGCCTTTCTAAACCAAACATCTTTTGCCTCAATGTTGTCCATGTCCCTCTGTTCCCTACCTATTCATACATCTGTCACCACCTCCTCTGGCAGCATATTCCAGGCACTTACCACCCTCTGTGTAAAAAAACACTTGCCTCACATTTCCTTTAAACTTACTCCTTTTACCTTAAACCTACACCCCCAGCATTTGACATTTCTACTCTGGGAAGAAAGACTGACTACCCACCTGATCCAGGCCTCTCATAATTTTGTAAACTTCTATCTATTGAAGTGAAAACAAAACCAATTTGTCCAACCTTCCCTCATAGCTAATCCCCTCCAAACCAGGTAACATTCTAGTAAACCATTTCTGTACCCTCTCCAAAGCGTGCACAACCGTCTGGCAGAATGGCAACCAGAACTGTACACAATATTTCAAATGTGGCCCATTAAAGTTCTATACAAGTGCAACACGAGTTGCCAATTTTTATACTCTATGCTCTGACCATCTGTATTAGATCTTCCAAAATACATCACCTCATATTTGTCCAGATTAAGCTCGATCTGCTATTTCTCCACCCAGGTTTCCAGTTTATCTATATCCTGCTGTATCCTCTGATAATCCTCCTCACTATCTGCAGCTCCCCCAACCTTTGTGTTGTTCACAAACTTATTAATCAGACCAGTCCAAATCATTTATACATGAAACAAACAACAGGGGTTCCAGCACGCATCTCTGTGGAACACCACTGATCACAGATCTCCAGTCTAAAAAGAACCTTCCACCATACTCTATCTATGAACAAACCAATTCCGTATCCATCTTACCATCTCACCGGGGATCCCATATGACTTCACATTTTGTATCAGCCTGCCATGAGGGACCTTATCAAACATCTTGCTAAAGCCCAGATAGACAATATCTACTGCCCTGCCCTCATCAATAATCTTTGTCACTTTCTCAAAAACCTCAAATGTGAGACACTACCTTCCCCACACAAAGCCACGCTGCCTATCACTAACAAGTCCATATTTTTCCCAAATGTAAATAAACCCTACTCCTAAGAATCTTCTCCAATAATTTTCCTACCACTGACGTAAGGCTCACAAGTCCTATAATTTCCTGGATTACCCCCACTGCCCTTCTTAAAGGAAAATTGTTGGCTATTGTCTAGTCCTCTGGGACCTCTCCTGTGACTAAAGAGGATACAAAGGTCCCAGCAATTTCTTCACCTGCAATTCTCAGCATTCTCACACAGACAAGTCCATAGGACCTGACTGGAGCTATCTAAATGCTTTTCAAAAACATGCAACGCTTTCTTTTTTTAAATACTGACATGCCCAGAATATCAACATTCTCCTCCAGACCAACCATGTCCTTATCCTTTGTAAATACCGATGCAAAGTTACCTTTGTTAAAGATCTCACCCACTTCCTCCTCCTTTACCCTTCAGCGCACCTATTTTTTCCCTTGCCAACTTCTTTTTCCTTATATGTATAAAACACCTTTCCTCAATCCTGTTTGCCAAAGACATTTCACGGCCCCTTTTAACCTTCCTTTAATTCCATACTTGTGTTATTTCCTGCAGGCTCTGCCTGCCTTCAGTTTCTGAAACCTTACATATACCTCCTTTTTCTTTTTGACTAAGCTCTGAGTTCCTCTTGTCATCCACGGTTCCTGAATCTTGCCATCCTTATCCTTTATTATCACAGGAACATGCTGCTTATGAACGCTTAACAACTGGCCTTTAAAAGATCCCATGTCAGATGGATTTACTCTCAAACAGCTGCCCCAGCATACGTTCTCCAGTTTCTCTCTAATGTTATGGTGGTTAGCTTTACCCCAATTTAATACTCTCATCCAAGGACCACTCTTATCCATAAGTAACTTTAAATTTACAGAATTATGGCCACTGAAACTTCGATCACCTGGCTGGGCTCATTCTCCAATACCAGGTCTAATATGACCCCTTTCCTGGTTGGACTACTTGCACATTGTTTTAAAGGATCCTCCTGGATGCACTTAACAAATTCCCCCTCATCCAAGCCCCTTGCACTAAGGGAATCCCAGTCAATACAGGGGGAGTTAAAATCACCCATCACAATAATCCTGTCTTTTTACATTTTTCCATAATACACCCATCTATCTGTTCCTCTATCTCCCGCTGGCTGTTGGGAGGCCTGTAGTACAACCCCATTAAAAAGACTGCATCCTTCCTATTTGAGTTTTCCCCGTTTGACCTGCCTGGATAGTCCGCCCGCAGTACAGCTGTGAACCTTCTCTGGATTGCATCCAATGCCAGGAGATTTTTCCAAAGGTAACAGGACCAAAACTATTCACAGTATTCTAGGTGTGTTTAGATAGTGCTTATAACAAGGCTTCCCTAATTTTTTTACTCCCTCTCCTTCATTCAATTTATTTTCCCTGAATTTGAATGCTAGCTTTTTGTGACTCATGGGGAAGAATCCCCAAACTCCTCAATGCTGCAGCTTTCTCCATTTAAATAATATTCAGCTCTTCTATTCTTCCTGCTGAAGTGTACAGACTCACATTTTTCCACCCACTTAATCTCTCGAAATCCCTCTAGATACTCTTTGGGTTGTCCTAATTTTGTATCATCTGGAAACCTGGCAACAATACATTCACTTGCCTCGTCCAAGTCATCAACATACATTGAAAAATAACTGTGCCCCAGAACTGATCCTTATGGCACTCCACCAGTTAGAAGCTTCATTGAATAGCCAGAATTCTTACCGCTGTCCGTGTGGGAAACACACAATCAAACATGTCACAACCCAGAGCCACACAAACCACAAGATCTGTTGCATATCTGGGGTGAAAGAGAAGAACAAAGACCGTAAATAAACATTGTGCAGTTGTATTACTTTAGGCATCACAATGCCATCTACTGGTGTATGCACATGGTGACAAGGTGGGTACAAAACACTGGGAGATTCATAACAACCAAAACGATACCTCCTCCTTCGCACTCCACATGGAGACAGACAGAGATTGTGTGCAATACAAACAGACAGAGGGTGGGCACAGCATAGACAAACAGAGCAACACAGAGGAATGGGAGCCACAGCATAGACAAGCAGAAGACACAGATAGAGGGTGAGCACAGCATAGACAAATGCATACCCCACTCCCATCAGGTAACGTGGCTTCTCTCGTGGGAGATACTCTGTGCTGAGTGTCACCATTCTCCAGAAATTATCCTTCTCTTCCCCACCACTAAGTCCCCCAATGGCAAATCCAGAGACATCACGCTTAATCATCTCTGAAATCATAAAGCAAACAGAAAAAAGTGTTAAGAAATGCAGTGACCAGTAACAGGCCGAGAGACAGCAAAGTCAATGACTCCAGGACCCTGCCTATTCACAATTTATATCTGGGGTCCTGATCTACAGGCTTTGCTGAAGTGATCCTTTTCCTAATGAGAACGCTGCTTCTCAGTCTTCCTTCTACATACACTTTCACTACTTTGTAGGAGGCACAGGGTGACTGGCTCACATGCATAAATGTTAATTAAAAATCACAGCTCATAGTAACGGATGAGAGAAAATAAACTGACTATCTTCAGGTTTGAGATACTCAACAGCTCCTCCACTTCTGAAGATCCAACAAATTCTGACTGGACACTCTCACCCCAACTTGTTTAGGTGGGAGCCAATCACATTGTTGTTGGCAGGCAGAACACCATTCCACAGACCAATCAGCTACTTGTTACTGACAATCTCCATTCATACACAGCCACTTGGCTCCAGCTCATCTGCAAGTAGTCTTTCCCTACACTTGATTCTACAGCAGAGTAAAGAGCATTTACAATTAGCTTCAGGTAACTTGTTTTCTAACATGCAACAACCCTTCCAAAAACCTTTGCATTCAAAATAGTTCTTTTCTCAACAGAAAAAGCACATACAGAAAATTAAGAAAATATGGTCTTCACTGGAGGGAAGAAAATGCCAGGGTATCACAGTTTCATAGCACCAGTTAACAGGATCCAATGATATGACCTTTTTGTTTCCCAAAATCTTTTCCAGATTCTTTCAATTATTTGCAGAACACCAAGGGTGTTTTATACCCTAATTGTAAAGCCTTTCACTTATTAGTTATGGGCAACAGCTAACAGCAACTGGCTGTCCTCCCGTCTTTGGTTACTTCACTGCAAAGGTTGGTGTGGCGGGGGGGGCGTGGGGGGAGGGGAAGAAGAGAAGAGAAGAGAGAGAGAAAGGCGGGGGGGGGAGAAGAGAGAGAGAAAGGCGGGGGGGGGGGGGGGGGAAAGAGAGAGAGAGAGAGAAAACTCGATGTTGCTGCAGCCTGAAGTTTCTCTCCCTGTAATAAATTGATCGCCTTCCTAGAGCCAATCGGGGCGGTCGTCATGCTGATGACGTCGGACTTCCAATTGCACAAACCAATCAGCAACTATCTTACTCTGCACACATCCCTGGTGCCATAGCATCTAAGACATCTTCCCCCAGTGATTAAACTAAGCAGCACTAATTTTTAAAAAGTACTTCCAGTTTCCTTAGTTTAAAACAATCCTGTTCTTATTTTCATCCATAATCTAAAATAATAGAAAAATTAAAAAGGGTGGTTTTTACATAAGACAGAAGTGGTTTTCCAGCTAATATCATAGATCATCAGAAAGGTTGAGATCTACGTCGCACCTGTCAGACATTTCTTACGCAGTTCAGCATCCAGGCCGCCCTGAATAATAGCAAACAGATTCTGTTGCTCAGGGTTCTTATTTGCTGCAATGCAGCGATCCAACCAGCGAATAGACCTAAGAGACACCAATATAATTACTGTCACTCATATTGGGTGAATAAAACAGATAGGCACAGAGCCAAGGAGAGAGACAGTGAGAAAGATGGTGAAAAAGACAGAAGTGGAGGGAAGCAGAAGGATAGAGAGATGGGAGGTATAGAGAGAGAGAGAAAGCGAGCGACTGGGAAGGGTAATAGATCAGAGTATGGAAAGAGTCAGGATTCTAACCAGGTACAGCTGATAAGGAGATAACTAAGAAAAGGGGAGCAGTCAATATTGGACTGAGGGTACTGTACTTAAAGACACACAGTACTTGAAACAAGGTAAATGAGCTTGTATCGCAGATTAAAGTTGGCGAATATGATGTTGTTAGTATCAGAGATGTAGGGGATCGGGGATAGAAACAAGGGAGAAGGTTTCCTTGTCAGAAAGAAATGAATTTAAATCAACAGCTAGAGGCAACAAAGGTCAGAAGGCCATGGGTCAGGCTGAAGAACCACAAAGAAATCTACAGGCATCCCAGTAGAGTCAGGTGTGTGGCACAAAATAAATCTGAAGAGATAGAAAAGGTATTAAGAAGGGCACTATTACAATAATCATGGGGGACTTCATACTGGTGGCCTGTGGAAATCAGGTTGGAAAAATCAGCAGATCCCAAAAAAGGAATTCGTAGAAATATCCACAAAATTTCTTTTTTGGAGCAGCTTGTGATAGACTCACAAGGGAAGGGGCAATGCTGGATTTGATGTGTAATGTGGAAGACTTGATTAAGGATCTTAACATGCAGGTCGTGCCTCACAAACCTTATTGAATTCTTTGAGAAGGTGACTAAGGAGGTAGATGAGAGGAAAGCGGTAGATGTGGTATATATGGATTTTAGTAAGGCGTTTGATAAGGTCCCCCATGGTAGGCTACTGCAGAAAATACAGAGATATGGCATTGAGGGTGAGTTGGAGGTTTGGATTAGGAATTGGCTGGCTGGAAGAAGACAGAGGGTAGTAGTTGATGGCAAAGGTTCATCTTGGAGTGCCGTCACTAGCGGTGTTCCACAAGGATCTGTTTTGGGACCATTGCTGTTTGTCATTTTTATAAATGACCTGGAGGAAGGGTTAGAAGGTTGGGTGAGCAAGTTTGCGGATGATACGAAAGTCGGAGGAGTTGTAGACAGTGAGGAAGGATGTGGCAGGTTACAGCGGGATATAGAGAAGCTGCAGAGCTGGGCAGAAAGGTGGCAAATGGAGTTCAATGTAGCTAAGTGTGAGGTGATTCACTTTGGTAAGAGTAACAAAAAGATGGGGTACTGGGCTAATGGTCGGATACTTGGTAGTGTGGAAGAGCAGAGGGATCTTGGTGTCCATGTACACAGATCTCTGAAAGTTGCCACCCAGGTAAATAGTGCAGCGAAGAAGGCATATGGCGTACTGGCTTTTATTGGTAGAGGAATTGAGTTCCGGAGTCCTGAGGTCATGCTGCAGTTGTATAAGACTCTGGTGCGGCCGCATCTGGAATATTGTGTGCAGTTTTGGTCGCCATACTATAGGAAGGATGTGGAGGCACTGGAACGGGTGCAGAGGAAGTTTACCAGGATGTTGCCTGGTATGGTAGGAAGATCCTATGAGGAAAGGCTGAGGCACTTGGGGTTGTTTTCATTGGAGAAAAGAAGGTTTAGGGGTGACTTGATAGAGGTGTACAAGATGATTAGGGGGTTAGATAGGGTTGACAGTGAGAACCTTTTTCCACGTATGGAGTCAGCTATTACAAGGGGGCATAGCTTTAAATTAAGGGGTGGTAGATATAGGACTGATGTTAGGGGTAGGTTCTTCACTCAGCGAGTCGTAAGTTCATGGAATGCCCTGCTAGTAGCAGTGGTGGACTCTCCCTCTTTATGGGTATTTAAGCGGGCATTGGATAGGTATATGGAGGATAGTGGGTTAGTGTAGGTTAGGTGGGCTTTGATCGGCGCAACATTGAGGGCCGAAGGGCCTGTACTGCGCTGTATTCTTCTATGTTCTATGTTCTATGAATCTCAGAGGTAGTGACCATAACATGATAGAATTGACCCTGCAGTTTGAGGGAGAACATTGAATCAGGTGTAGTGGTGGTACTATTGAGCAAAGGCAACTGTAAAGACAGGAGGGAGGAGCTGTCCAGAGTTGATTGGCAGAGAAGACAGCAGAGCAGCAATGGCAAGAGTTATGTATAATACATTAACAATCCAGATCAAAGAACCTAGGGCAATGCTCATAAACTTATAGATTACAAAGATAAGTGGGGGGGCAGATAGTGTTGACGAGGCGGGTAGGTTGCAGCAGGACCCAGACAGACTTAGAAAGTGGACAAGGAAGTGGCAGATGGAATATAATGTGAGAAAAGATGAGGTTTTGCACTTTGGTAGGAAGAATAGAGGTGGAGGCTATTTCCTAAATGGGAAAAGGCCTCAGATATCTGAAGCACAAAGGTACTAAGCAGTTCTAGTTCAAGATTCTCTTAATGTTAAGATGTAGGTTCTGTTGGCAGTTAGGAAGGCAAATGCATTGTTAGCATTCATTTTGAGGGGGCCTGAATTCAAAACCAGGAATGTACTTCTGAGGCTGTATAAGGCTGTAGTCAGATTGCAGTTGGAATGGTTTAGCACCTGCTTTGGCCCTATATGTGAGGATTTACATAAAAATGATCCTAAGGATGAAGGGGCTTGTCAAATGAAAGCAGTTGAGGATTCCGAGTCTGCATTCAATGTAGTTCAGAAGGATGATGAACTGGGAGAACTGGGGGGGGGGGGGGGGGGGTGGGAGGTCATTGCATTCCTAAGACACCTGGATACAGTGGATGTGGACAAGATGTTTCCAATAGTAGCAGAGGCTAAGACACTGAGAGCACACCCAAAGGATACCCCATGTAACCAAGATGAGGAAGAATTTCTTCAGCTGGAGGGTAGTGAATCTATGGAACTCTCTGCCACAGAAAGCTTCAGAGGCCAAGGCACTTAAGACAGAGATAGATTGTTCTTGATTAGTAAATCCTTATGGGAGGGAGGGACAGAGGGAGGGCACTGTTAGTGAGTGTCAGTATTGAAGGAATTACTGGAGGCTGAGCTGTGTGACACTAACACTTATAAATGCATCATTCTCACCGACCTGTACATGGCTTCCTCAACTCTCGGCCCAGATACTGTGCTGCTCACAACATCGTCCAACTGCATCATGATGTCTGAACCTAACACAGCATATAACAATTAGGAACAACAGAAACACTGCACGTACATTTTCTGCACAACCCTGACCGAATACACACTCCCCCCTTCATCATAACTGTACCCACATTACCCATGCATTCACCCACATGCCCTCCCTCGACTCCCCCTACCCATCCCTGCCCCCTTTCCCCACCCCCTCCCGTGACCTCCACACCCCTTCCCCACCCCCTCCCTCACCCCACCCCCTTCACTCTCACCCCTGACCCCGCTCCCTTCACGAACCCCACCCTATTGCAATCTCTCGCCTAGGTGAACACAATCTCAACCACATGCTCCCCCAAACCTCCATCCCAACTTTTGTAACCCCACATCTCCTCAGGCTTCTTACAGCTATACCTGACTATTGTATTAGGATTAGGATTAAACACTGGTTACCAAGAGCATTCTGTATTTCAATCGATTTTTCAGGTGTCAGAAGAATTTCCTTTCCATCATAAGGAGAAGAGAATCGTACTCCTTGTTCTGTTACTTCAGCCAATTCCACTAAAGACACCATCTGAAACCCACCACTGTCCTGCAGGGAGAAGGGATACAAAACAGCAGACTCTCAAAATATCCAGGAGAAGACCAAGCCGAACAACCATATTCAGGGCACACAATTCTGGGATCCTATCAGGTTTGCACAAGGAGGTGTTTAATATCAGCGAGTAGCTAACCCGTACAAAATAGGAAAATGTTGTGAATAAAATTCAGGGTGGCCCTATACACACAGTATATGGAAAATGAAGGACGTTTTGAATCAGAAAGGAGGGTTTGGTTTGTACAATAGACTGATTGTTATTTGAGTATGAGTGAGTGGTGTCATTGATAGATTGATCATTACTGTTAGCTCTAGATTCATAGAATTTTACAAAGAGGGCCTTCAGCCCATTATTTCTGTGCCAGTCACCAAATATCTGATGACTCTAGTCCCATTTACAGTACATGGCCCTCAACCTCATATTCATCTAAATACTAAGGGGAAACATTTCTTCCGGTCTATCAGACTGATGACCCTCACCTTTGTCCACCTATGGGGTCGGGATGGTGCATTGGTAATGTCACTAGGCTACTATCCAGATCCCCAGGTTAATGTTCTGAATCCCACCACGGCAGCTCGGCTGATTTGGATTCAATAAAAAAAATCTGGAAACAACAAGCTTATCAAATGGTGACCATGTTACCATTGTCAATTGTTGTGGAAACCCTTGAGATAAAAGATCTAGAACAGCAAAAACAATTTCAATCACAAATATCCTTTCAGGAAAGGGATCGATCATCCTTTCCCAGTCTGACCTACATGTGTCTCCAGACACACAGCAATGCGGATGATGACACCACTGTTGCCTGCATCCTATGAACAAATAATAAAAACCCTTCATCCCCTCAATCTTCTCTGTTTTAAGGAAAGCAACCCCAGCCTTTCTGGACACTACTCATAAGCTGAACCGCTCCATCCCAGGCAACATCCTGGAAACCGCTTCTATAACCTCTCTAGTGCAAACACATCCTTCCAATAGCGTTGTGACTGCACACAGTACTCCAGTTGCGGCCTAACTAATGTTTATAGAGCTCCTATCACAACCTCCTTGATCAAAACCCATGTGACTTCTTAACCACCCTATCTACCCTTCCCAATTCCTTTCAGGATCTACATACATGCACACATTGGTCCCTCTAATCATCAGTACTACTGAGGCTCCTATCATTGCCTTGTTAGTCCTCTCAAAACACATCACTTCACACTTTTCAGGACTGACCCTCATTTGTCACAGTCCTATCCATCTGATTAGTCCGTGTATATTGACCTGAGGTCTAAGGCTTTCGTCCTGCATTGTCCACCCTGGCCACATTCAGAAGTTGGGGAAACATCTGGATCTGGGCATTTATCTAATAATGCTGCTAAAACCTCTTCCCTCTCAACTGTAACTTGTTGAAGTTCACTCAAGATCTCTTTCCTAATTTCAACACCTTCTCTATCATGGTTATCCTTCTCTAAAGATGATAGCAGAATTCAGGATGACAGAAAGGAAAATGAACCCTAACCCCATCGCTGTGAATGGATATCTCAAACAATTTGTATGGTCCAAAAATAAAAGGCTGCTGAGAGAGGAAAGTACCTAAGCTTGGGTTCTCAAAAGGACTAACTTTTTCCCTCATTGAATATTCCATTGCATACTCACTGTTAGAAGCGCTCTCTTCCAGTTCATAAAACCATGCAGCCCATTGGCTTTTGAGATAAGTTCTGGCCCCTGGAGAGAAACATACTTTAGGAATAAACGGCTGGAGATCCCATACAATGAATGACCAACACATGGAACAGCAAGATCCCAAATACTGAACAGTAAACCCTCCTCCCCCCCCACCCCCAGGCCCTCTCCCCTCTATTCCTAACCAGGCCGCCCCTCGCTCTCACCTGGCCCCTCCACGCGTCCCCGGGTGGGCCCCCTGCCCCTACACCCCTCCCCCCCTCACCAGGCGGACCCACCCCCACCCCCCTCCCCTCGCGGACCCCCCCCCCCTCCCCTCCCCGGGCGGACTCCCCCTCCGCCCCCCCCCTCCCCGGGCGGACTCCCCCCCCCCCCACCCCCCGCTCCCCCCCTCACCGGGCGGACTCCCCCCCCCCCTCACCGGGAGGACCCCCCCCTCTCCCCCCTCCTCCCCCCCCCCCCTCCTCCTCACCGGGCGGACTCTCCCCCCCACCCCTCCCTCACCGGGCAGACCCCCCCCCCCACCCCTCCCTCACCGGGTGGACCCCTCCCCCCCCCACCCCTCCCTCACCGGGCGGACCCCTCCCCCCCCCCCACCCCTCCCTCACCGGGCGGACCCCTTCCGCCCCCCCTCTCCCTCACCGGGCGGACCCCTCCCCCCCCCTCCTCCCTCACCGGGCGGACCCCTCCCCCCCCCTCCTCCCTCACCGGGCGGACCCCTCCCCCCCCCCTCCTCCCTCACCGGGCGGACCCCTCCCCCCCCCTCCTCCCTCACCGGGCGGACCCCTCCCCCCCCCTCCTCCCTCACCAGGCGGTCCCTCCCTCCCCCTCACCGGGCGGACCCCCCCTCTCCCTCACCGGGCGGACCCCCCCCCTCACCGGGCGGACCTCCCTCCCCCCCCCTCACCGGGCGGACCCCCCCCCCTCACCGGGCGGGCCCCCCCCCCTCACCGGGCGGTCTCCCCCCCCCCTCACCGGGCGGTCTCCCCCCCCCCTCACCGGGCGGTCTCCCCCCCCCCTCACCGGGCGGTCTCCCCCCCCCCCTCACCGGGCGGTCTCCCCCCCCCCCTCACCGGGCGGTCTCCCCCCCCCCCCTCACCGGGCGGTCTCCCCCCCCCCCCTCACCGGGCGGTCTCCCCCCCCCCTCACCGGGCGGTCCCTCCCTCCCCCTCACCGGGCGGACCCCCCCTCTCCCTCACCGGGCGGACCCCCCCCCCTCACCGGGCGGACCCCCCCTCTCCCTCACCGGGCGGACCCCCCCCCCCTCACCGGGCGGACCTCCCTCCCCCCCCTCACCGGGCGGGCCCCCCCCCCCTCACCGGGCGGTCTCCCCCCCCCTCACCGGGCGGTCTCCCCCCCCCCTCACCGGGCGGTCTCCCCCCCCCCTCACCGGGCGGTCTCCCCCCCCCCCTCACCGGGCGGTCTCCCCCCCCCCTCACCGGGCGGTCTCCCCCCCCCCCCTCACCGGGCGGTCTCCCCCCCCCCCCTCACCGGGCGGTCTCCCCCCCCCCCTCACCGGGCGGTCTCCCCCCCCCTCACCGGGCGGTCCCTCCCTCCCCCTCACCGGGCGGACCCCCCCCCCTCACCGGGCGGACCTCCCTCCCCCCCCCTCACCGGGCGGGCCCCCCCCCCCCTCACCGGGCGGTCTCCCCCCCCCTCACCGGGCGGTCTCCCCCCCCCCTCACCGGGCGGTCTCCCCCCCCCCTCACCGGGCGGTCTCCCCCCCCCCCTCACCGGGCGGACCCCCCCCTCACCGGGCGGGCCCCCCCCTCACCGGGCGGGCCCCCAGGTGGTATGTGTTCCCGAGGAGGATGCTGCAGCCCAGGGCCTCGAGCTGCCTCACGGCGATGCCTTTGAGGGTTCCCTGGGTTCCGACCGGCATAAAGACCGGGGTCTGGAGCTCCCCGTGCGGCAGCTCGAGCTGCAGGAGCCGGGCCCGGCTCACCGGGCACTCGCGGCGGCTCACGACCCGCAGCGGGGCCGAGGCTGAGGCTGAGGCTGAGGGCGCGCCTGGGCCTGGGGCCGGGGACATGGCGGCGGGAGCGGGAGCGGGAGCGAGCACCGCGCGCGGGCACGCCACCACCACCCTATAGGCTGCAAACTATAGATTATCATATAGATTCCGGGTTAAAGTGTACTCTCCATTACCATGTCCATTATAACAGACTCCCATTTGACTACATACTATACACTATCATATAGATTATCGTTATGCTATATGTTATAGGTTACATGCTATAAATTATCATATATGACAGATTCATAGACAGCAGGAGCAGGAGTAGTCCATTCGGCCCTTCATGACCATGGCCTGTTCCCGCCATTCTCACCAAATAATGTGGTAAACCTTCGCTGCACTTCCCCTACAACAAGAACATCCTCCCTCAGATAAGGAGATCAAAACTGCACAATATTCCAGGTGTGGTCTCACCAAAGCCCTGTATAATCACAGCAAGACATACCTGCTCCTGCACACTTTATACTCTTCTAGGGAATCACTGCTGTCCATACCTATCACATGTTTCCTTCTTTATTTTGACCAAAACCTCAATTTCTCTAGTCATCCAGCATTCCCTGTACCTATCACTCTTGCCCTTCACCCTAACAGGAACATACTGCATCTGGATTTTTGTCTCTGAGATTTTGGGTGATGGGGTAATCTTTACGATACTGGTGATATGGGAATTTCTCTGATCTTGAATGATATGGGAATTGCTCTGATATTTCAACAAAAAGAAGATATTTACCAAGTATGGACAGCTGGGATCAAGTGAATCCCTCAAGATGTATAAGGGAAGTAGGAGTATATTCATTGAGTATTAGATTAGATTAGATTACTTACAGTGTGGAAACAGGCCCTTCAGTCCAACAAGTCCACACCAACCCGCCAAAGCGCAACCCGCCCAGACCCATTCCCCTTACCCCTAACACTATTGGTAATTTAGCATGGCCAATTCACCTAACCTGCACATTTTTGGATTGTGGGAGGAAACCAGAGCACCCGGAGGAATCCCACAGAGACACGGGGAGAATGTGCAAACTCCACACAGTGCTGTGAGACAGCAGTGCTAACTACTGTGCCACCCACTAGTCATAGAGATGTACAGCATGGAAACAGACCTGTCGGTCCAACCTGTCCACGCCGACCAGATATTCCAACCCAATCTAGTCCCACCTGCCAGCACCTGGCCCATATCCCTCCCAACCCTTCCTATTAGTACACCCATCCAAATGCCTCTTAAATGTTGCAATTGTACCAGCCTCCACTACTTCCTCTGGCAGCTCATTCCATACACGTACCACCCTCTGCGTGAAAAAGTTGCCCCTTAGGTCTCTTTTATATCTTTCCTCTCTCTAATCAAGAGGGAAATCAGTAGGGCAAGAAGGGAACATGAGGTAGCTTTGTAAAATAGGGTCAAGGAGAATCCAAAGAGATTCTATAAATAGACTAAGGGAAAAGAGTAACTAGAGAGACAATATGCTCCTTAAAGATGTACAAGGCCATCTATGTGTGGAACTGCTGGAGATGGGTTAGATACGAAGCAAGTTTTTCACATCAGTATTTATTGTGGAGAACGATATGGAAGCTAGAGAACATGGAGAAATAAATAGTGAAAAATTGAAAAGTGTCCATATTACAGAGGAGGAGGTGCTGGATGTCTTAAAACACATAAGGGTGCATCAATCCCGAGGACCTGCTCAAGTGTATCCCAGAACTTTGTGGGAAGTTGGGAATTGATTGCTTGCCCCTTACTGAGATATTTGTCTCATCAATAGCCATAGGTAGGCACCACAAAACTGGTAGGTAATTAATGTGGTGCCATTATTTAAGAAAGGTGGTAAGAAAAAGCTAGGGAACTACAGACCAGTGAGCCTGTTAGAGGGAATTCTGAGGAACAGAATTTACAACACATTTGGAAAGGCACGAGCTATTTAAGGATAGTCAACATTGCTTTGTGCTACGGAAATCGTACCTCACTAACTTGATAGTGTTTTTTGAAGAAGCAACAAAGAAGGTCAATGAAGGCAGAGTGGTGGACATTGTCTATATGGACTTCAGCAAGGTTTTCAACAAGGTTCCACATGGTAGGCTGCATAGCAATGTTAAATCATATGGAATTCAGAGAGAGCTAGCCATTTGGATATAAATTCGCTAGAACATAGGAGACAGAAACTATGGAACTATGTGGAAATCTTTCTGATTTTGGATTTTATGGCAATCTCGCTGATTTTGGGATGAATGAGGAAATCTCACTGGACAGCGAAGAGGGTTACCTCAGATTACAACAGGATCTTGACAAGATGAGCCAATGGGCTGAGAAGTGGCAGATAGAGTTTAATTCATATAAATTCGAGGTGCTGCATTTTGGGAAAGCAAATCTTAACAGGACTTATACACTTAATGGTAAGGTCCTAGGGAGTGTTGCTGAACAAAGAGACCTTGGAATGCAGGTTCATAGCTCCTTGAAAGTGGAGTCACAGGTAGATAGGATAGTGAAGAAGGTGTTTGGTATGCTTTCCTTTATTGATCAGAGTATTGAGTACAGGAGTTGGGAGGCCATGTTGCAGCTGTACAGGACATTGGTTAGGCCACTGTTGGAATATTGCGTGCAATTCTGGTTTCCTTCCTATGGAAAGGATGTTGTGAAAATTGAAAGGGTTCACAAAAGATTCACAAGGATGTTGCCAAGGTTGGAGGATTTGAGCTATAGGGAGAGGCTAAACAGGCTGGGGCTGTTTTCCTGGAGTGTCAGAGGCTGAAGGGTGATCCTTTTCGAGGTTTACAAAATCAAGAGCAGCATGGATAGGATAAACAGGCAAAGTCTTTTCCCTGGGGTGGGGGAGTCCAGAACTAGAGGGCATAGATTTAAGGTGAGAGGGGAAAGATGTAAAAGATACCTCAGGGGCAACTTTTTCACACAGAGGGTATGGAATGAGCTGCCAGAGGAAGTGGTGGAGCCTGGCACAATTGCAACATTTAAGAGGTATTTGGATTGGTTTATGAATAGGAAGGGTTTGGAGGGATATGGGCCGGGTGCTGGCAGGTGGGACTAGGTTGAGTCAGGATATCTGGTCCGCATGGACGGGTTGGACGAAGGGTCTGTTTCCATGCTGTACATCTCTATGACTCTATGTGCGAATCTCTCTGGTTTTGGATATGAGAATCTCTGATTTTGGATAATTTGGAATATCCCTGATTTTGGATGATGCTGGAATCCCTCTAATTTTAGAATGTTATGGGAATCTCCCTAATTTTGGAATGATGTAGGAATCTATTTCATTTTGGGTGATGTGAGAATCTCTCTGATTTTGGATTATATGGGAATCACTTTGAGTTTGGAATGATGTGGGAATGTTTCTAATGTTTTTCTAATGTTGGATGGAATGGGAATCTCTGATTTTGGATGATGATGAAATCGCTCTAATTTTGGAATGATATGAGAATGTCTCTAATTTTAGATGATCCATGAATCTCTCTGATTTTGCATGATCTGGGAATCGTTCTAATTTTGGAATGATATGGGAATGTCTCTGATTTTGGATAATATGGGAATCTCTGATTTTGGATATTATGGGAATCTCTCTGACTTTGAATGAAATGGCATTGCTCTAATTTTGGAATGATATGGGAATCTCTGATTTTGGATGATGGAATCTGTATGATTTTGAATGATCTGGAAATCTCCCTGATTTTGGAATGATGTAGGAATCTATCTCATTTTGGACGATGTGGGAATCTCTGAATTTGGAAATATATGGGAATCTCTGTGATTTTGGATAATGTGGAAATCCCTCTATCTTTGGAATGATATGGGAATCTCTCTCATTTTGGATGATGTGGGAATTTCTCTGGGTTTGGATGATGTGGGAATCTGTCTGACTTTGGAATGATATGGAAATGTCTCTTGTTTTGGACTGATATGGGAATTTCTCTGGTTTGGATGATCTGGGATTCTCTCTGGTTTTGGATGATGTGGGGACCTCTCGTTTGAATGATATTGGAATCTCAGATTTTGGATGTTATGGGAATCTCTCTGATGTTAGGTGATGTCGGAATCTATGATTTTGGAATGATCTGGGATTCTATCTAATTTTGGAAATATGTGGAAATCTTTGCAATTATGTGGAAATCTTTCTGATTTTGGAATGATGTGGAAATCTTTTGAATTATGTGGGAATCTTTCTGATTTCGAATGATGTGGGAATCTCTCTGATTTTGGATGATGTGAGAATCTGTATGATTTTGGATGATGTGTGAATGCTTCTAATTTTGAATGATATGGGAATCTCTCTGATTTTGGATGATGTGGGAATCTATGATTTTGGATGATGTCAGACTCTCTCTCATATTGGATATTGTGGGAATCTCTCTGGATTTGGATGATATGGGAACTTTTCTTGTTTTAGAATGATATGGGAATTTCTCTGATATGGGAATCTCTCTGGTTTTGGATGATACAGAAATCTCTCTGATTATGGAATGAGGTGTGAATCTCCCTGATTTTGGAATGATGTGGGAATCTGCCTGATTTTGTAATGATATGGGAATCTGATTTTGGATGATGTGGGAATCGCTTTGATTTTCGATGATATGGAAATCTCTGATTTTGGAATGATGTGAAATCACACTCATTTTGGATGATATGGGAATCTCTCTGATTTTGGAATGAGGTGGGAATCTCTCGTTTTGGACGATGTGGGAATCTCTGATTTTGGATAGTGTGAGAATCTCTCTAGTTTAGGATGATTTGGGAATCTGTCTGATTTTGGAATGATAGGGAATGTCTCTAATTTTTAATGAAAAGGGAATCTCTGATTTTGGATATCATGGGAATCTTTCTGATTTTGGATGATGTGGGAATCACTCTAATTTTGGAATGATATGAGAATCTCTTTGATTTTGAATAATTTTGGTACCTCTGTGCTTTTTGGATGATGTGGGAATCTCTTTGATTTTGGAATGAAGTGGGAATTTCCCTGATTTTGGAATGATGTGGGAATCTCTCCGGATTTGGATGATGTGGGAATCTGTACGATTTTGTAATGATATGGGAATCTCTGATTTTGGATGATGTGGGAATCTCTTTGATTTTGGATGTTATGGGAATTTCCCTGATTTTGTAACGATAGTGGAATCACTCTCATTTTGGATGATATGGGAATCTCTCTGATTTTGGAATGAGGTGGGAATGTCTAATTTTGAATGAAAAGGGAATCTCTGACTTTGGATATTATGAGAATCTCTCTGATTTGGATGATTTGGCAATCACTTTAATTTTGGAATGATATGGGAATCTCTCTGGTTTTGTATAACGTGGGAATCTCACTGGTTTTGGATGACATGGGAATCACTCTAATTTTTGAATACTGTGTGAATCTCTCTGATTTTGGATGATGTGGGATCTCTGGTTTTGGATGATATGGGATTCTTTGATTTTGGATGATGTGGGAATCTATGATTTTGGAATGTTGTGGGAATATTTCCAATTTTCAATGATATGGGAATCTCTCTGATTTTGGATGATGTGGCAATCTATATGATTTTGGATGTGGTAACCTCTGATTTTGGATGATGTGGGGATTCCCCTAATTTTGGAAATATATGTGATTCTCTCTGATTTTGAAATGATGTGGAAATCTTTGGAATTATGTGGGAATCTTTCTGAATTTAGAATGTTATTGAAATCTTTGGAAATATGTGGGAATCTTTCTTATTTTGGATGATGTGGGAATCTCTCTGAGTTTGGAATGATGTGGGGATCTCTCTGATTTTGGAATGAGGTGGGAATCTCTCTCATTTTGGACTGTGTGGGAATCTCTCTGATTTTGAATGACATGGGAATCTCTATGATTTTGGATGATGTGGGAATCTCTCTGATTTTGGAATGATATGGGAACGTTTCTCGTTTTGGATGATGTGGGATTCTCTCTGATTTTGGATGCTATGGGAATTTCTCTGATTTTGCAATGTTGTGGGAATCTCTCTGATTTTGGAATGAGGTGGAAACCTCTCTCATTTTGTTCAATGCGGGAATCTCTCTGATTTTGAATGAAAAGGGAATCTGTGATTTTGGATGATGTGGGAATCTCTCTGATTTTGGAATGATATGGGAAGCCCTCTGATTTTGGATGATATGGGAATCTCTTTCATTTTGAATGATGTGGGATTGTCTCTGATTTTGGTTGATGTAGGAATCTCTCATTTTGGATGACATGGGAATCTCTCTGATATTGGAATGATGTGGCAATCTCTCTGATTTTGGATGAGGTGGGAATCATTTTGATTTTGGAATGAAGTTGAAATCTCCCTGATTTTGGAATGATGTGAGAATCTCTCTGATTTTGGATGATGCGGGAATTGGTATGACTTTGGAATGATGTGGGAATGTCTCTAATTTTGAATAATGTGGGAATCTCTGATTTGGGATATTATGGGAATCTCTGATTTTGGATGATGTGGGGATTCCTCGTGTTTTGGAATGATATGGGATTCTCGCTGATTTTGGAATGATATTTAAAACTCTCTTGTTTTGTATGATGTGGGATTCTATCTGAGTTTCGATTATGTGGGAATCTGTCATTTTGGATGATATGGGGAATCTCTCTGATTTTGGATGGATGTCAGATTTTCTCTCACTTTGGCTGATGTGGGAATTTCTCTGATTTTGTGATGAGGTGGGAATCTCTCTGATTCTGGAATGAAGTGGGAATCTATCTCATTCTGGACGATGTGGGGATCGCTCTGATTTTCGATGATGTGGGAATCTGATTTTGTAAAGATATGGGAATGTCTCTAATTTTGGATGATATGGGAGTCTCTGATTTTGATATTACGGGAATCTCTGATTTTCGATGATGTGAGAATCTCATTTTGGATGATAGGGGAATCTCTCAGTTTAGATGATATGGGAATCGTTCTAATTTTGGAATGATATGTTAATCTTTCTGATATTGGATGATGTGGGAATATCTCTGGTTTTTGGATGATGTGGGAATATCTCTGGTTTTTGGATGATATAGGAATCTCTATGATTTTGGATGACGTGGGAAGCTGTCTGATTTTGGAATGATATGGGAATGTCTCTAATTTTGGATGATATGGGAATCTCTGATTTTGAATAATATGGGAATCTCTCTGATTTTAGATGATATGGGAATTCCTCTAATTTTGGAATGATATTGAAATCTCTGTGATTGTGGAATTTTGTGGAAATCTTCAGAATTATGTGGGAATCTTTCTGATTTTGGATGATGTTGGAATGTTTTTGATTTTGAATGGTATGGGAATCGCTCCGATTTCAAATGATGTGGGAATCTGTAAGATTTTGGATGATGTGGGAATTTCTCTAATTTTGGAGTGATATGGGAATCTCTGTGATTTTGGATGATGTGGAAATATCTGTGATTTTGGACAAGATGGAAATCTGTGTAATTTTGGATGATATGGGAATCTCTGATTTTAGATGATGTAGAAACCTTTCTGATTTTGAATGACATGGGAATCTCTATAATTTTGGAATGATATGGGAACCCTCTGATTTTTGATGATATGGGAATCTCTCTCATTTTGGATGGATATGGGAATCTCTCTGATTTTGGAACGATATTGGAGTCTCTTTTGTTTTGTATGATGTGGGATTGTCTCTGAGTTTAGATGATGTGGGAATCTCTCATTTTGGATGATATGGGAATCTCTCTGAATTTAAATGATGTGGAAATCTTTGGAATTATATGGGAACCTTTCTGATTTTGGATGATGTGGGAAGGTTTCTGATTTTGAATGATACGGGAATCTCTCCAATTTCTGATGATGTGGTAATCCATATAATTTTGGATGATGTGGGAATTCCTCTAATTTTGGAATGATATGGGATTCTTTCTGATTTTGGAATGTTGCGGAAATCTTTGGAATTATGTGGGAATCTTTCCAATTTTGGATGATGTGGGAATGTTTCTGATTTTTGAATGATATGGGAATTGCACCGATTTCAGATGATGTGGGAATCTGTATGATTTTGGATGCTGTGGGAATTTCTCTGATTTTGGAGTGATATGGGAATCTCTGTGATTTGGGATGCTATGTGAATCTGTGTAATTTTGGATGATATGGGAATCTCTATGATTTTAGATGTAGGAACCTCTCTGATTTTGAATGACATGGGAATCTCTGTGGTTTTGGACGATGTGGGAATCTATCTAATTTTGGATGATAGAGCAATCACAATTTTGATGACATGGGAATCTCTCTAATTTTGGATGATATGAAAATCTATGATTTTGGATGATGTGGGAATCTCTGATTTTGGATTGATATGGGAATCTCTCTGATTTTGGATGATATGGGAATCTGTATGATTTTGGAATGTTGTGGGAATATTTCTGATTTTCAATGATGTGGGAATCTCTGTGACTATGGATGATGTGGGAAGCTGTATGATTTTGGATGATGTGGGGATTCCCCTAATTTTGGAAATATATGTGATTCTCTCTGATTTTGGAATGATGTGGAAATCTTTGGAATTATGTGGGAATCTTTCTGATTTTTGAATGTTGTTGAAATCTTTGGAATTATGTGGGAATCTTTCTTATTTTGGATGATGTGGGAATCTCTGATTTTGGATTGATATGGGAATCTCTCTGATTTTGGATGATATGGGAATCTGTATGATTTTGGAATGTTGTGGGAATATTTCTGATTTTCAATGATATGCGAATCTCTGTGACTATGGATGATGTGGGAATCTGTATGATTTTGGATGAGCAGGAACCTCTGATTTTGCATGATGTGGAAATTCCTCTAATTTTGGAATGATATGGGAATCTCTGTCATTTTGGATGACGTGGGATTGTCTCTGAGTTTTGAATGATATTGAAATCTCACTTGTTTTGTACGATGTGGGATTCTCTCTGATTTTGGATGATATGGAAATTGCTCTGATTCTGGATGATATAGGAACCTCTCCCATTTTGGATGCATGTGGGATTCTGTCTGATTTTGGAATGATATTGGAATCTCTCTTGTTTTGGATGATGTGGGATACTCTCTAAGTTTGGATAATGTGAGAATCTCTGATATTGGATTATTTGGGACTGTCCCTGATTTTAGATGATGTGCGAATCCCTCTAATTTTGGAATGATATCGGACTGTTTCTAATTTTGGATGATATAGGAATCTCTATGATTTTGGATGGTGTGAGAATCTGTCTAAGTTTGGATGATATGGGAATGTCTGTGATTTTGGGATGATGTATTAATCTGATTTTGGATGATATGTGAATCTCTCTAGATTTGGATGACTTGGGAATCTCTGATATTTTGGAAGATATTGGAATCCCTCTGATTTTTGATGATGTGGGAACCTCTGTTTTTGGAATAATTTTGCAATCTTTCTGATTTTTGAATGATACAGGAATCTTTGATTTTGGATGACTTGGGAATCTGTATGATTTTGAATGATGTTGGAATCTCTCTGATTTTGGAAAGAAGTGGGAATCTTTCTGATTTTGAATGATATGGTAATCACTCTGATTTTGGATGATGTGGGAAACTGATTTTGGATGATATGGGAATCTCTGATTTTGGAATGATGTTAGAATCTTTGGAAATATGTGGTCATCTGATTTTGGATTTTATGGCAATCTCGCTGATTTTGGAATGATGTGGAAATGTCTCTGATTTTAGATGATGTGTGAATCTTTCTGGTTTTGGATGATGCAGAAATCTCTGATTTTGGATGATTTGGGAATATCCCTGATTTTAAATGATGTGGGAAACCCTCTAATTTTGGAATGATATGGTAATCTCTCTGATTTTCGAATGATGTAGGAATCTCTCTCATTTTAGAAGATGTGAGAATCTCTCGGATTTCAGATTATATGACAATCTCTTTGACTTTGGAATGATATCAGAATGTTTCTAATTTTGGATGATATGGGAATCTCTGATTTTGGATGGTGTGGGAATCTCTGATTTTGGATGATATTGGAATCTACCTAGTTTTGGATGACGTGGGAATCTCTGTCATTTTGGATGATATGGAAATCTCTGATTTGGATGATGTGGGAATCTCTCTGATTTTTGATGATACGGGAATCTACCTAGTTTTGGATGACGTCGAAATCTCTCTGATTTTGGATGATGTGGGAATCTCTCTAATTTGGGTGAGCTCATTGCCTCGCCAACCTCTTTTGCTGAAACAACCAAGTTTGGTTGTAGCATACATAAAGGCGCGCATGCGCCAGCTCCGCAGTCATGTCGGCGGAAATGGCAGCCGATGCGGTGCTTGAGCGAAAGGTGCAGCATCGACCTTTCCTTATTGCTGTCAGCGGCGGGACTGCGAGCGGGAAGGTAGGTCATCGCGTTGGCGACTGTAGTCCGGGATTCCAGTGGAACTGCCTCTCGAGCGGTGTTGTGAACTCAGACTTTAGAAAACGCCCGCATGGTAAGCGGGAACGGCCCCCGTGGCGAGGCTGCTCCGCAGGCCTGGTGCCGGTCCCGGTGAGGCGCTGAGGGATGCGCAGGCGCGGTGTTAGCCACGTTGTGGTGCTGAGTTGCGCACGCGCAGTTTCTGTCCCGGTGTTGCGTTGAGGGATGCGCAGGCGCGGTGTTAGCCACGTTGTGGTGCAGAGAGATGCGCGGGCGCGGTTCTGGTCCTGGTGTGGGGCTGAGGAATGCGCAGGCGCGGTTCTGGTCCTGGTGTGGGGCTGAGGAATGCGCGGGCGCGATTCTGGTCCTGGTGTGGGGCTGAGGGATGCGCAGGCGCGGTTCTGGCCCTGGTGTGGGGCTGAGGAATGCGCAGGCGCGGTTCTGGCCCTGGTGTGGGGCTGAGGAATGCGCAGGCGCGGTTCTGGCCCTGGTGTGGGGCTGAGGAATGCGCAGGCGCGGTTCTGGTTCTGGTCCTGGTGTGGGGCTGAGGAATGCGCAGGCGCGGTGCCGGCCCTGTCAGGAATGAAAGTAAAAAGCCGGTAAAGTTGGGTTCTAGGGTGTGGGCGGAATTATATTAGGCTTTAGTCATTGGGGATTTCTGAAGAGACGCTGAGTAATAAAATAAATGCAAATACCGTTTCCTTTTCATCATTGAGCTAGTTTTTTTTGGTGTTCTGTGTAGCCTTTGGGAGTGTCTGTTTAAGAATGTACCAGGTTTGAGGATAGACTGGGAATGAACAACAGGAAGATGCTCAGCCTCTGTCATAAGACAAATTTTAGTCTGTCATCTCCTGCAGTTCGCATAGAACAAATGTAAAGCAAAGGTCTTTCCCCAAAGGTGAAGGAGTTCAATTGGATGGGCACAGGAGTGGAAAAACTTACAGGGATATGTATCATAGAATATCTACAGTGTGGAACAGGCCCATCAGACCAACAAATCCACACCAACACTCTGAAGAATAACCCACCCAGATGTGTTCCCCCACTTGATATTTACCCCTGACTAGTGCATGTGACCTACACACCCTTTTGGGCAATTTAGCACAGCCAGTTTGCTTAACTTGCACGTCTTTGGACTGTGGAAGGAAACTGAAATACCTGGAGGAAACCCAAGGCCAAGGAAGGAAAAGTAGGACTAGTTTAGTTTGGGAAATTTGGTCAACATGAACAAGTTAGGCCAAAGGGTCTGTTTCTGTGCTGTACGACTACTGATCCCTTGCCTAATACTTTAGAGCGTTGAGAAAAGCTGACTTGAAGTGACAACTTTGTTTCCATCTCTGGCAAAGCTGCTTGAGTAGTATTGTTACTATTTTTGGGAGAAGGATTTAGTGTGAAACCTATTTTGAAATCACCAAACAGCTAATAAATGGTACAGTCTCTATATTTAGTCTGTTGAATTTTAAATTTATTTTAAAAGCATCAGTTAGATTCTAGCACAAAAACAGAAATTTCTGAAGAAACATAGATCTGGTAGGATCTGTGGAGAGAAAGCAGAGTTAACCTTTCAAGTTGTGACCCTTCACAATCCTTCATCAGAATTAGATTCTAGCACCTTCTTAATGAGAGACGTCAGGCCATTTGGTCTCAAGGTTACAGCTTTTGGCCTCCCTGCTTTCTTGAATAAAAAATATTATGTTTGCCATTTTCTAATCCTCTGGGGTCCTTTCAGAATTTAATGCATCCTGAAAGAGAGAATCAATGCATCTACTATCTGTGCTTTTTCTATTTCAAAAATTACTTTATTCATATTCATCTTGCAAAATGTCCATATTATTGAGGAGGTGCTGCTGGATGTCTTAAAATTCATAAAGGTGGATAAATCCCCAGGACCTGATCTGGTGTAGTCAAGAGTGTGGTACTGGAAAAGCACAGCAGGTCAGGCTGCATCTGAGGAGCAGCAAAATCGAAGTTTCAGGCAAAAGCCCTTCATCGATTTTCCTGCTCCTCAGATGCTGCCTAACCTGCTGTGCTTTTCCAGCACCACACTCTTGACTCTAATCTCCAGTATCTGCAGTCCTCACTTTTACCTGATCAGGTGTACACTATAACTGTGTGGGAAGCTAGGGAAGAGAGTGTTGTGCCCCTTGCTGAGATATCTGTATCATCTATTGTCACAGGTGAGGTGCTGGAAGAGTGGAGGTTGGGTAACGTGGTCTCACTATTTCAGGATAGTCACCATAGCTTTGTGCATGGAAATTTGGTCTCGTGATTTGAATTAGTTTTTTGAAGAAGTAACCAAGAGTATTGATGAGGGCAAAGCAGTGGATGTGATTTATATGGACTTCAGTAAGGTGTTCAGCAAAGTTCTTCATGGTAGACTGGTTAGCAAAGTTAGATCACATGGAATAGAGGAGGAACTTGCCATTTGGAGACCGAATGGGCTCAAAGGTAGAAAACAGAGGGTGGTGGCGGTGGAAGGTTTGCTTTTCAGACTAGAGGCCTGTGACCAGGGGTGTATCACAAGGGTTAGTGCTGGGACCACTACTTTTCGTCACTCGTATAATTGACTTGGAAATGAACATAAGTGAAATAGTTAGTAAGTTTGCAGATGACACCAAAATTGGAGGTGTAGTGGACAGCGAAGAAGGTTACATCAGATTACAACGGGATTTTGATCAGATGGGCTAAGAAGTGGCAAATGGAGTTTAATTTAGATAAATGCAAGGTGCTGCATTTTAGAGAAGCAAATCCGGGCAGGACTTGTACATTTAATGGTTAGGTCCTGGGGAGTTTTGCTGTACAGAGACGTTGGAGTGCAGGTTCATAGTTCATTGGAAGTGAAGTCCCAGGTAGACAAGATAGTGAAGAAGATTTTAGTATGCTTGGCTGTATTGGTCAGTGTACTGAGTATAGCAGTTGGGACATTGAAGCAGCTGCAAAGGTTATTGATTAGATCACTATTGGAACAACCCTGGTCTCCCTCTATAGGAAAGATGTGAAACTTGAAAGGGCTCAGAAAAGATTTACAAGGATGTTGCCAGGGTTTGAGGGTTTGAGCTATAGCTATAGGGATCAAAATCTTTATTTCCCATAATGAATTCTAAGTTGATCTGATTATAGTCATTCTTCCTATTCCGACACGTACTATTCACTGTCTGTTTTTATATTGCTTGTTTTTGCTCATACTCTGCTTTTTATCTCTTAATCATTCTTTGATTTTAAAGTCTGCCCAATCTCTGACCTACTACTAATCTTTGCAGATTTGTACACTTAATTTGTGATTTGATATTGTCGCCTAGAGGCTTGTTTACCACAAATGTGGTTTTGTGATGGTCATTTGAAATTATAATTCCTGATTTTAAAAAAAAATTCCAAATCCCACCATCTGTCATTTTGGGGTTCCAGCTGCTGTCCCCAAAGTTATTGGGTTTCTTGATTACTAGTCCAGTGACCGTACCATTACGCCATTGCCTTCCCCATGTTGCATAATGTCGCTGATTTATTGTGGAGCAGTTCTTGCATGTTCCATTTTGTTTTCTCCTGTCTGCTGTTTGATACACTGATTTACTGTTTGGGGATCTGTAAATTACTCCTACAAATGGTCTCTACCTTGCTGCTACTTTTCTCCATAAACAACTGTACATCTGATAATTTCAAGTTAAGGTCATCACTCCATGCTGAACTAAGACTACCATTAATTCACAGAGCTTTCCTTACACCACCACCACCACCTAGATTTCTGACGTTATGTTGTCAAAACTCTTCAACATTCAAGTCCTAGCATTGGTCAACTTTCAGCTATGTCTCTAATGCCAATCAGCTCATCCAAATTTATCTCTATCTGTGGTTTCAATTCACCTTGGTTATAAATGTGTGTATTTGAAAATAAGGCCTTCAATTTTCTGCTGTTTTTAAATAGCAATCTTTTGGCCTTTTTTGCAGGTGCACTTTTTTTTTAGTATGTTCTATGCTTTGAGCTATGCTAAGACCTGAATTCATTATACAAAGTAGCATCAAAAATATTTGGAACCTGCAAATGTATTACTTGCACTCCATCCTAACTGGCAGAAAAGTTAGTGAAAAGTCTCAACTACTTCTTCGTGTGCATACAAACGTAACATTATAATCTGAAACTATTTGAGGTAAAGGCCAGCATTCCAGTAGCCTCTTAAAATTTTATTTTGTATCTAACAGTAGCTTTTAATGATTTCTGGACTTGGATTCCTAAAGTGCTCTATCCCTATACAACCTCAGCTTCTCCACATTCAGGGGGATGGTGGTGGCCCTGGCTCCAAGACGTCCGTTCAAATCCCATCAAGGCAGTTAATGGTATTAAAATTCAATTAATAATTTTGGAATTGAATGCAAGTCTCTCTGGTGACCATAAAATTATCATAGATTGATGTCAGAAGGTAACTGGTTCACTAATATCCTTTAGGGAAGGAAATCTGCTCTCCTTGCTTGGTCTGGCTTATATGTGATTCCAGATCCACACAACATGTTTGACTCCTAACTGCCCCCTCAAATGTCCTAACAGGCCACTCCATTCGAGGGTAATTAGAGATGGGACACATATGTCAGCCTTGCCTGTGGTGCCCAATCCCCTGAAACAATGAGGGAAAAGAAATACTCAATGGACGCCACTGCTCTTTCTGTTTGGGCTCAGGTTGAGGGTTCTCTTCTCTTTCTGAATCTGACAATGCCTTGTCCTATCCCTCATTTTAGAACAGACCATTGCATTTTGCAATGTATGACCTAATTCTCTCATCAAATGTCAATTTCAGTTAGTGGCCATGAGGAATTAGGTTGAAACACAATTTTCCATCACTTTGAGATCAGATCGTTCTGTATGTGAAAGCATGACAAATGACTTGCTGATGTATAGAGTCATACAGCACAGAAACAGACCCTTCGGTTCAACTTGTCCGCACCAACCAGGCATCCCAATCTGACCTAGTCCCATTTGCATGTGTTTTGCCCGTATTCCTCTAAACCCTTCCTATTCATGTACACATCCAGAAGCTTTTTAAATGATGTAACTGTACCAGCCTCCACCATTTCCTCTGGCAGCTCACTTCATACAAATACCAACCTCTGCATAAGACCGTTTTCCCTCAGGTACTTCTTAAATCTTTCCCCTCCCACCTTAAATCTATGCCTTCTAGTTTTGAGCTCCCCTACTCTTGGAAAAAGACCTTCACTATGCACTTTAGCCATGCCACTCATAAACTTCTATAAGGTCACCTCATAGCCTCTGATGCTCCGGCAGGGGGGGGAATAAAAAGCCCCAGCGTCTCCCTGTAGCTCAAACCTTCCAATCCCAGCAACATCATTGTAAATCTTTTCTGCACCCTCTCAAGTTTAACAAATTTCAAATTCATGACCTCACTGTGGATGTTGTCTGTTATTGTGCCAAACATGTTGTCTTCAACTCAGACGTATGACTGAATTCTGGATTATTGAAGATATAATTTAATCTTCTGTTCTTCTTTCACCACAGTCCTCGGTGTGTCAGAAAATTGTTGAGTTGCTGGGCCAGAATAAGGTGGACCAGCAGCAGAGACAAGTGGTGATCCTGAGCCAGGACAGTTTCTACAAGGTGCTGACTGCAGAACAAAAAGCCAAGGCTAGTAAAGGGCAGTATAACTTCGATCATCCAGGTATTTACTTGTGTTACAGGTGGGAGGGGCAACAGGAACAAGATGATAAGGATGAATGAGTGGGTGAAGAGAAGAGGCGTTGTCGGGTCTGTGTTGGAGATTACAGACAGGGACGGCATGACTTTGAGAATTTGATTTGTGATTCTCAGAATGAAAGGAAGCCTAATATTCTGCTTTGTATTTTCTGAAATTCAAAGGGATGATGTAGCCTGAGGCAGGTTTTATACAGTGTGAGGGTCACTGTGTGGTTGTGGTAGAGAGATCCTTGTGGTGACTTCCAGGTTCTGCTTGTTCCTGATTTTCCTCTTTTTTTTCTCTTGTATGCAGATGCTTTTGACAATGAACTAATTCTTCACACCTTGAAGGATATCGTCAATGGCAAGACAGTCTCAATTCCCGTTTATGATTTTATTAAACACTCACGGTATGCATCAGAGTGCACAGAACTATCAAACAAACCACCAATTCCAATTACATTTGCTAATGAAAAGCAAAGGTTGTAGAAATTGGAGACAAAACTGTTATTTGTGGGGCACTGAGCTCAGAGTATGCTGCCCTTCTGGTAATGATCATCATTTCTGAGATTGCACAATGTTTGGGTGGAGGTGGGAAGTAAGGCTTGTATTTCTGTTGGCCAATCATCCTATACCCCTATAACTGCTGCTTTGTGGTGGGTGGGATTTTTGATTGTACAGGACTCCTGTAATTGAACCCTGCCATTAGGTTGTGTATGTTGACATTAAGTGAAGGCAGCAGTGATCCTCCCACGCTGGTATATCTTGTACAAATAAACTGTCTCCTTATTGTTTTACTAATGAGCATAGTCTGAGAAATCCACAGAGGCAAATAACCCATGTGTATTTAGGAGAAGGAATTGAGTTAGTGGCTGCTAATTTAGACTAATTGGGAGGCAGGTCTCAGTGTTTGTGCCATGGCCACTCCTACAACATCACCTTCCAAATGCCTGAGCTCTCCCATTTAAAAAGACAACGGCAGCAGATGCGTGGTGGGAACATCATCTGCAAGTTCCCCTCGAACTCCATACCAATCTGTTGACCAATTACTGCTGTTCTTTCACTGGTTCTCAATCCTGAAACAACCATTAACAACTGTGTGTGTCTCTATAGCATGTGGACTCGGATCATTCAAGAAGGCAGCTCACACTTCCTTCAGGGTAATTGGGTAATAAATGCTGGCTCAGCCTGCAATGCCCACATCTCATTCAAAAAAACTCAAACTAAAAGAGGGCTAATAATTACTTTTAAATCCAACTTGGATAGAGAATGGTCTGATTAAACAAAGGGTTGAGTGTTCTTTGCTCATGTGGATTTGGAGTGAGACTAACTGAGGTGTTTTGTACACAGAAAATCTGAGATGGTGAAAGTTTATCCAGCGGATGTGGTCCTCTTCGAGGGAATCCTAGTTTTCTATTCCCAAGAGATTAGGGACTTGTTCCAAATGAAACTTTTTGTGGACACCGATGCGGATACCCGGCTCTCCCGAAGAGGTGAGAAGGTTTCCTGAGGTGGCTGAGGGTGATTATGGTGCCTGGTTGGCCTTGGGTTGAGGTAGATCTGGAATTGGGAAATGGTATTGAACAGTAAATGAACAGAATTGATTTGTTTCTTTTTCTGCTCCGCTGCACTCCCTTTGCTTCCCATACTGATCCCACAAGACCATTTTCATTGGTTATAAAACAAAGAACTGTGGATGCTGGAAATCTGAAACAAAAACAGAAATTGCTGGAGAAACTCAGCAGGTCAGGCAGCATTTGTGGAGAGAAAGCAGAGTCACGCTTCGGATCTGGAGTTCTGATGAAAGGTCACTGGACCCAAAATGATGACTCTGCTTTCCCTCCACAGATGCTGCCAGACCTGCTGAGCTTTTCCAACAATTTTGATTTTTTTTTAATCACCTGGTTCCATGCTCTGGCCCTGAACTTCTAAGCTGAGGAGCTCTAGACTGTAAGAGGGGCCAGCTTTATGGACATTGTCCATACTGACCTGTTCCCCAGTCTCTGTTGATGCAATGTTTATATGGTGAGCTCTATTGTTTCTGCTTTTCACAATTTTAACTATTTTGTTTCCCATCTTCAGTGTTGAGAGACATCAGTGAGAGAGGGAGGGACCTGGAGCAAATCCTGACACAGTACACCACATTTGTAAAACCAGCCTTCGAGGAGTTCTGTCTTCCGGTGAGCAATTATTCAGAAGTAATTGGTTAGATTGAGAGTTGGGAGTAATGAACTAGGTAGTCAGGGTAAGTGAGGTTACAGGTGAGACTCAATCTACATATCAGTAAGTGTGACCACCATACAGTCCTTTGTAGAGACAAAGTCTCGTCTTTACAGTGAGAATGTTCTCCATTGTATTGTCTGACGCTATCACCGTGCTAAATGGGACAGACTTCACATGGACCTAGCAACTCGACCAGGCATCCACGAGGCGCTGTGGGGCATCAACAGCAGCAGACCTGTACTCTAACATAGTCTGTAACCTCATGACCTGGCAATACCCCAATTAAAAGAGGGAATCTACCCTGGTTCAATAGAGAGAGCAGGAGGGAATGCCAGGAGCAGCACCAAACAAAAGGGTGTCAATTTGTTGAAGCTGCCAAACAGCAAACACAGAGCTAAGTGATCCCATAACCAGTGGATTAGATCTAAGCTCAGTCCTACCACATCTAGTCATTAAAGGTGGTAGATAACTAAACAACTCACTGGAGGACGATGGTCCACAAATATCCTATCCTCTTGATAGAAGGGCCCAATACATCAGGACAGAAGGTAAAATTGAAGCACTTGCAACAATCTTCAGCAAAAGAGCTGAGTGGATGATCCACCTGAGCCTCCTACAATAGTCCCCAGCATTACAGATACCAGTCCTCAGCTAATTAGATTCACTCCATATGGTATCAAGAAATAAATGGAGATACTGGATACTGCAAAGGCTATGGGCTCTGATGATATTCCGACAATAGTACTGAAGGCATGTGCTCCAGAACTTGCCACTCCCTTAGCTAAGCTCTTCAGTATAGTTACAAAACTTGGCATCTACCTGATAATGTGGAAAATTGCCCAGATATGTCATGTATACACAATACAGGGCAAAAAGCAGCAATAACCTGCTCAGTGACGCACAGTTTGGGTTCTGCCAGGGCCACTCAGCTCCTGACCTCATTACAGCCTTGGTTCAAATATGGACAAAACAGCTGAATTCCAGAGTTGAGATGAGAGTGACAGTCATTGAATCAAGGCTGCATTCGACTGAGTGTGGCATCAAGGAACCCTAACAAAACTGGAATCACGGTATTGGTGAGCAAAGACTCAGTTGATCGGAGCCATACCTGGCAAATCGGAAGATGGTTGTGATATTTAGAGGTCTGTTATCTCAGCTGCAGGACATCGGGAGTTTCTCAGTAATATCCTAAGCCCAACAATCTTCAGCTGCTTCATCAATACCAACCTTCCATTATAAGGTGAAGGTTGGACATAGGGATGTTCACTGTATGTTGTTCACTATTCACAACTCCTCAGGTACTGAAGCAGTTCGCATTCAAATGTGACAAAATCTGGACAAATGCCAGGCAATGGCAATCACCAATAATAGACAATCTAATTACTGCCCATTGATACTGAATGGTGTTACTATCAATGAGTTTTTGGGACTATCATTAACCAGAAACTCATCTGAACTTGCCACATAAACACAGTGGCAACAAGAGCAGGTCAGAGGCTAGAAATACTGTGCAAGTAATTCACCACCAGACTTCCCCAAAGTCTGTCCACTATTTACAGGCAGAAGTCAAGAGTCTGATGGAATACTCCCCACTTGGCTGGATGGGGGCAACTTCAACAATGCTCAAGAAGCTTGTCATCATCTAGGACAATGCAGCCTGTTTGATTGGCATCACACTCACAAGTATCCAATCCCTCCACCACTGACACTGAATGGCATCAGTGTGTACTACCTTCAAGATTCACTGCAGAAATTCACCAAAGGTCCTTAGACCATACCTTCCAAACCCATGACCACTTCTATTTGGAAGGACAAGGACAGCAGATACATGGGAACGCCAACACTTCCATGTTCTCCTCCACACTACTCTCCATCCTAACTTGGAAATACATCGCCATTCCTTCACAATTGCTGGAACAAAATCCTGAAATTCCCTCCCTAACAGCAATGTGAGTTTACCTACAGCACGTGAACTGCAGTGGTTTGAGAAGGTAGCTCACCACTACCTTGTAATGGGCAATAAATGCTGGTCCAGCCAGTGATGCCCATGTGCCGCAAGATTTTCTTTTAAAAACTGAAGTCGTGTTGAGATCAGTGAGTTGAATATTTTATGTTCAGCACATGCTGATCCATTGAGTTCAGTTTAAAGTTCCTCTAAAAGTGAAGCCAGGTCAGTGCTTGGAACTGATTCAGCAGGAACTCTACAGTGTTTTATTACAGACCTGGTTCAAGGATAGTGAATGAGAAGCAGCCAGAGCTGATTATAAGAACTTAAAGATGAGGAGCAGGATTTTAGGCCCTGAGTCTGCTCCAGTATTTAACACTATCATGGCTGACCTTAACTCCTCTCCTGTCCACTCCCCATAACCCATTAACCTACTCCCAGTTTAAAAAAATCTGTCTGTCTCCTCCTTGAATTTACTCATTGTCCTAACATATACCACACTTGGATAGTGAATTCCACAAATTCAGACCCTTTGAAAGAAATAATTTCTGCTCACCTATTTTAAAACTGCCACCCCTTTACCCTAAAATTATGACCTCTTGTTCCAGATTTCCTCGCACAAGCAAATATCTGCTCTGTCTACATTGTTGATCCTCTTTAGCATCTTGTATATCTCTGTTAATCTCCCCTCAGTCATTTCAACTCCAGAAAATATGGACTTCAACTGCTCAATCTCTCTTTATTAGACAAACCCCTCATATCTGGAATCAATCTAGTGAAACTCCTCTACACCCCTCCTAAAGTAATGGAACCAGAACTGTGTGCAAAACTCCAGCTGCAGTTTTGTTGGTGCTTCGTAGAGTTGCAGTAACAGTTCCTTATTTTGATTTTCTTTTCCTTTAATGGTAAATGCAAATATCACTGTATGAGAAAGAGCTGTCACTATTTATGTTGTCATTCACAGACCAAGAAATATGCAGATGTCATCATCCCCAGAGGAGTGGAAAATCTGGGTGAGTACTAAGATCATAATCATGCCTTTTGTCCCCACTCAAAGCCATAGGGCTGAGGCAATATGAAGAATTGGTGTAGATCTTTGTTCTTTGTGGGACGGCTGTCTATGAATGGGATGGGGCATGGTGCGAGTGTGTATTGAATGGGAAATTGGAGAGAGGAGGAGCTGGTGGTGGGAGGAGCAATGCTTTCTAGAATACTAATGCTACACTGTCTGCTTTGATTTATTAGGAATAAATCTGTGAAGTTTGATTTTCTGCTACCTGTCTCTCTTGTAGTTGCCATAAACCTGATTGTGCAGCACATTCAAGACATCCTGACTGGTGGTCTGACCAAACGCAATAGCTGTGTGAATGGACACACTGTGCCCCGAATTCGACATACATCAGAGTCTAGCTCACGCCCACATTGACTCGAAGAACAGACAGGGGCAGGGTCAGTATTATTCAGCTCCTGGGTCATAGGCTGGACTAAGTGTGTGGATGACCAAACTTCTTCATCTCTCCTTCTTACAGAGAACTCATTTAACCAGGGGTCCGTGGTTCTGTCTCACCATATGCACCTGATGGAATTGATTTTATAGGAGCTTGTGTCCTTTTGTACAATAATATTTTCAGTGTGTACCCAGAGTCAGCATTGAATGTCTCTGACAGCAGTGAGTGGACATTGGTCCCATGACTGTGCTGTGTTGCACTTTCTAGTATTTCGCCTTGTATGATTGGGGTTGGGAAGTGGGACTGTCATGCAAAGCAACCCCTCTCCTCCCTCACTTACATTGCTTGGGATTTTGATATTCCCTTCCCTTATTGATAACCTTAACCCACTTCCCTCTGAGTAACTCCACAAGTTCTCTGCCTGAAGATGGCTTTTCATTAATTCCCGATTTATTTCCCCACCCCACCCCCAAAAAAAAGCTTGGTGGTTGAGACTCTGCATTGCAATCACAACTTTTGTTAATTTTCAAACCCGAATTGATATCAGTATTCACTGAAAAATTTGTCTCATCTGCTCTAATCTGTACAGCAATGATATTACTGTCAGTGTCAGCTTGAATTTTCTGCATGACCTGGTTTCATCCCTTAGTCAGCTGATTGCACTACCTGGGCTGTCCTGCCTTGTCTTTTATGTGGTGTCTGCTGCTACAACAACTATAGTCTCACTGCCAAGTGAAGTTTATTCCCTTTAATTCACCTCTATTTATATCTAAATACAACGAGAAATAACACCAATATTGACAGTCAAGAAATATGATTATAACATTAGTGATTACACTGTAGAAATGAATTATTGGGAGGTCCTAAAGTTGTGATTGGCACCACTTTATAAATATAAGCCTTTTTTCAATGATGCTACTGATAAGTCAGGAAGAGGAGGAACCCAGTCTGCAGTTCAGTGAGACCATAGTTGATCTATACGTTGGTTCCATATCCTTTAGACTCCTGATAGCAAAATGCTCTTGATCTCCAATTTAAAATTTGACAATTGCACTTGCATCTATTACTTTTATGTGAAAGAGCTTCACACATATTTTTTTGTTTATGTGACGAAGTGTTTCATAAGATTTTGTTTTCTTCCTCTTACCTGGCTCTGATTTATTTTTATTTTTTGGTTTTGTTAGCAGAAAATTTTTACTTTTATCTAGCCTGACAATTTAAATATCATCAAATTTTCATATCGTCATACAGCACAGAAACAGACCTTTTAGTCTAAGTATTCCATACCGATCGTAATCGAAGACTAAACTAGTCCCACCTGCCTGTGCTTGGCCCATATCCCTCTAAACATTTGTTATTCATGTACTTGCCCAAATGTCTTTCAAACGTTGTAACTGTACCCACATCCACCACTTCCTCAGGAAATTCACTTCACACACATACCACACTCTGTGCAAAACGTCTCCTAGTCTTGAAATCCCCCATCCTGGGGAAAAGGCACCTTTTTTTTCCCCCCTGTTACTGTCTATATTCCATGGAATACAAGCCTTTCTTAATGTAATTTCTCATGATCTAACCCTTGGAAATCTAACATCATTTTGCTTAGTCTGTGCTGTTATGGGGCATTGTATCTTTTTTTGTTTTGTGGTGACAAACTTGTCTTCTCTGATAAATTCCAGCACCACCATTCCCTCACTCCCATTCAGTCTCTCCCAGTGTTCCAAGTACATTTTAATTTCAGTCACCTCATTAACCTCCTTCACCCGATTGAAGGTGATTAGGAGTGTAGGAGAGATCATGGTTGAGCCCAGCACTTCTCACCAAGGGCTCATTGAGCAGTGGGCAGAAGCAATTGCTGATTTACAATTTCTTGACCAAGACTGCTCAAATGTTTATGATTCCAGGTGCTTGATGTAGTCATTGAATAAAAAGTAGTGATTTTTGATCAAAGCTTGCATTTGGCTGATCCCATTTTGCAAGTGGGAGAGTCTCCCAAATGCTTGCATCTCCGTGGTTTCTTGTCTTTGATCTTCAATGTCTATATGGAATGTGCAAGTATCTGTTTGCTACCCTTTGACAGGTTAACCGTCACTCCTCAAAAATGATGCTCACCCTCACTGTATATCAGTGAAATCCAAGTGGGAAGAAACACGATCAGTGTGAGCCCTGGGTCCTCTACTGTCAAATTTTATTGGATGTTAGCTGCAATTAAAGTTGTTAAAATGCTGAAATTCAGAAAATCAAGGTGCAAAGTAAAATATGGAAAGACCACCACTAATCAAACTTCTGACCAAATATCTCTCCAGGTCATTGCTGGGGGAGTTTCATATTTGTTGATGTAAGATTACATTAATCTTTCAACACGGAAACAAAAAATTTGCAATACCAGCAGATGGTTATACTGGACAAGCTAAATTCCAGTGTGAAACATTGGCTTAATAGTTCGAGTTTTTTTTTGCTTTTTGGTTTCTATGGAGGTTAGTCACTTAACATTCAAAACAGACTGCCAATGTACTCTTAACAAAAGAATACCAAAATCTATTTCACATAAAGGAAAAAAAACATTGCATTTAATAGCAACTATTTGAAATGGTCAAAATAAAGATTCAACCTGTTATCCCTCAACAGCAACCTTACAGATGTATACTCCTCAGTAAAGGGTCCCCTGTTTTCAATTTAAAGTTCCTTTTCAGGGGCATGACTTTGCAGATTTTGCAAGAAATAAAAGTAATCACTCAGTGCATTTATTTAGTCACTGTCTCTTCCTGAAGCGCTTAACCAGCTAATATAGCTTGGTTATTTCTTAACATTGGTTTTCCAAACTCCTCTTCCACAGTTTATTTTTTGTTTCTGGAGCTTTTCTCTTACACAAAATACTCAGAATACTACTACTTCTGCCCTGACTATTGTAGAGACTGTTCAACTGCACACTGCTGCTAGTACAGGCCTTTCTTTTTACTGAGGAAAAAAGACTGCCTTTTCAGTGAACACCCAGATAGAGTTAGAAAGACAGAATCTCTTCTCCTTAAGCCATAGAACACCTATCTTCTACTCTTGTTGTTAAGGCACTGAACTAATCACCTCCAGGGTTTTAAAAGCCTCACTTTAGATGCATGTAAATGAAATTTCAGACCTTCTGGTACTGCTTTCTGAGCTTACCAATTATATGGGGGTTAAAAAAGAAAAATCCATAATATAGGAACATGAATTACACTTAACAGTTGTAAATGGTTCTTTCCACTTAAGAAACAAGTTTCGAAGTGATAGTACAAGTCTTCATCACATACAGCAGATGCTGGAAATCTGAAATAAAAACAAAAGATAATCAAAATACTCAGTAGATCTGGCAGCATGTGATGCAAGGTAAAATGTTGAAATGTGAAAAGGTGAACCGCCTTGAAATGCTAACTGACCTGCCTGACCTGATTTAACACCACAGACTGGCTAAAGTAAAGAAGGGTCTGTGCCAGGTGCCTTTTGTGGCAATATAGTGTTTCAGTTTGAGAAAGGAATAGGGACTGTCTATCTAGTTAGTGCTTAAGTTTCAATTAATTGTAGTGGGTGTGGTTTGAGCCATTGTGTTTGGACGGACATGATACGTTTCAGTCTAATCTTTATTGTCCTGCAGTCTGATTCTGGTGCAGCACTGATTTAAGGTTAGGGTTAACATATCACTTGTTAACAACTGGGTGCCTGCCACTTTGTTACTGCCTCTGATTCAAGCCCATCTTGCTGTCTTCATGGGGGTCCTTTGTGAGATGAGGGTGGAGGGAGTTGAACAGATGATGAGTGAAATAGAAGAGGAGGTAACTGCAGGAAGAGTACGGTGGGTGGGTTTTGGGGATGAAAGTTGTCTCGCCAGCAGCTTTGATCTGAGATCACTGCTGTGCTTGACCTTGATCTATGTTTTTGCATTGATGTCTAATACTTCAAGTACAATTTTATTTTTTTTAAAAAGTTTGTTCATTGATAGGATGTGTCTGAGCAATGAAGTGTGTAAGAAAGAACAAACTGATTTTTTTTGTTCCAGCACTTGTCTGATGCTGTGAAGGAAGGAGAGCTGCAATGTGTGCTCATTCCTGTTAGATATATATTTTGTGTATGTAAGTAAGTGAATAAGCATTTTTAAAAGTTTTCTTATATGCTTGCAACTTTGAAAAAGGTTGCCTGATAGGTTTCCTCTAATGAACTAATGGAGCAGTGACTGGAGCGACAGCAGTAAGGGTACCCTGATTGCTGGCTGGTCTTCCCTGATCATTGGGAGATTTGAGGGGGTGCGGGGACAAAATATTTTTTTTTGTCTGATGAATGCTTATTCCTAGCAGCTGAAACCAACATGCTCTGCTCTCTTCAGTGCAATTAGCCTTTTTAAAGCCATCTATGTTTGCTTGATTTATTACACAATTGAAATAGCAGCCCATCATCCTGCCTGTGTCTGGACATCATTCAGATCAGTCACCACAGTATTGCTTTGACCTAAATAAAATGTTAATGCCCTGAGTGGCAGATGGAATTTAATTCTGACAAATGCGAGGTATTGTAATTTGGTAAAAGAAATAAGTGCAGGACTTGTACAATTAATGGTCAGGCCCTGGGTAGTTGTGGAATGGAGAGACTGAGGAGTTCAGGTACATAATTCTTTGAAATTTGCAACACCGATAGACAGTGGTTAGGAAGGTGTTTAGTACACTTGCCTTCATTGCTCAGACCTTTGAGTATAGGAGTTAGGATATCATGTTGAGGTTGTGTAGGACATTGATGAGACCTCTTGTGGAATACTGTGGGCAGTTCTGTTCACACTGCTATAGGAAGGATATTAAATTGGAGAGGGTTTAAAAAAAAACTTATCAGGGTGTTGCTGGGAATGGAGGGTTTGAGTTATAAAAATAGACTTTTTTCACTTAGGAATAGGAGGTTGGAGCGGGGTGACCTTATGAGGGGCATAGACAAGGTCAATAGCAAGAACCTTTTCCCTACGGTGGGGGAGTTCAAACCTGGGAGGAGGGGGTGCGTATTTTTAAAGTGAGAGGAATAAGTCTTAAAAAGGACATGTGGGGCAGCTTTTTTAACACATCGGCAGTACTTTCCAGACATCGACCAGAGGAAGTGGAGGATGCAGGTACAGTTACAACATTTAAAAGACATTTTGGGTAAGTACATGAATGGGAATGGTTTGGAGGGATATGGGCAAAACACAGGCAAGTGGGACTTGTTTAGTTTGGGAGCGTGGTCAGCATGGACTACTTTGGAGTGTTTCCATGTTGTGTGTCTCTATGAATAATGGACACTTTGTTATTGTCTCAGCTCATATTGTTAAAACCTTCTCTATCTCTCCTGTGTTGGAATGACTGAGATTCTCTGTGAGTGGATTGTAAATCTTAATTTCTTTTGTCTAGAACTTGAGATTGTTCAGTGGCTGTGATGCATGATGCACTTGTGTACTTTGTGAAGATTAAAACAGTTTTTAAATATAAAATTAAATACAAATATAAGAGTAGCTTACTCTTCAAGAATGGAAGAAGCTGAACTGACCAGGACTGAACAACTCTTTGATGTGTTATTAATGCTCTGGACAGTATATGGTTGGTTCAGATTGCCAGGTATGGTTTCATGGTCGAAATTCCCCTTTTGCTGTCATTCACCATCTCCATATTGCCACCTAGCTACTCTCTTGATGTACTAACACGATCATTGCATCCCAAATGAGATACTTTTCTCCAGTTAAATATTGTGAAATTTGGAAGTTAATGCCTTTGGCCCCCTAAGCACACACTCCTCCCGCTCCTTGGTCGTCATTGGATGCTGAATGATACTCTTTGAACTTTGCCATGTCAACCTTCTGTTTGGTATTAATTCTGAACCTTCTGTCAAATTCCTGTTTTCCTCCTCTTCCATCCATACATTCAGCAGATTATCCTGTGCCATTTTCTGCTCCCTCCAAAGTAATATTGCCACCAAACAGTGGCAGGGACCGTTCCTTCTACAACATTCCTGAAAAACTCCTTCACTCCCTCCTCTTTCCAAACAAGACCATGGTCTGCATCAGATATCATTTTTATATCCTTCTTCCCCATCAGCTAGACCCCAAGCATACACTCATCTAGTGAAACAGTATTCTCTCCTGATTTCAGTGCACATTCACAGAATGGTCTCTGCTCAGTCTGTTGAATCCATGTCCTTTGGGATTCTCTTTTCTCCCCCTCTATAAGAATTCCATCTCCCAATTTCTCATTTCCGATTATCTGAAGTGTAGCTAAGGTTCAGTGATGGATCAGTCATGGCACCTCTACTTCCATTAAACCCAACTGTTTCGATACTAGGATCATCAAATACCTACAATGTGGAAGCAGGCCATTCTGTCCATCAAGTCCACATAGCCCTCTGAAGACCATTCTCCCAGACCTACCCATATCCATCCCTGTAACCTTGCATTTCCCATGGCTAATCCACCTAGCCTACATTGTGGGAGGAAACAAGACCACTTAGAGTGAATCCATGCAGCCACAGTTGCCTGAGGGTGGAATTGAATCTTAATCCCTGAGGTAGCAGTGTTCAGAACTGAGCTGCCCCCTATATAATCTATATCAGCCTTCTTAGCTCACTCTGGCAAAGTTTGTAGTTAGTTTAGCTTTGTGATTTGCAAAATTCCCTGATGCTACAAGGAAAACTTCTGACACTTTCAAAAAAACTTTAAATTTGCAGTGGCACCTGAAATTTGTATACATATTTGGTGTCCACTTACCCACTCAATACCAAAATCCAATTTCAGATAAATATTCTGTTTCACAATTGAGCCCCTGATTATGAATGGGACAACAGACCAAACCAGATCAGTTTCCCTATCCCTGCATTTGCAATACAGTAAAATTAAAACATCCAACGGTTTCTAACCAGACTTTACAAACAACAGATAGACTTAAAGAAAAAACAATTTATTATTAACAATTCAAATTTAGCAGAACATGGATAAACAACAACTAAATTACTTACTTTAAGCCCAGTATTCTTTCAGACAGACGATACACAGTTAAGAGATAAATTGAAAGAAGTCAATTTGCAAATTCAATGATCTCAGAATGGATACTAGGCCTTCAGAAATTCTTGAGTGATGTGATGTGTTATATTCCCATAGAATTCTATCTTGCTTGAATTCCAAAGTCACCAATTCATACAACTTCTGCAGACTGCTGAAGAATTACTGGGATTCTTTCCTCAAAGCCTTCAACAATTCTTTAGCTGGATATCAAACTAGAGATACTAAAATTCAAAATCACTTCCAGTCCAAAATATTGTACGCACACACCCCTCTGCTCTAAACCTAGACCCAAACCCATTCAAACTATGGTTTCACTTTTTCAACATTATCTATGAAGAGCTAGCCATCAATGTTCTACCCTTGATTGATCCATTCAACATCCAACCAGCTGCTAGTCCCTGAACAACCCATCTTGTTGCTGAAAAGTCTGTCGTGTTCCAGGAGCAGCAATCAACCTGCAATTCTCTCTCCAGGCCAGTTCCTATAAACTGCAGTAGACTTGCCAACTTTAAGGCCGTTTAAATAGTTATTGGATAAACAAATGGATGAAAATGGAAAAACGTAGATGGGCTTCATATTGGTTTCACAGGTTGGTACAACATCGTGGGCCGAAGGGCCTGTACTGTACTGTTCTATGTTCTCTCTCTTCCTTTGCAAAACAAGATGCTAGTCAAAGAGCAACTTCAACTTTCAATTCCAAACTAAAAATTTGAAAAATAAAGAAAAATAATTATGGTCTCAAAACTTTCTGAAGATTTCAATTGTAAATGCCTCCACACTGACATTCCCTAAAACTCATTTTCCTAATTTGCTATGTATAATTTTCTTTCCCTCATGGAGCTATTGCTATTTTGACTCATCGTTTCTAAACTGTACTTTCTGGTTCTGTCCTGTCCACCACTGTGAACTATTTTTTTCCTGTATTTACTCAGTTCAGCTCATCATGATTTTGAATATCTCAAGCAACTTCCTTATCTTTTCCAAGGAACACAGTCCCAGTTTTTCAAATGTATCCATATTACTGAAGTTCTTCATTCCTAGAACCATTCTCCTGAATCTTTTATCATGAATCTTCCTATTGTGTTCACACCCTTCCAAATGTGTGTCACTAGCATTGGACATAATACTGCAAGTGAAATTTAACCACTGTGTTTACATATTGACCATAATTTCTTTTGTACTCCATATGCCTATTTATAAAGCCCAGAATTCCGTCTGCTTTATTAACCACTCTCTTAACCTGATTTATGCATATTCACCTCTAGATTTGTCTCTTCTCATACCCTTTTAGAACTATACCCTTTATTTTGTATTGCCTCTTCTATCAACTATCAACTCAGAACAGAGGTTAAAAACAATAACTGCAGATGCTGGAAACCAGATTCTGGATTAGTGGTGCTGGAAGAGCACAGCAGTTCAGGCAGCATCCAAGGAGCTTCGAAATCGACGTTTCGGGCCAAAGTCTTTCATATTCCCGATGAAGGGCTTTGGCCCGAAACGTTGATTTTGAAGCTCCTTGGATGTAGCCTGAACTGCTGTGCTCTTCCAGCACCACTAATCCAGAATCAACTCAGAACTCCGGGCTAATGTTCTGGGACATTAGTTCGAATCCCATCATGGCAGATGATTAGGTTACTTAGTGTGGGTGAACTTTGATTTTTAATGATATCTTATTTTGAGAGCCAGTCTGAAACTGCACTTGTGGTGCAGATTGAAATTGGCAGGTATGATGTGGTGGGCATCACAGAGCCATGGTTGCAAGGGCATTAGGACTGGGAGTTAAATATCCAAGGATGTACATCCTATCAAAAAGACAGCCAGGTGAGCAGAGGGGCTGGGGTTGCCTTATCATTAAGAAATGAAATTAAATCGATAGCAAGAAATGATGTAGGGTTAGTTGATTATAGAATCTGTGTGGGTAGAGATGGAAAACTGTAGAGGTGAACAAAACCATAATGGGAGTTATGTATAGGCCTCCCAACAGTAGTCAGGATGTAGGCCACAAAATGCACCAGGAGATAGAAAAGGTGTGTAAGAAAGACAAGGTTACAGTGATCATGGGGAATTTCAATATGCAGGTGGGCTGGGAAAATCAGGTTGGTAGTGGATTGCAAGGAAAAGAATTTGTGGAATGTCTACAAGGTGGCTTTTCAGAGCAGCTTCTGTTGGCACCTACTGGGGAACAGGCAATACTGGGTTTAGTGATGTGTAATGAGGCAGTCTTGATAAGGGAGCTTAAGGTGAAGGAACCTTTAAGAGGCAGTGACCATAATACGATAAAATTTAGTCTGCAATTTCAGACTGGGCAGCTGGAATCAGAGATAACGGTACTACAGTTGAATAAAGACAACTACAGAGGCATGATGGAGGAGCTGATCAGAATTGACTGGGAGAGAAGTCTAGCAGGAAAGTGGAACAGCAATGGCAGGAGTTTCTGAGAGTATTTCAAGAGACCTAGCAGAGATTCATCCCAAGGAAAAAGAAGCATGGTACAGGGAGGATGATGTGTCCGTGGTTAACTAGGGAAGTGAGGACTGCAGATGCTGGAGACTCTCAGTCGAGGAGTGTGGTGCTAGAAAAACACAGCAGGTCAGGCAGCATCTGAGAGGCAGGAGAGACAACATTTTGGGCATAAGCTAAAAATAAGGAGGGAGAAGATTAAATATGAGGGTAAGCTAGCCAGTAATATTTTTTAAAATTGCAAGTTTCTTTGGATATAAAAAGGGCAAAAGTAGACATTGGGCTGCTGGAGAAGTAGTAATGGGAAACAGAAATTGCAGAGGAACTGAACAAGTACTTGTGTCAATCTTCACAGTGGAAAACATGAATAATATCCCAAATCTTTGAGAGTCAGGGACACAGGTAAGTAATGTGGCATCACCAAGGAAATGATGCTAAAAAATCTGAAAGGCCTGAAGGTGGATGAATCACCTGACCAGATGGACTACACCCCAGAGTTCTGAAAGACATAGTGGGGACAGTAGTGGTAATCTTTCAGGAATCACTGAAGTCAGGGAGGGCCCCAAAGGACTGAATAAAATTGCTCATGTGACCCCCCCCCCCCCCCCCCCCCCATTTAAAAAGGGCATAAGACAAAAAATGGGAAATTAAAGGCCAATTAGCTTGACCTCATTCGTTGGTAAGCTTTTGGAGTCCATTGTGAAGGATCAGATTTCTGAATACTTGAAAGTGCATCATAAAATAGGGCAGAGTCAGCATGGATTCATAAGAGAGGTCATGCCTGACAAATCTGATAGAATTCTTTGAGGCGGTAACAAGCAGGTTAGACCAAGGATAGCCAAGAGATGTTATGTATCTGGACTTCAAGTTACAGTAAAAGAAGTTGGGAAGTCATGTTGCAGCTGTACAGGACATTGGTTCGGCCACTTTTGGAATATTGCATGCAATTCTGGTCTCCTTCCTATTGGAAGGTTATTGTGAAACTTGAAACTGTTCAGAAAAGATTTACAAGGATGTTGCCAGGGTTGGAAGATTTTGAGCTATAGGGAGAGATGGAATAGGCTCGGGCTGTTTTTTCCTGGAGTTTTGGAGGCTGAGGTTATAAACCTTATGGAGGTTTATAAAATTGAGGGGCACAGATAGGATAAGTAGACCAAGTCTTTTCTCTGGGGTGGGGGAGTCCAGAACTAGGGGGCATAGGTTTAGGGTGAGAGGAGAAAGATATGAAAGGGATTGAAGGGGCAACCATTTCCACACAGAGGATGGTGCATGTATGGAATGAGCTGCCAGAGGGAGTTCTGCCAGAGGGAGTTCTGCTCAAAACCTGCATGAATCCATGTAAGACTCTGCAAATCCATTTTCTAGATTATAATCACTCTGAACATTGTGGCACAGACATTCTCACACAGGGCAGCCCACACCTTAAATGCTTTATCTGGGTC